>NC_142027.1:49144712-49464712 GCF_982192425.1 Myodes glareolus
TCAGAAACTGAGCAGCAGTGGGAGGTTGTGCGCGCACCCAGATAAGTTAAAAAGGACCCCCGGTAAAGAATGGGGGAGACAGAAAAGAAAATAAGTTAAAAAGGACCCTCCGGTAAAGAATGGGGGAGAAAAAAAAATAAGTTAAAAAGGACCTCCCGGTGATTTTGGGAGAGTGGAGATGGGGGAGAAGGCTGATTTACAGGGTCGAAGGTTTTGTGTTGTGTTGTTCGTGTTGTTTTTTGTGTACTGGACAGGAGAGGGATATTTGAATTTGGGAGCTGCTAAAAAAGGTAGTTTAGATTTAAGGCATGGGCTTGAGAGTGTGATGTTGTGGGGGAGAGGTTCTGTTTTCGTCTCCACGGAGGGGGAGAGCCTAAGGGTGTACTTGGGATTTATGTGGTTTGAATCACCGAGACCTCCTGAAATGTTGTAATGTATACCCCTAAAATTCAGCGGCCCAATAACAGCAGGAAGCAGCCAAAGAGACTAAACGACGCCCAAATTCCCTTAAAGATTAAATGAGGTCCTTTCAAGCCTGCTTCTCTGAGTTCAGCTTTGCTCCGTGCACCGGTTTGGGCTCGGAGTGGGTGCAGCTGGGGCTGGAGGGCGGCTGGAGCGGAGCTTTGCTCTGTGGCTATGGTGGGAGGCATATTGCGCAGGCTCAGTTGGTGCCTGGCCTGGAGGGTATCACAGCAGTACCGAGAATGAGAACGGTGCCACAAGCTGCCAGGTCAGAAGGCTTGCAATGTGCCTGAAACTGTGAGGGGCTCTGAGGCTGGAGTGGCTTCTGTTCTGCTTGGCTGAGCTGAGCTGTGCTGATCCTAGGTAACAAAGGCATAGCCTGGGGCAACGGGCGGGGCGAACAATGCTGGCTACTAGCCCGAGAGATTTTCCATCTGAATAAGGAACTGAAGAGATAGCATAGGGGTTAAGAATGCTGCCTGCTCTTCCAAGGGTCATGAGTTCGGTTCCCCAATGACCACATGGCAGCTTACAACTATTTGGTTTTAAATCTAATGTTTCAGGATCCACAGGGAGGTAGATGCAAAAAGCCCTTAGATTTTTAAAGTGATTGGGTCGTTGGCTGGGTCTGTGAGAGTTTGTTTACAGCTGCTTTTGCTGTGGCACAGGTGTTGAGAGTTGGCTAGTAGGAAAGCGGCCCTGTTCGCCGCCTCTCCCAGCGGCCCCTTGAGCCACAGCGGCTCTGGCGCGGACCTTGAGATGTTGCTGCCTGTGCCGCCACGGTCTGAGTGTCGGCTCCCGCCACACTCCCCCACCAACACAGCCGCCGTGGAGGACTAGGCTAGCCCCGCGGGAAAGGCTGGGGCGCCTGGGGATGGAGCCACCACTTCCTGGCCTGGGACACAGGGATCCCCGCAGCAGCAAGCAGGCCCAGGGCCGCGCACAGCACTTGGATGGCGGGCGGACTCTGGAGCCCGAGGCCACCGTACCAGCAAGAAATACGGGAGCCAATAAATCTTAAACCTAATATCAACAAACAGGGCCTGGGTTTTTCCTAGGCGCCACTGGGACAGCACGGCCTATATCATAAAAAACAAAGACCCTCAATCAGTTATCTACCACAGTGGCTATAGCCCTGGATCAACAGGCTACCATAGATACATCTATTAGAGGTAGAATAAAGAACAGGTGGATATCTTATGGCAGCTGCCCAATTGGGCTGTAAATGGAAAACTCCAGCCTTTTGTGTGACCAGTGTACCATATGAGAACTTTATAAAAGTGGCTAACTTGTCCCGAGAATTGTCTTTGTATCTTGCAGGAAAATTTTGATGATTTGCTGTCCTCCTTGAGATGGTCCATCGTGACAATCAACTCCACGCGAGTGGACATAAGCCTGGCCAAAGGATTCCAGTCCTGGATTGTGTCCTTCATCCCCTACTTCAAAGAATGGGTGGGGGTTGGAATGTTTGGAACGGTCCTGCTATGGAATAGTGTTTCTCCTCTGGATGGTCTGCTGACTCAAATCCCAAAGTCTGAGGGACAAAGTGGTTTTTGCACAAGCGCTGGCTGCCCTGGAACAGGGGGCCTCTACTGATGTGTGGTTATTTATGTTAAAGCAGTAAGGTTTAAGCCAACCAGCTCCTGCACCCCTAGGACAATGGTCCATTGCACAGGGTGGAGTGCTTGGCTTACTAGCCCTGAAGGTTGTCGAGCTGAAAAGCATCGCACAGAGAATGGCCCTCTCTGAGAGATAAGTCGCTCTGCTTAAGGGTTTCTTGCCATATATTCCCTTTCCCAGAAAATTGGCAGAGGGCAGGCCGGATAGGTTCCAGGTGTCATGAGCCTAGGGACAGATTCCGTGTAAGCCCATTTTTATGTTTTCATTTTGGGAAGTGCGACCTCTATCTTTACCTTCCTAGGGAGTTGCCTTTCTGCAAAGAAGTAAAAAAAGGGGGATATGTGGAGGGCCGGACCACATTCTCCATTGCTTCTAGGAACAAAGGTAGAGATTGACCTCTGTGACCCCAAGGTGTGGCGGCACACGCCTTTAATCTCAGCGCACGTGCTTTGTAACTCTCTACCGCTGCGTCCCTGCCTACTCCCGAGGTTTCACCTGGGACTGGGAGCAGTCAGCCAATCAGAGAATGACACGTCCAGAGCGGGGTCTGTTTCCTTTATAAGGGATGGGTTCCATCTTATCTGGGTCTCCGCCATGTGGCTTATGCTCTAGCTCCCAAGAGACATAAAGCTTTACTGCAGAAGGATCCTATGTGTACCGCGTGGTTCTTGCTGGCGAGAGGTAGCGCGGGACAGTTAACCAGTTGCAACACACGGGAGAGTGAGCCCTACACTTTGTCTGGACAGCACAGCAGAGTTGACCTGTTGGCGAGAGCACAGGAGAGCCAACCCTGAGAATCTGAGTGTGGGAGATGGAGCCCCAGTCCTCATCTGTCATACGGTAGCACGGGTTTGGAGAGAGATGCCCTTCCCCTACTCTAACACATCAAGGCCTAAGGTCAGTGAGAACGATGGCTCTGAGGTAACAAGAGTAGAAGACCTGTCTCTGCCACCCTCCCCACAAGCTGCAACACTAAAGTGAGCAGGCCCTGTACCTTGCTTGAGCAACACAATAGAGCCAGCTCTCTTCATGGATGTGGGGGTGAGCCAGCCCCAATGGAAGTAGTGAACAAGGGAGACCTAACCCCATCTCTCATCTGTCATATGGTGGCAGGGACTGGGGAAAGATTTCCTCCCCTCCTGATCCATCAATGCCTAAGGAAGGTAGGAGAACCAGCCCTGGGAGCATAAGAGCGGGAGAAACGTCCCTGACTGCCACCAGGTGCAACACTTGGGAGAGGAGGCCCTGCATCTCACCTGGGCAGCACACACTTGGGAGAGCAGGCCCTGCATCTCACCTGGTCAGCACAGTAGAACTAACCCTGTTTGTTAGCCGAGATGTGGGTGACTCAGCCCCAAAGTTGTAAATGCGGGAGAGTGGTCCCCACTACTTACATGTCATGTGGCGGTATGGGTGGGGGAAAATGCCCCTCCTTATCCCTTATCACCTGCAACTGATAAGAGAGCTGACCCACCCCCTTACCAACTGTAGCACTCAGTAAAGTGGGCCCTGCTCCTTGCCTGGATAGTACAGCAGAGATAGCCCAGTGGTAAGAGGTGAGGTTGTAAACAAGAAACAACTGCCCCCATTTCTCATATGACCTCCCAGCTGCCCCGCCCATTAACTCCTGAGACAGGCAGAGGAGCAGGCCCATAAGAGTGGGAGGGCTGTCCCAGCCCCTTGCCAGCTGCAGCACTAGGAGAGGGGTCCCTATGCTACTCCAGGGCAATGCAATAGAGCTGACCCTGAGGGTGTAGATATAGGAGAGTAGAACCTGAGGGTGTGAGAGCAGGAGGATTGGCCCCGTACCTGGCTCATTGCTGCAAGTGGTAAATTAGCTGTGACAATGTGGGAGAGCTCACCCTGGTGGGGAGGTCAGGGAAGAACTGGGGTTTGACCAACCCTACAGCTGTCCAGGACCAGATCCAGGGTTATGACCTGGCCTGCCCCAACATCCACCCCATCTATGATCTGCTGGAGCCTATGAAGGAACCTGACCCCCAGACCCAAAGCTGCATAATTTCCTCAACCCAGGGCAACAGCAGGATATCCACAAAGAGTCTCAGTGAGGGCCCAGCATCGATGGTGTAATAGAAACAGGAGACCTTGAACCAGATCATTGCCTCTTTGCAGTACACACAAGTAAAGATAAATGGACAAAGGGGTTTACTGCATGAGTCACTGTGTCATACTGTGGCTTCCATGATGAGATTGTTTTTATTTTTCCATCATATTTTGTTTTATTTTAGGGAGAGGGCAGGAGTAGAGGGTGTATGCGAAGGGATGGGGAAATGAATGGGATCAAGATACACGATAAAAAAGACCCAAAGAATAAATAAAAAAGGTGGGGGGAAGCCTGCTAGGAAAACATGGATAGCTAAAGTGATTAAGATTTTCACCAATTCATAAGATTCTTTTCCTAAGACTCGTACATGTTTTCTTTTCCAAAAGGGTTTCTAGCACCTCTCCCCCATCATGAGATTCCATCTATAAGCAGGAAGTAAGAATCCATCTTGCTGGCCTTTGTGATGCCCCTTCTGCTGGCAAAGGGAGAACAGGGCATGACCTCACAGCTGACTTTCACGGTCCTCTGTTAAATTTCTGACTGTGTGATTTCCCTCCTCCCAGACGATTATGCACGGCAGGCTGGTTCAGAGGCCTCTGTCTGACTTGCAATGAAGCCCCAGAGTGCTCTAATGGGATTTCATGGCACTAATGCTGAAGAGAGTGGACAAGAAATCGGATTTCTGACCAGCCTGTCTCAGAGATCAATGAGACTTCCAGTGGCCACCACAAGAGAAAATGGATGACCAGCATTCCAGGCCTCCTCTGTCTACCCCTGTGTCTTCACAGAGAACTGACAGGGCCTTAGTTTTCCCACCTTCTCATCTTTCTCATCTTTTCTTTTTAACTGGAAGGTGTGGAATCCTGAACTCCAGTTTGTCAGGGTGAGTCATTCCTCATGTCCCAACCCACTTCATAGAGAATCACCCTGGTGACAGGAGGAGCTCTTACAACGTGGTCTGCTTTGCAAATCCCCACTGAACCAAACCCCTTCAGGAAGATCCCTCTTTATAGGTTTTTCTTCACCTGACCTTTTTTTTTTTTTATCGCTTTTGGAAGAAGGATACATGGACTGAGCTGTTTAGGCTTGCCTTGTTTTGTTCCCATGTAAACAGCTCTCCAACTCTAATCCCTAAGAACAAAGACTGAGGAAGGTTAGTCAGGATGCCTCTCTCCCTGCAGGACAGCTTCTCAGTCAGCCCTCCAGAGACTGAGGCTGCCTTTGCTGTTCCTCTGCTTTCTAGGGTCTGAGGGCTGGCTTGGCCTCAGTGTTCTAGCCTTATCTGATTCTCTTATCACAATCAAACAGTCCTGGGAAGTCTCTTGCATGTATGTGTGTATGTTATGTGTGCACATGTGTTGTGTGCTTGTTCATGTGTGTGCGTGTGTGTTCATGCATGTGTGTGTATGTGTGTTGATGTGTTCGTGGGTGTGTGCGTATATGTGTGCATGGGTGTGTGTATGTCTGCACATATGTACATAAGTGTGTGTGCATGAGTGTATGAGTGCATTGTGTGTGTACATACACATACATGTGTGTGTGAGCATGCATATGCACCTGCTGAACTCTGTGCAATCATCCAAACCTTCTTGTGAAATGACTACCCCTTTGGGGTTGGAGGACAGGAAAGGCGGTAACAAGAGTGAACATTCCTAACTCTGGACTTGCCCAACAAGATCATGAGACATTAACCTCTGGGTTATGGGTCCAGCACGCTTCTGCTACATCCCTCTATCTCACCTTTATGTGCCTGGCTTTGTTGACTCCCCATGGAAGCCTTTACTTATTGGGAGGAGTGGGTGGGAAGTGGGCAGGAGGGGGGTCAAAAAGAGGGATGGGAGGGAGAACTATGGCTAGAATGTAAAATAAAGAAAAATAAATAAATGTTTATATTTTATCAATAACATCTTGAATATGGATGTAAGATTTTATTCTAAGTTCTTTCTGTTCATGGTTTGTTTTTTATTTAGTCTCTTTTCTTCCATAATTTTTATCTCATTGGCTTCCGCTGCTTACATTGTCACTCTATTATTTATGAATCCTTTGCCACATGCTTTTGTGATGTTATCTTTTGAATCATTCTATCCTTTGAATCAGAACACCATTTTATTAAAAACATCATGTGACACTGAGACAGAAAGGAACTCAGATGTGGAGAGTAGCGCAATCACACCTATACTGCCTCAGCTCCAGGAAAACCTTAGCAGATGCCTGTAGCATCAACACCAATGTCGCCTGTCCCTGTCCCTTGGCCTCAGCCCTTGCGCTACACACAAGCCAGTCACACTGAGCAGATTCCTGTGTTTCCTGTGCCCTGCAGTAGTGGGCTCCAAGCTGACTTGGCAACTCCAACAGCCTTCCTACAGACTTACAGACAAGCGGCTACAGCTGAAGGGGGAAGGGAACTTGGCCAAGGCCATTAGCTAAGCAAGATTAAAAACCAAAGACTGTTTGACTCAACCCCAAATGTCTAGCTTTGAAAATTAATACAAAATTTAGATACATAATAAATGCTAATCATGGAGACATTTAATCATAGAATTACTACACACATTTTAAATTTCAAAAAGTAATAGTAATAATTCAGCATTTAATGGTATAAGAGTTAAGGAGAAATTTGAAATAATACTAAGATTGACAATGGTATTTTATGGGAAGAAGTATTGGTTAAAAACACAAACACAATTCTTATCTCAAAGGGTAAGAGATGCCTATTGCTAAGCCAGTTATTACTGACCATAGGACTAGAGAGCTGGCTCATCGGTTAAGAGCACTAACTACTCTACCAGCAGACCCAGGTTCAATCCCCAGCACCCACATAGCTCATTGCCCTCTTTTTGCCTCTGTATATACCATGCACACATGGTGCACAAACATAAAGGCAAAGCACATATACACAAAAAGCAAAATGAAAAAAACTGGACATGGTGTTACACATCTTTAATACATAGCTTAAGTACGTATATAATATACAGACATATATTTAATACATATGTGAGCACAGTCCAGGAATATGGATTCACATATCCCCAAATGTTATGTCCCAATGTGGAAACAGTCTCGTGAAGTTTTATACTAGCAGAAAAATAGAAATTATAAATCAAAACATTTTTAAAAATGTGTTAGTAGAACTGGAGAGATGGTTCAATGGTTAAGAGCACTTGTTGGTCTTACAGTAACCTGAGTTAGGTTCCCAGAACACTGTTGTGGGTTCAATAGCATCTGTAGCTCAAATTCCAGGGGGAATTTCTGGCTTCCAGTGACACTAGTCATGTGCCTGGCTCACATACATACACATGCAAGACACATAACAATAAAATCCTTCTTTAAGAAAGCACAATGGTGGAAACATCAGGTAGGCGGGCTACAGTGACATGGGGCTGGAATTTGCTGTAGGCTCCAGATGCTGCCCAATGCCATTCTTAACTTTTCAGCTGGTGGAAGCTAGCAATCTGCTCAGTTAATACATTCTGAAAGGTTCTATGTGATAGGCACAGGGTGCTAAGTCAAATAGAGACATGGGCGACAAGAGGCTGCTATAGAATCTGAAGAGATCCTGAGATAATCTGACTCTGGGTTTGTAACGTTCTATCTCTCCACATTCACAAAGCTTTCCTCACTCAGTTGGCCCCATAGAATCCACAACACGGACAAGACTTTATTCTAGAAACTTCGGTATCCACACTTCTGCTGGCAAACTGATATGACAGTTAGAGATAAAAGTTGTTCCCCTCTTTATAAGTGTTTTGTTTTATTTAGAATTAGAGAAAGAGAAAGGAAAAGCAATAATTCAACATTTGGTGATAGTCAGAGGATATGTCCATCCATATGGTGAAAATAAAAATGTGACTTAGAAATGATGCCCACATGAAACATGGAGAAGACATATTTGCCCCTCGGGGTCATACCATACCTGAGTAGTGACCCTCAGCAGACCAAGCCAAGGGGGTCTTCAGCTCAGCACTCCCCACTCACTGCGCACATGCTGTGTGGTGAATGGCCCCAATGATTCACCCTCAGCACGACTGTGTGTCTCTGGAAGCCAGGATGAGGGAACTCTTGTCCTGATTCAGTACTGTGCCCTGTAGGAAGATCTCTGGGAGGCAGACAGACTCCTGGTTGCTAGGTGATTCTCCATACATTCAGATGATCTCGTGGCATCGAGCATAGTTTGGGAAGGCATTGACATAATGCTCATTTTTTCAGAGGGTGTGGGTGGTCAATGAGTGTGTTTATGCAACGAATAAATTAGTGATTGTCCTGTGCCTGCCTCCACTCCACCTACTGCCTTCCAGTCATGCCACATGTGAGTTCATGATTCATGTGAGTGTGGATGATTCCCAATCCACACTGAGTGTAAATCCACACACAAATGTAACTGTGTAGTCGTGCCTAGAATTAAATTAAATAAACAATATCCTAGAGGAGGGACTTAAATCTTTGACACAAGGAGTTCTGGACTCCACCAGCAAGCAGCACAGGTTAAGCCACCTGGGTATCACCCAGTAGGTCAGAAGTACTGTGCTCAGATATAAATATAGGAAAATCAAGGGGCTCCTTTCAGATTAATGTCAGTGGTGCGGGAGAATTATCTGTATTCTGTCAATCATGTATTTTAATAAAACGCTGATTGGCCAGGCAGGAAGTATAGGTGGGTCAACCAGACAGGAAGTAGAGGTGGAGTAATGAGAATAGGATAAGGCTAGGGAGGAGAAAGGTTCCTCAGCCACTCCTACGCAGATCACTGAAGAAGCAACATGTAAGCTGCCCCGCTGAAAAAGGTACCAAGCCATATGGCTACCATAGATAATAATAATGGGTTAATATAAGTTACAAGGGTTAACAAGATGCCTGAGCTAATGGGCCAATCAGTTTATAACCTTATGGAGTTCTGTGTGTGATTCTCTTTGGGATTTGCCGGCTGTTGGGTACCGGGCGGGATCGGAAACCCCAACAAGCTGGCCCTCATGTTACATATGGCGCCAACGTGTTGACAACTGTATCCACATAAAGCCTGAGATAGCTTGGGAAGTAATTCTAAAACAAAATAACAACATTAAACATGGTTTCTCAGTAGCAGCAATTTTTTGGGTCTACTTTGCTTGCTAGAGGCAAGCAAGGCTCTCATCTAAGAGAGGCTTCCTAACTCAGCTTTAGCTGCAAAACCTTGCAGTTCATTAAGAGGTCCTGCCACGAAACACTTAAATGGTGTTGATATAAAGCTGAACGCATGCTTTTCGGTTTTCAGCCATAGCAGGAGAAAAGCTGTGCCGTTTTAAAATGCTGGTTTTCTGGGCTCTCCTGCCAGAGCAAACTCTGACTCTTTCAGGCAGGCAGTCCGACTGAGTGTGGTCTGTGAGCAGAATGCTGCAGCTTGCTTGCTGGCAAGGACCTTGAAACGCCATAGAGTTGTGGCAGTGAACACAGCTCTGGCTGGTACCTCAGCCTTGAGGCTGAAAAGCCAAGGAATGAGCTGGATCTAGCTCAAAGCCACGTCAAAGCCACGGCTCTCCATATTGCTTAGTAAATTAATGGCTCATGTGGTCCAAAAAAAAATATACAGTAAAGAGATATTCAAAGAGGAAGAAAACCTCTAAATGGTTTACAGTGTGTATATGCAGGCTAAAAGTTAAAGTTCTTAAAGTTAAAAGGAAAGAAAGAGAGTAGTTGGGTGTGGTGGTACACACCTTTAATTCCAATGCCTGGGAGGCAGAGGCATATTGACCTCTGTGACTTCAAGGGGTAGAGGTAGATTGACCTCTGTGACCTCAAGGTGTGATAGTACACGCCTTTAATCCCAGCACTGGGGAGGCAGAGACAGGAGGATCTCTGTGAGTTCAAAGACAGCCTGGTCTACAGTGTTATTCCAGGACAAAGATATACAAAGATCCTGTCTCAAAAAGTAAAAGTAAAAATAAAAGAAATAGAGGTTAAAATAAAGCCACATAAAGATGGAAAATACACAGAGAATCTTGATACTGTATGCTATTATGCTCTCTTTAAATTGTTTGATTGCTGAGGAAGGAGCAACAACTGCTAAAAGACTTTTGTTTATAAATACTGCTGAACTAACCCAAGATAGGAATTTTGAAAATACCTTGGCTTCAAAACTGAAGTCAAAAGGTATGTTACTTTGGAGAAGAGATTTTGCTTTTGTTTCCACAGAAAACGAGAGACTCTGGATTTATTCAGAGTTAAGAATAATCACCTTTAACCAAGGGAGGCCACCTAAAAAATCTCCGATAGGAACAGATGGCCCAGATGACAGAGGTCTACATCCAGAACTGATCCAAGACTGCTGCCTGAGATGATCGAGACTCACAGGATACTCCAGTCATGACTTGATTATAACTCTAAATTTTCTTTAGGTCCCCTTAAGACTATCAGCGCCCCCAACCAGCAGGAAGTAGCCTGAAATACTACGCCCACATTCCCAACAAATGGATTATGGGTAGTTTCCTTTGTTTAAAAAAAAAAAAGAGGGAAATGGTGCGGGAGAATTATCTGTATTCTGTCAATCATGTATTTTAATAAAACGCTGATTGGCCAGGCAGGAAGTATAGGCGGGTCAACCAGACAGGAAGTAGAGGTGGAGTAATGAGAATAGGATAAGGCTAGGGAGGAGAAAGGTTCCTTAGCCACTCCTACGCAGATCACTGAAGAAGCAACATGTAAGCTGCCCCGCTGAAAAAGGTACCAAGCCATATGGCTACCATAGATAATAATAATGGGTTAATATAAGTTACAAGGGTTAACAAGATGCCTGAGCTAATGGGCCAGTTTATAACCTTATGGAGTTCTGTGTGTGATTCTCTTTGGGATTTGCCGGCTGTTGGGTACTGGGCGGGATCGGAAACCCCAACAAGCTGGCCCTCATGTTACATGTCAGTGTCTAAAATGAGTCACCTGACAATTCTATCCCCTCAAATTCTCTTTTGGGTAATGTTATACCCAAAGTCCTGTTGTAAAGACCAGTATCCGGGTACATAGTGGGCAGGTTACATCATACTCTTGCTCAGAGGAAACTAACCTTGGTAGAGTTTGGTCCTCTGAAGGTAGATGAAATAGTAAAGGGAAGCACTGAGGAGGGTGGGTAGGTTAGACAGGGATGAGGAGAGGCCAATGTCTAGGAACAAGCAAAAGGCAAGTCTAGAGAAGGATTGAAAATAGTCTTTTCAGAAACGGAAATTAATTAAGAGAAACCAGAAAGAAGAATTCAAGAGGGTGTACTGGAGAGTCAAATGTATTTTCACTATTCTGAATAGCTAGGAAGGAATATTCAGTCCACATGTCGAGGGAGAATCCAGTATTGCCAATACTGTCTCAGGGACCACTTGGTGCAGAGCAAAGCCTTTCGTTTGTGTATTGAAACATGAAAACATTAAATCCAAATTTGAAATTTTTGAAGTCTGTTTTCAGTTTTTAAAATGTTTGTTGTTTAATTGAAAAAATATTAGGTTCATTGCATGTTGCATAACATTTTAAAATATATACACATATGACTAAATTGACTTAATTAGCATTCATATTACCTCATCTCCTTATCTCCATATATCTTTTGGAGTGACCTCAACTCATCCCTCAGCCATTTTCAAGTTTACCACATACGATTAGTGTAGTCAACATGCTGCATAGGCCAGGTAGAGTATTTCACTGCAGTACATAGACCACATTTCAAAGATTCACTTAATTGTCAATGAAATTTTAAATTGCTGGTTATTGTGAATATGCTAGAAAGACAGGAGAGTACAAACATCCCAGGACACTCTGACTGCATTTGGTTTGTTTTAGCTCAATGGTAAGGAAGTTATGAATGGATGCTCTTTGGTTGGTTTGGTCAGGTACTGTGTGGAAACCCAAAGCTGTCTCCAGTCAGGTCAGTCATTGGATGGACACTCCCATAAGCTCTGAGCCATCTTTGCCCCAGCACATCTTGAAGGCACAACAGATTGTAGGTTGAAGGTTTTGTGGCTGGGCTGGTGTCCCATTCCCAATACTGGAAGCTTAACCTAGTGACAGAAGATGGTGGGTTCAGGCACTATATCCTCCATGACCAGGAGCTCTCGTTAGGCTCACCTTCGTAGGTTCCAGGAAGTTTCTACTGCACTAGGTTTACACATAGATTCCTGAAACACTCCCCCCACCTCAGTTCTGGAGGAGAGAGGGACAGAGGGAGGGAGCGCAGGTAGGATGGGATATTACGGCATTGCAGACATTTAGGCTCTACCCGTTGGTCTTCACCAGTATGACCCTTTGTTCACAATTAGTGACTCAGCCTTTAATTTTTACTGTTTTAAAACAAACTCATTTATTACGGCTAAGAATTTGTGGAAAGCCCTTCTGCCCTCAGAGGAATTTACTCATCCAGGTGTGATCACACAGATGCTGGCTAGGAAGAAGCTGGCGCTATTCATTGACTTTGGAGGTTGTCTAACTGACTGTGACGAGTTCATGGCTTAGGACAACTGTGACTCTTTTCCATGTTTCTCCTGCTCTCCTTTAAACAAATAAGTACAGGATGATTCATAGTTAAGACATCAGAGCGAAAGAGACAGCAAACCCCTGTAAGGTGGACTATCTCTTTTGGCACATTTCCTTGGCAGAAGTAAGAGAAACCAATTCAGGTTCTTAGACTGGGAAAGAGACTGAATCCATAAATGAGGGAAGGGTACGAAAAAGATTTGAATGTGAGGAGGAGTCAAGAATGGCAGCTATAACTTTTTATTTTATTTGCAATAAGCACACTGCTACATTGAGACATACATTAGAAAAGCATTTTACCACAAATTATCTCATGTCATCTCCACAATAATGTAATGGAGCCGTATCTACATATTCCTGGAAGCAAAAGACTGGAGGGAGCCTAGAGGATGGTAAAATAGTCGCTAATGATGTATACAAACAGGGTTCAGGTATACTTTGCAGATAAATGTTTTAACCTAAATGAGCGGCAGACAATGAGGTCATTACAGTGTGGCAGCGGGGGTATATTAGCAGTGTAAATGTGCTGATTATGTGAGATGAAACTGTTTTATGAAAGAGGAAAGCATTCAAGAAATGGTTTCATTTAGATCTCACAGCTGTCTTTAGACTCTAATCCTGATTTATTTTATCAGATTCTGACACAGCAGGGAATGCACAGTTGTTGCTCAAAGCTTCCTTCTAGTCCCATCTAGACTTTAGAGGTGGAAAACGGGGGATTATAGTCATCTAACCTTTGGGAAGAAATTGCCTGGTGATCTAGTTAATTGCGGTTGAAAGGGAGATTACCAAATCTCTACACATGCTAGGATGATTTTTGTAGAGCTGGGCTGTGTATAAAAATCCCTGCAAGGAAAGTTAACTTTGATGAAATGGGGGAAGGGCAGGGGTGGTTCTGATTCTGTGTCGACCCATTTAATTTGCTGAGCCATTGTCCAACTTGCTTCTCTGATCTCAGTGGTGGAAGCGGGGCCTCACAGACCCCTGACAGAGCTGAGGAGGAAAGGTCTATTTTTATGTGGCCAGGAAGAACATATCAGGATATCAGGGCAACTGAGCCAAATGGATTTTTAGATGAAATCAGAGCTCACTTTTAAGCTTAATGTCAATTTTCATTTTTCCACCTTAGAAATCATTCTATAAAGAATGGCAAAAAACCTTTTTAATGAACTTTTGTATTTATTTGACATCTTTTGTCCAATAATTCTGCAGTAATTTGACATCAACTCCCTACAGAGAGTGAGTTTCTTGAGTGTCTTTTTCTGAGTTTCTACCTGTCTTCACTGAGTTCACGCCATAGCTCTGGGTATCTGGGGAACTTGAGTCAGGGGTCATAGATGAGCAGTCTGATGCGACAGTTTATTTTCTCAGAAGACCTTAGGAGAATGTGCTATAAATATCTGTCATCTGTGTCCAAGAACATACTGTGAGAAGCTGCATACAATGATGGAGGAGATATTGTTTTCCTGACCCTGGTCTCTTTTTCTGCCCTTAGCTAAGTAACCTTGAACAAGGTACAGAATCCATCCCAGCCTTTGTATGCTCCTCTACTGTCTATTGCTCAGGATTAGATGAACAAGCTAGATATGTGCCAGAAACATGGTAAGAACTTAGCAAGTGGTAGCTGTGATTATTAATAAATATTCATTCACTTAATTGCAATATTATGATGGTCATGTTCTATTGTCAGTTTGACAGCATTAGGAGTCCCCTAGGAGATACATTTTGGGGGATGTCTACAAGAACATTTCCAAAGAGGTTTAACCCACCATAAATGTGGGCAGCTCCTTTTTATGAGCTAAGGTCCAAAACTGAACATAACACTGTCCAGAAAAAAAACAAGCAGAGCACAGGCATTCTGTCTTTGCTTCCTGGCTGTGGATAAAACACAAGCAACTTCCTTATAACCCTGCTGTGGGTGCCTCTCCCACTGTGACAACAGCTGTGAGCCAAAATAAATCCTCTACTGTTTAAATTGTTTTTGTCTGTTTGTTTTCTTCACAGCAAGCAATGGGCAAAAAACTAATAACATTGGGATGGAGAGTGGGGCGGTACTATGCTAGACTTGCCTATGTGGTTCTCAGGACTTTGAATGGCTTTCCAGAATACGTGAAAAAGTTTGAAGCATCTGATGAACCAACCCACCTCTATGTTAGGCTTGAAATCCATCTTATAGTAAAGACAAACTGGACTCATTCTTGTTTGTGATTACATCTGTTTCTCAAGGATCAGGCTATTCCCTACTTGCAACCTTAACGGCAAATGGTTCTGTTCTGCCTGTTCCAAGAAATGGAAACCATGCCATTATTTCAAAAAGTTATGACTTCCTGTTGTTATGGTCACCTTGTTATGACTACCTTGCAATCAGTCTTTGTTGCACAAGAAGTTGTTAAGACCAACTTGATACGCTTATGTTGTGCTTCGGGTGTAATAGGTGTAAGCCCACCTATTTGCCTTCCGTTTGGAAACTCCTTATTCCTAACTTATAAAAATACTTATCTCACCCATCTCCTTTGCTGACCTCTTGAACCCTGCTTTTGGGGGAGTCAGACTGTGTATAGGAATGAAAACGCTTGTCTTAATTAGTTTGACCATGATGAGCTGGGACAGTGGTCTTTCTCCTCATATCTGTGGGATTAATACTTCAAGCTAAAATAAACTGGAGAATGCTATAAGAAGGACTTATTGGGTCAGATTAGGGGAGTTCGGATGATCCGAATGTCAAGATTAATGTGGACAGTGCAAGCTCAACTCATGAGGTTTTAGGAGAGAAGAGAGATATTATTGAGAACTCTCCTAGAGGCCGTCTGTGTTGCATTCCTGACAATAAGCTGGCTGTGCTCTGCCCACGTCGTGAAAACTTGGCTGGGTTTAAAGTAAGGGATTCATTTGTTTTGGTGGAAGAAATTTCCACCAAATTTTGGTAGAAGATAGCATCCAGGTTTCATCATGGTTACTGCTTACTGCTCTTATCTAGGTCTACAGTGAGGAAGGGTAATGAGTGGAACAGGAAGATATGACAAATGTAAATTACAAATGGCAGTTGTTTTATTGCAGATAATTGAATACCTAATACAAACATCCTGCAATAGGACTGTAGTTTTTTTGGGGGGGGGGCATTAAATGGAAAAATTCCCAGGAAAAGGAAGACAAGTTTTATGGAAAAAAAAAAATCATCAGAATTAGTGCCTAATTCTATTTTCTTTAAATAGCTTTTTGGAGTGATTTTGTTGTTTATGTCCATGATGCCCAATTTTTGTTTCTGCTTGACAGACTTAGAATGAGGGAATGTCCAGTTGAGGGACTGCCTCCATCAGATTGGCCTAGGTGTTGCTAATTGATGTGGGAGGGCCAGCCCAGCCCAATGTGGGTGGTCCTAGATTGTAAAGGAATACTGGCTAGCGTTATCCAGAGGAAGCAAGCGAGTAGACACTGTTCCTCCATAGACAATGCTTCAGTTTTCTGCCTAAGTTCCTGCCTGACTTCCCCTTAGTAATGGACTGTAAAGTGTAAGATGAGACATAGCCTTCCTTCTCCAAGACTGATCATAGTATTTAGCCCAGCAGCAGAGGGAGAATTAGGACAATAGCCAGACAGCTTGATAGATCCCCGTAGTAACCCTTCCATCTAGTGTTATTGTTATTGTCATGAGTAGACAAGGAGCAATATCTTTCTACTTTATTTGGTTTATTCTCTTAATTTGTAACTCATTTATCTAATTGAGACTATTCAAGGATATCCAAAAGTATTACCATTCTGTCCATTTATCTAACCAAAATTATTCAAAGACATGTTTCGAAAGTGTATATTGTGAAAATATTACAGTGAAACCTATTTCTATCTGGGTTAACCAAAAATTTAAAAAAATAAAAACAAGTGTTTTGCTCATTGATTGCTTAAAACAATATTAAAGTTGAGAACTTTCAAACTTTCTCTAGCGTGAGAGTCAAAAGAAGGCTAGAATTTGGGTTTCAGAGTCAGAGAGAGTTTTGCCTAAATAAATTTTTACCTACTCCACTTAAACTATAAATGTTTACTTATGCTAATGTAAAAACATGGAACCAATTCACTTTGCACCTACATTTAAATAATATCTTATAATTCACAAAGTATTTCCATGTTTATTATTTAACTTTGTAGGTAGACTATTAGAGTTATCTACATTTTGTGGATGGAGAAATAAGACTCAAAAAAAGTAAATAGTTTACTTTAGAAAATACACAGACATATTTATTTTTATTATTGGAGACATATTTCCCCAGAAGAGGATACTCTACACAGAGACACATGGTGAATAAACTTCTTTCTCATGCAAGTTCTGCCTGATGGCGTGTTTGTTCCCTGCCATGGACTTGGTAGTCCCACCTCACGCTGGTATATCATTCCAGTCTATATCTATAGTTCTAGGGGACCCAATACCTTCACACAGACATACGTACAGCAAAGCACCAATGCACATAAAATAAAATAAAATAAAAAATAAATCATAAAAAAGAAAATCTGTTCTGAACAAGTTTAGATATTCATTCAATTCTTGTTGTTATTTCTTAGGCAGCATGATATATACATATTTACGTAGAATCCACATTATTTTTGACTTTATAAGCAACAGACATGTGCAGAGATAATATGAAGATAATACACCATTTTATATGAGGGAATTACTATGTGTTTATATATGTATGCACACAGGTTTTATTTTAGTAAATTAGAACCTAAATTACCCATGAGCTTATTTTTAGATCTGCTCACGGTCTGATGAGCTACTATGAGGTTATTATTATTACATGGTTGAGAAAGATGAGCTGGATCACACAGAGCAAGAAACCATGAGAGCAGTCAGTAGGTGGAATTGGGCCCCAAAGTAGCAACAAGAAGGTGCTGTTTTGATAAGTGTGGAGGTGTTTAACGCTATCTCAGTAGCTGCCCTTCCCCTAGTCCCTCCTCGGAGCAATCTCTCATTGTCCTTTGAGCTTTTAGACTTTCATCTAAGGGAGCAGGGGAATAAAAACTGAGAAAAGATAGTGAAATCCCCTTTCCCAGACCTCTTCCCTTTCCTTTGTTCAGGTTGAGGTAGGTAGACATGCTCCATGGGGGATCAGCATTAGGTCCGCTAGAAATAAACACTCTGCTATGCTGGCTCCTCGCCTCTGTTTCCTCTAAGGTTTCCTCCCTAATGGGGGAGAAGGTGAGCATGAAAGAAACTGCTAAAGGCCCATGAATATTTCAAAGCCAAAAGCCAAGGGACTGCATTAAACCTCAACAACTCTTCGGTAAATGGAAATAGAGGCTGAATAATGAAATACTCAGAGCACCTAGGGTGATTTCAGCGCAAAGCAGGCACACACAAAATAAATGCTCCTCACCACAAAAATATTTCAAACTCCCTCCCCAGCCATCTCTGTCAGCTGGTTCTTTTCAGGCCCCCAACCTCCTTGTACCATGGACGGCAAAGGCTCTCAATGGCTCTAGCAGCTGAAGTCGGGACAGGTCTAGACCAAGAATTCTGACTGGAGTCTGGTCTCTTGTGTGGGTTGCCTGAATCAGCAGATGTGGTACGGATAGTTGCCTCTCAGAACACAAATCCATCACATATCAAACATAGCTTATACTATTATGTGTTCTTTCACATTCTCCTGCCTTTAGTGAAACATGCTTCTCACAACTGCCATCTGCCGCGACATCAGGTCAGTGGCCACTCTCGGCACTGCCAGTGCCAATCAGCCAATAAGTCCATCCAGCAAACACAGATCTTGTGGTGGGCGAGTTTTCCTCCTAATGGTCCTTGGGGACCTGAGGCTTTTAAAACTGCACATGCATCAGCTAAGTTAGAAACCCTTGTTAAGGGAGTGTACCTGTCAGGACCAGTTAGGAGAGTTGACGTGTGACCAGCAGTGCCTTCTGCTCTCTGACGGGGCCAGGAGAAACACCTACTTTTGTTTGTTAAGACCTTTACAAAATATAAAAATCTGGGTTGAGTTTCAGAGTATCTGTGTTTTTCATTGTCAATTCAGCTGGGTCTCTCTTTGTGGTTGTGTTAGAAGTGGAGTAGAAAACTTGAGAACTGTTTTCCCCCTAACGATCTCATCCTTGTGTACTCTCCTTAAAGGCAGAGACAGTATGGGGAGTGAACGGGGTGTTTTGGAATCAGTTAATCTGTATTCTCCAGAATTCTCAGTAGGATTTTTTTTTAAGTCGTGAAAAATTTCTATTGACAGATATTTTTGCATGCCTTCTTAATTCTCAACCACAGTCCTAGATGCTGCCTGGGTAAAAACAAACAAACAAACAAACAAACGAAAATCCTCACTGCCTCTATGTTTGGGATCATAGCACAGGGGGCAGAAAATGAAATGGGAGCTTATAATATCATGGTGTGCTAACACAAAAGTGAAAGCCAGAGTAAGTGCATATACTTACAGTGAGAAAAGAGATGGAGGAGGTGGGTGAGATTCCCTTCAGAAGCCACGGTCTTTGAATTGAGTCCTGGGAAATGTGGGTAAGAATTAACTAGTTGGCGTGCATAACACCTAATTTCTAGCTCAGTGAAAAATTTTCAAATGCAATTTTTCAGAACAATTATTTACTCTCAGGTCTCAGATTTTCAGGGAGACTTTTGTCAGCTAGTCTATTATAGTCAATTTTACCCAGTTGTGATCCCATATAGCTCATTAATTCACATCTACAAATTATAACCTGAAAGTGCCCCATACCACTGTTTGATAACCATTGCTAGTTTTTCACTCCCAAACCAATTATAAACTTCCCAAGAGTTAAGGTTGTATTAATATGATCTTAATATTTCCAGAGTTTCCTGAACCTTAGTGGACACCCTTAGTAGACCCTTACCTCCCCTCCCCACTCTCCTTTCTCCCTTCCTTTATTTCTTTTTAAGATATGGTAATATGGTGGACTCCTGAAAACGAGTGCAGAGAAGACTCTATTAGAAATTGGTGATAGACTGGCAGGGAATGTGGAGGGAGAAAGAGGAAATGGCTGCTGGGTTGAGTCTGAGACATACAGGAAGCCGGTGGCAAGGAAGATGGATGGGAATGTGTGATTGCAGGGATACCTGACATAGATAAACAGCTTGGCTGTTTGCCTCTTTAAGCTCCATTTATTACTACTTACACTGAATTGATTTCTGCATGGCAAATACTGGCTCATCTTTCAGAGGCTCCAGCTAAATGTCACCTCCGTGGAGAATCCTTGGAGACAACCCTCAGGCATTGAGTTGCCTTTCCTGGGCCTGACAAGTATGCAGTGCATACACTGTTCGTGATACTATGGTAATATTTCCATGCTGCAGTTTGCTGCTTCTGTCCTTTCTCTTTGGCCAATGGATCCAGCCTCAAGTAACCTGATCGCATTCTCAGCTCTGACATCACTGTTTCCTCATTAGTGACAGAGTTGAAGTCAGTACTGAGGGGTAAGGCAACACTTTTTCTCATTCAGTTTCCCAACTAGAGGCTTTCTCTTTGCCTGATACCAGCAAATGAGAAAGAAGGGTGTCTTAGTTAGGGCTTCTATTGTTGTGAAGTGACTCCATGACCATTGTGTTGCAAGATATTTAATGATGTATAAAGATATGCCATTGTAATTTGGTTTAACAAGAAGCTGGATGGTCAATAGTTAGGCATGATTTTCTGGACAAAGAGGATACTGGGAAGAAGAAGGATAAAGTCACTAGGAGATACAGAAGTAGCATGATATGTAGGAAATGAGGTAATAAGCCATGTGCCACATGTCAGATCATATATTAATATAAAGGGGTTAATTTAAGTTATAAGAACTAGTTAGAAATAAGCCTAAGCTATTGGCTGAGCTTTCATAATTAATAATAAATCTCTGTATCATGATTTGGGAGCTGTCTGGGGAGACAGAAAGATTCACAGCACCACAGTGTAAACAGATGTTTCCTGTCCTAACCAACCAGTCACAAATAATCACTCAGAGGCTTAATATTACTTATAAATGCTAAGCCAATAGCTCAGGCTTATTACTAACTAGCTTTTACTATTGAATTAACTCATAACTATTTGTGCTTTGCTATATGAATCATGGCTTGTTACCTCATTTTCTTCATGTCCTACTTGTTCAATGGCTGACTGGAATCTCCTCTGACTCTATCCTTCTTCTCAGAGTCCTCCGTGTCTCCTGTCCCACCTATACTTCCTGCCCAGCTATTGGTTTGTCATGTTTTTATTAACCAATGAGAGTAATACATATTCATAGTGTGGAAAAGGATTAATCCATAGTACCACAGCAACTCACAAAGGAAAACATTTACTTGGGGCTGACTTACAGTTTCAGAGGTTTAATCTATTATCATCATGTAGCGTGCAGGCAGACAAGGTTCTTGGGGAGTGAGCTGAGAATTTGACATCTTGGTCTGTAGACAGCAAAAGGAGATTGTGTCTCACACTGGGTATAGTTTGAGCATATACGAATTCAAGGCCTGCCTCCATGGTGACATATTTCTTCCAACAACACCACACCTACTCCAACAAGGTCACACTTCCAAACAGCATCACTCCCTATGGACCTAGCAACAAACACATGAGTCTATGGGGCTCTTTCTTATTCAAATCGCCACAAAGGAACAATGTGATGATTTCTGAAGGTAAGGATGAACATGGAATGTAAGGGGAAGGAACTCATCTTCTAATTACGTTACCTTAGGATGTTCCCCACTTTCCTTTCCTTATAAAAATGCAATAAGAGATTTTTGTTTATTTTTTAAAAATCCATTTCAATTTCTGAATGAGTCAACTTGATTTCTAAAAATAGATTTTTAAAAATGAGCACCATTGGAAACCTAAACTGCCTATGGGAAATCAATCAATTTTTTAATTATGATAAAGTAGGAACTAAAGATCCTACAATTAAATATCTGAAAGTTTTGTCAGTGATACATTGTTCAAGTTGCTATTGACTTTTCACAACTTGAGAGTCTTTCAAGTTAATATCTATAGTGATAATATGGAAAACTTAGGAGGGTGTCAAAGACATAGTGATCAACAGTATCATTTTACAAATGGGGTTATAATTACCTACAGTTTATAATACTTGCAATTATACTATTGAGTGGTTACAATAAACCTCTGCACTATACTGAGGGTGTTTAAAATCTTGTTTGATAGAAGATGCCCTTGAACTTGGATCCGTTAATCATCATTTTACGTTCTGTGTAAGAAACCCTGTCTCTCCCAAGTTTTGCAAAAAAATTTCCATGACTTTTAAAGGTTATTTTCATGTAGTATGATTCAATTGGAATTAAATTTTGTATATAGTATAATGCAACATTAAAGTTTATTTTTTCTTAACAACATTTACTGAAACAATTATGCTTTTCTCATTGACTTAATTTTAGCCCTTCAGCAAAAATCAATTGGGCATATAAGTCTGCCTCTAAAAACATTGTTTTCGCTCATCAATACACCACAACACCACTCTGTCTTAATTACTCTAGTCTTGTAATAAATTCTAAAATGAGATAGAAAACGTGCCCTTTCCCTCAAAATATTTTGTATGTTTTAGATTTTTTGTGTCCCAAAGAAGTTTTATAATTAGCTGGTCTGTTTTTCTTGAAATATATTTCTGTAGCTTTTTTTAATCATTAATCACCAGTGACAAGAAGATTAGAATAAAATCAATAAATTGCCTATATCCACTAAAGTATCTAAAGTTATGAAGACATGCATCAAGAAGCTGAGGAGAGAGAGTCTGGACCAAGCAAAATTTCTCTCTGTTGTGTATAAGAAAGAAAAAGAGTACTCTCTTTCGAAAACAGTTTGACACTGTCTTTAATATTAAATATTTGCTTAACTCTACGATCCAGGAACTTCATGTTTTCTCACAGAAAATAAAAACATGAAACATGTGCCAACATGGAGATTTGCACACAACTGTTTGTAAGAATTTAATTCAGAATCTTCTCAAGCCTGGAAATAATCCCAAATCTAACATAAGTTAAGAGGATGAAAATATTTTGGTGAGTTGCCATATGATAAGATAACAGAATACTACCAGCAATAGAAAGATGAGAACTAGCTAGGATATTGAGCAACATGAATTTCAAAACCACAGTGACTAAAAGAAGCCAGATTCAAAAGAAAACATATCATGCTTCTGCATTCAAAAAATAATAATCTGTAAGAGACAATTCATATTTAGAAAGAGATGGAGTCTTCCTATTTTCCTGGGAATTAGATAGGGGTAGGTTAGAATGGAACCCAAACCTAAATGAACCTTTTGGGAGTAAAAAGAAATCTTCTAGATTATAATTGTGGTAATGGTTTTGAAGGTAAATACATTTGGTAAAGTTTATCCCACCATGCATATAGTTGACTGTATGTAGACTATGTGTCTAGAAAGTAGATTATAGTTTTAGTGAAATAATCACTTTTTCCCTGTAAAATACCCTTTTCAAAAAGGAAATAAAATAAAAATGCATTTTTTGGGTTTTCTTTTTTTACTGATTACTACTTCTGAATATTTCTGCTCTCTGAACTGCAATAAATTTATGCTGATTACAAATTATCCAGTCTAAAGTATTTTGCTACAGCAATTCAAGTGAATAATACAGAAATTGGCACCAAAAATCAGGTGCTATTATAGAAGATATGGAAACGATAGAAGTAGATTTGGTGTTTCAGAGTGGGTAGACTCTGGAAGAACTTCAAATTTCATGCTAGTAAATGCATGGAGAAGAAGGGGCAGCTCTGGTAAGAACTCAGAAGAAAAGAGCCGAACGAAAGCCTCAGTCTTCTTAGAGATGACCTAACCTGTCATGATCAGAATATTGGTAGGAGCATAGACTGAAACCGTCTGGGGCCTGCAGAGGTGACTCAGCAGTTCAGAGCATGTACTGCTCTCATAGACATCCCAAGTTTGATTCCCAGCACTCAGAAGATTCACAACCATCTATTAACTCAGGCACAACAGAGATCTGGAACCCTCTGCCGCCTCTGTAGGCACGTGCACACTTGTGCACAAACCCAAAACACAGATCCAAGGGCATATGCATAGTTAAAAATACAAAATTCAAATCCAGTCTGATGAAATCTCAGGGAAGAACGTGCTACTGAAACTAAAAGGTGCCAGTGTTTAAGAGACAAAAAAGCCTGGCTGAATTGTGTTTGTAGCCAAATGCTTTGTGGAGTCTGGAATTTGTGTGACTGATAAAACTGGATATTTGGGGGCAGCCATATCTAAGAATACATGTTGGGCTTGTAGTGCAGTATTCGGTGTTGTGTTTTGAACCTGTGGTGTACCCCACAGGCTCTCAGTTTGATCCTAGCTTGTGGAACAGTTTTGCAGTATGTGAGAACTTAGAGATGCTGCTGATGGAGAAAGTAGGTCAACAGGACTGGGCCTATGAGGATTTTACCCAGCCTTGTTTTGTGTCTAGCTTGCTAGCTTTCTGTCCGATAGCATGCCAATAGGTTGCTGTCTTGTGTTTCCACCACCAGAACCGCCACACCCTTTTCTGCCTTCTCGACACAATGGATAAAGATTCCTCAGAAATGCTGAGCCAAAGTAAGCTTCTCTAAGCTGGTTTTGTCAAACAATTTGGTCAGAGCAACACAAAAGTAGCGCATCCTATCCTTGGCTTCTGTTGACTGCTTCGGAAATGCAAGAAGACGCAAAGCAAAAAAGGCAGCATTTATAACTAAAAAGAGAAGCAAAGCCTAGAGATAAGGCAAATCATTAGTCCAAACAGGTTGCAAAAATACCTGTTCAGAGAAAATAAAAAACAAAACAATGGTGGGACCAAGAAATCAGGTACAGTGTAGTCCTCTGTGAGGACACCGTGGTAAATGGTAACATGATAAGAACACATGTGAGAATTCACCCATGGTGAAAGAGCACACTGAGCAAGACAGGAAGCCAGAGGGGAAAGAGTGGGGCCCATTTGTCTTATTAGCTCATTCAGGAACTTACTGGGGAACTTCAGAGTGTGCAATCCTTTATTAGGCCAGGGGCCTCAATGGCATCCTCCAGGATCTACTTCTTTATGTGAATGCATGAGTATGTACATGATTGTGTGTGTGTGTGTGAGTGTGCATGTACATGTAGAAGCCAGGTTCAAACTGAGTGTCTTCTTCAGTTACTGTCCATCTTAGTATTTTGAGACAGAATGTCTCTTTAAACCCGGGTCTTTCTTACCAATTCAACTAGACTAACTGTCTAGGAAGCCTCAGACAACAGCTCATCTCCGTTTTTCCACAGTGTAGAAATTAGAGGTGTACATCGAAGTGCTTGACTTTTTTTTTTTTAACTTAAGTCCTCATGATTGTATGACAAGCACTTAACCTACGGAGCCATCTCCCCAACCCCGGATCCATTTCTTAAGGTCTCAGTACTTCAAAATGACTACACTGAAGACTAACCTGTCAACACAGTGGGGAACAAAACCCATCAAGACCCATGGCAGGGAACAATCTACTTCACTAAAATCCACTGATTTAAATATTGATCTCATCTAAAGCACTCCAATAGAAGCACCCAGAAAAATAATGAGCAATTACTGTGCACGGTACCCGACACAGAAAGTCAGCCATCACTGTCTATTTAATTTCCTGCTTCCCTCCCCACCACCACCTCCTTTGAGAGCCTACAGCATCTTCGCGTTGTTGGTTTCTGACTTCCACTCTATTTATTCTTCTTTAATCCCTTTATGCCTTGAGTCCTTTTATACAGGATGAGTAAAATCATCCTGCCTCCATGTTTGGAGTTCTGAAGTGGCTTCCTCTTCTCTGGGGAAAGAAAGTATCCTTATCCTTATGAAGACTACATCAACCAGGGGCTTGGTCCTTCCTTCCTTCTCAGTTGCACACTGTCCCACCCCACTCTATATTCACTAGTGCCCAGTTTCACCGACCAGCTTTATTTTATTTTTTCTGAATAATTTTTGTCCCCTTTTGGACTTGCAGTCTCCTGGTTTCCACACTCTCCCCCCCTCTTCCCCACTTCTCTGCAGAGCTTTTCCTCACTTCTTATGTTCGGTGCTCCTGTTCACTGCATATTTCCCCTTATCTAAATACATTCAGCCTCCTCAGCAAATTTTCCATTGTTCCAGCTTCTTTTCACTCAGCATTGTGCCAGTGTTCCTCCCAAATCACAAAAGCCGTCTCTGAAATATCTCTAACATGTGACTCTCGATCTTTTAAAATGGAGATTTTTTTTACAGTTGAGAAAGCTTATGCAGTATTTTCAGAATGTTATTTTGAAATAGAAGGTGACTTGCACACAGATACAACACAAGAATGTTTTTGTGAAATAGTTACCGTGATGAAATACTTGTCAGTGTGCTTCTCTTTTAACCCATCAAACAACAAGACAAAGCAACAAGTCTTGTAACCGTTGCAATTTTACAAGGCATACGTATTATGTCAAGATATCTGCAACCATAATATGAAATGACAATACTTGATTACTTTTGATGACAGTCACCAAGATTGCTGGCACCACTGATTTTTAGTTATACCTGAAAAGGAAATGATAAATCTCACATAAGAATTCAGGTTTATGAGCCCTTTGAAATCTATTCTAGATAAATATTTTTAATATAGTGTTTTTATTAATTCCTTGTGAAGTTTATGCAGTGTATTCTGGTCATATTCATCCCCTTTATTTCCCCTAACCCCTCCTAAATCCATCCACCTCCTCCCTTCCCCATGTGTCCCTAACTTCTCATTTTATTTATTTTTACATTTTGAATTTAATTAAAATATGATTACATCATTTCCTCGCTCTATCACCTTCCTCCTACCCTTCCTATGTCCACCCAACTCCACTAACACTTTTTCCTGAATTCATGGCTTCCTTTTCTTTCATCATTGTCTATTATTCACATTTATGTAAAATTAATATTTATATATGTAATATGCTTATACAATACATTATAGCAAGCACACAGTTAAACTCATAAATAAAACATCAAAACATGCGGGTCACTGAGAGGCCACGACAGATTGCTGGGGCAAAAGCAATCATGACTTCATCCCGGGGAAGATCAGCTTTCCCGCTTTCAGTAGGTGTTAATTGCGTATAGTTCTTTATCTAGGAGTCAGACCCCATACTATTTCCCTCACATATTCTGGGATGTCAGCAGGTAATGGGATGACTCAGGAGGTTTTTGTTAGTGTTCATGACGTTGGGTTTCATGGATGTTCCTCCTCATAGTTAGAAAGCTTGAGGTCACAGCAGACTTCCCGGCCTTCTGGCTCTTACAATATTCTGATTCTCTCGTCAGTGATGTTCCCTGAGCCTTATGTGCAGGAGCTGTGTTGTAGTTGGCTCACGTGGACTGGGCAGCCTATGGTCAGTTGTCCTCTGTGTTTTGATAAGATGTGTGTTTTCCATCAGGGTCTCCTATTGCTGCAAAAAGAATCTTCTTTGAACAGAGGTGAGAGCTGCTTTTATCTGTGGATATAGGATAAACACTAGAATGTGGTTAGGAACTATATTGTTTTAGGAAGGTGGTGGTAATAGGTTCTCCTCTAAGGTTCATGATTTCTCTAGCCAAGTGTAGTTGCTACATTTGTAGTACCAAACATTATTTCCTCTTGTTAAGTAAGCCATGATTCCAATTAGAAAGCTATAGGTTACCTCCAAGATATAAGCAACACTATTACACTTGTAGGGATATCTTGCCATGCTGACCATTTTTGTGGTTGGTATCTGTGGTGGTTTGAGTAAGAATGGCCCCCATACGCTCTTATATTTTAATCTTTAGTAACCAGGGAGTGGAACCATTTAAAAGGATTACAATGATTAGGAGGTGTGGCCTTGTTGGAGAAAATGTTCATTGGGGTGGGTTTTTAGGTTTCAAAAGTCCATGCCAGGCCTAGAGTCTCCTTCTCTCTCTCTCTGTCTCTCTCTCTCTCTCTCTCTCTCTCTCTCTCTATCTATCTATCTCTGCAAATGGATCAAGATGTAAAATTTTCTGTGGTGATATTTTGTTTATGCTATAAAAAATAAAGCTTATCTGAGGATCAGAGTATGAAGCAAGTCACTAGTGAACTATAGCGGTCAGGCAGTGGTGGCACACACCTTTAATCCCAGCATTTGGGAGGCTGACTCCACTCTGTATGCCGTGAATATGTTTTAATATCTTTGGTAGCAAAGAAGCTGCTTTGGCCTGTGGCAGGGCAGAGTGTAGGTAGGCAGGAAAACTAAACTGAATGCAAGAAGAAGGATGGCAGAGTCAGGGAGACACCATGTAGCTGCCAAAGGAGCATGACACTGGAACCTTACCAGTAAGCCACAACATCATGGCGATATACAGATTAATAGAACTGGGTTAATTTAAGATATGAGAACTACTAAGGAAACTGCCTGAACCATTGCCCAAAAAGTGTTGTAATTCATATAGTTCCTGTGTGATTATCTGGGTTTGGGTGGCTGGAAAATGAAAGAACGTTCTCCATTTACAGGAGGCAGAGGCAGACAGATCTCTGTGAGCTCAAGGCCACCCTAAACTATGCTAGATTGATCGAGTATCAAAGAGAAGCAGAGCCAGGCAGTGGTGGCTCACACCTTTAATCTCAGTACTTTGGAGTCACAGACCTTTAATTCCAGCACTGGGGAGATGGAGACAGGAAGGAATATGGCTGGGTAGAAAGAGGAATATGAGGCAGGAGGAGACAGGAGCTGACGGTATTCAGTCTGAGGACTTGTAGAGACAGGACATCCCATTCAGTCTGAGGATTTTGTAAGAAGTCTCTCTAGTAGCTGGCTCCTTTAATTCTCTTACCTTTCAGCATTAACCCTGATATCTCACTCCAGGTTTTTATTTTTAAGACCAATGAAAATTCATACTACAATTTCTCCAGTACCACATCTGTCTAAGTGCTGTCATGTAGAGATGTGACATGTCATGTTTTCTGCCATGATCATGGTCTAACCTCTGAAACTTTAAGCAAGTCTCTAATTAGATGTTTTCTTTTGTTAGAGTTGCCAAGGTCATGCCTTGGTCTTCAAAACAGTAGACCAGTGACAATGTTCATGTCACAAGTGAGTAGCACTCTTGATTGTTTTCCTCTTTAGAAGCTTGCACATCACCTCCTGGGACTGTGGAAGCTAGTCCTAGGTGATAAGGCTTTTGGGTCACTTCCAGCTCAAACCCTCTGCATCCTATGTCCGGGGTGTGTGATGTCTTCAGCAGTAAGGACTTACCTTCAGCTCCTGGCAGCCAACTAAGGGCAGTAGCAATAACCTATCTCACTTCAGGAATCTTTTGATTTGCCTAGCCAAACAACTTGAAAGGGGGTTTCTTGTGCCTGGTACAGGAAATTTTGTTAGATACTTTATGGATTTTGGATGGAGTATCATCATTCAACTCCATTTAAATATATATGTGTGTGTATACATACACTTACATGTGTTACATGTGAATTTTGGTAAACATAAAAGAATGATTCCCTATATCTTTTTCAAGCACACTTAGTGTTATGTATCCCTCTTTTTTCTCCTTCTGTATTGTCCTCCTACCCATTTCCCTAATTAATGACTTCCTCCCCTATCACCCCCTTCATGTCACCTGTACTAGTCTAGATACATCTTTATAGTAGATTCCCTGAACATCACTGGCTATGCATTATTCCAAAATTCTTTTGAATCTTCTAAATGTCTTACAGATATTTCTCACATTCTTTTCTAGCCTTGCCAAAAAAAAAAAAAAGCCCGAGGGATGGACCATCATCTTCCTATTTCATCTGGCTAGCTCTCCCAACTTTCCTACCCCAGGAGGCTGTCCTTACATGCTACACAGTCCCATGCCCAGACTCTCTTTATTCTCCCGCAGGAGCCATCATAACCTCTCTCTGTCCGTTCTTCACACCTTATTTATCTTGGTATCTCCTGTATCTAGGACTGTATGACGGCTCCACACATTTCTGTACAATCAAATCATTTCTTATTGAGCCTGTAACAGCCTCTAGTGTCCCACAGAGTAATCATCAAACAAAAATTGAGCATGCAGGGAATAGAGAGATGGCTCATTGGTTAAGGGTACAAAACTGTTCTTCCAGAGGACCCAAGTTTGGATCCTAGTACCTACCCCAGGTGACGTATAACCACCTAGAGCTCCAAATTCAAGCATATCCAATGCCTCTGGCTTCTGGGGATCCTTGCACCCAACTCCACATACTCATACACAGATATAGTCAAAGGTAAAATAAATCATAAAAGATAATTTACCCCTTGTTCAAAAACTATCATGTTGGGCATAGACTTCAGCATATGAATTATGAAGGGCTACAAACATCTATCCCATAATAATATCTTCCAAACTAAGAGGGGAATCCTTCTGAGTTGCCCTGATCATGATTTTGGAGTAGGGACTTGAGTTTTATAGCATACAGCATGGCATTCCAGTGTAGAGATTCCAAAGACTAATGGGAAAAATGTAAACAGAGCAGAGAGAAAACAACAAAGTTTTTTCCTCTTATTTGGGAATAGGATGAAAGATTTTCCAGAGAAGATCTTGATGGTGCCCATTGATGTCCATTTTAAGAGCTATCCTGGTAAAGTTATGAATATTGGCTCCATAACTCATATCCATAATGGAAACAAGTGACAACTGACTCTGTGTTTCTGATGTTAATGTAAGGCATAGTGTTATCTTTTAATTTGTTTTTTTGCTTTATTTTAATTATCTTGTATTTCTTCATCATATGAAATTCATATATATATATAGCAAGCATAAATATACTATATATGTACAACTATGTATATGAGCAACATATCTATGTGTATATATATATAATAATTCTTACTTCTGTAGGCAACAAAACTATACTAATTTTAATTTGTTAAACACCCACTCTATTGTATCATAACAGTACATATCTACAGAAAACATTTAAAAATATTTGTTCAACATAAGTTTGCTAATAGGAATGGATTCATGTTCATTAAAATGTATAATTACTTTCAAACCATATGCTGTTCTGATGTAAATTCATGTTAGATTTATGAAAGAGATACCTATGATTTCAAAAATAGGATCACATTCACAATTCTGTTTCTCTAAGCTTAAAATGTATTTTGTGGTTTTCACTAGATTTCTGAGGATGAAAAATTAGTTACTGGTAACTCTTCACCTTCAACCTCAGCTGTCACTGTCAAGCATCCTTCCTTGTGTGTCTGATATCAGTTAGTAGATTTAAAATAACTATTGACCTGTATGGGGGAGGTGAGGACATGTAATAGATCATAATTCATATTTATTCCATAAAATGAACATATCTAGTAGCCAAAAGACCTGAATCAGTTAAGCAGAATCACCTAGCTACTGGGGTTAGGACAAACAAAAATAGACTTATATGGAGACAAGAAGACAAAGATAATTTAAGTGTGTGTGACAGATATACAATCCAAGCAAACTTCAGCAAAGATAGATAGATAGATAGATAGATAGATAGATAGATAGATAGATAGATAGATAGATAGATTCTCTTTAACTCTTTAACAATGTTTAAGCATGGTACTAATCCTACCAGGAAGGCTCTATTCCCTTTACCTATTTACCACCTAAAAGCCCCTCCTCCAAACAGTATCACATCAAGCATTAGATTTAACCATATAAATTTTGAGGACATGCAAATCCCCATCCCATAGTGATATCTTCCTAGGAAATTTCTTAACGTTTATCCTAGTAAATCTCTAAGAAAATTCAATCTTTAATTTCAATGTCCTGATAGCCTCACCTACTCTAAAGCCTTACAAGTCTTGGACATTATTAAGACTTCACATAACCACAGTTGCCTTATAACTGTAAGAAAATGGTTGCCTTTTATGTTAGTCATATTTTCATCCCCATCACAAAATATCTAAGACAAGTTGCTGCAAGGGGAGATTTCTTTAGTTCACAGCTTTGGAGGTATAAAGCCTAAGTGGCTCTATAGTGAGGTTTTCTTGGCTACATCACATCATAAGCAACACAGCTGCAGTAGGAGCCTGCGTAGTAACAAGCAAGTGATTACATTTGGTTATGCTGGGTGGACAAGGCTTATTCTTTTCATAACACACTGTCCAGAAGTTAAAGGATAAAATGAGAACTATTAGCAATCTTTCCAAAGGAACTAACTCAGGTCCACAATGAACTTGTGAACATTGACTAGGCCCTAACTTCTGGAGACTCTATCACCTCCTGTTTCAAGGAGAGGGCACTTGTTTGTCCCGGCTGCCCAGCTAGTTTAGCCCTGAAATAACCACACAGAAACTGTATTAATTAAAACACTGCTTGGCCCATTATCTCTACCCTCTCATTGGCTAACTGTCACATCTTGATTTAACCCATTTCTATTAATCTGTGTATCACCACTTACCAGGAAAGATTCAGCATGTCTGTCTCTGGTGGCTCCATGGCATTCCACCCTTTCTCTGCCTTTCTTCTTTCCAGCATTCAGTTCTGTCTTCCCTGCCTACATAATTTCTGCCCTATCAACTAGGCCAAGGCAGTTTTCTTAATCATTAACCAATGAAAGCAACACACAAACAGAAGGAACTCCTTCACCAAACTCCCAACAGTACCAACACAGAAGCCACACCCTGCTACATATAATATACCTTAGGTATAGGGTAAAAGGGCCAATTGGAGCAAGAAACCAACCAATCCCTGAGCACCCTGACTCTGACCCCAGAATCAGTGAAAGAAACACACCCTGGATCTGAGACCTGTGCCAGGGAGAGAAACATTGTTTGATTTGAGTCCAGAACCAAAGAAACATGCCCTGACTTTGAAACCAGTGCCAGAGAAAGACACTTTGTCCCCAGAATCAGAGTCAGTGTAATAACTATGCCCTGGTCCTAAGATTAGAGTCAAAAGGGTTAAAAGGACCAGTGGAAAAAAAATACAGTTTGGTCCTGAGATCAAAGCCATCCCTGCCCCTAACCAACTGACCACTGAACCAACCAATTTCTGAGTAGGAAACCAACCAATCACTGAGCACCCTGACTCTGAACCCAGAGTCAGAGAAAGAAACATTTTTATCCCTGAACCCAGAATCAAAGAAACATGCCCTGACTCTGAAACCAGTGCCGAAGAAACACACTTTGTCCCTAGAATCAGAGCCAAGGAAAGAAATATGCTCTGGTCCTAATATTAGAGCCAAAAGGCTAAAAAGGACCAGAGAAAGAAACACAGTTTGGCCATGAAACCAGAGCCAACTAAACTAACCAATCCCTGAGCAGGGAAAACTAACAAATACCTCCTCATTCCAGGAAAACTCTACTCCTAAGAAGCCCCATTCCCCACACATACACACCACCACCCTTGGCACAGGCAGCCAGTCTTATGGACTCTTCCTTCACAAATCAATCTCTTTCTCAAAAGAGTGTTGGGTGACAATCTGTATTCTCTGGTGCAGAATAGAAGAATCTGGTTGTGACGTCCCTTAGGGAACTGAGCTGAAAAACCTTGCCAAGATGCTCCCTTAGCTGGGATAAGCAAGTCTGAGCAGAACAGAAGAACCATGTTGGAATGCTCACTTTTAGGGGACACTGAACGAGGCTGAGCAGAAAAAGCAACAACTTTTCTCGGGAGGCTGGGGAAATTGCTACATTTTTGCAGGGGCTTCCTCTTTGGCAGAGTGTTACCAAAAGAACTAACATCTTGGATACAAGAAGCTGATAGCTCTGCTAGGATGTTCCCTTAGGGGTACAATGATGTGGAACTCTCCTCTGTATACTGTGAATATGTTTTATTACCATTGGTTAATAAAGAAGCTGCTTTGGCCTATGGCAGGGCAGAATAGAACTAGGCAGGAAGATTAAACTGAATACTGGGAGAAAGAAGGTGGAGTCAAAGAAACTCCATGTAGCTGTCCAAGAAGAAGGACGCAGTAAGTCACAGGCTCGTGGTGATACAGATTAAGAAAAATGGGTTAATTTAAGATGTAAGAGCTAACTAGAAATATGCCTGAGCTATTGGCCAAATGGTGTGGTAATTAATATTGGTTTTGTGTGATTATTCGAATCTGGACCACTAGGAAACAAAGCACAGTCTCCGTTTCATAGAACAGAACAGAGCTCAGCTGTCGTGGCTCTCCAGAAGAGGAGCAGGATTGCTATATCCTGTGGGAAGACCATCTCCCACCGCACCCCAGCTCCAGCTTCAGGTAGCCTGGCTTCCCAACAAATCAGGACAACTTTTCCTCCGGGGCAGAACTGTCCTATTGCAGTTCTAGCTGTCCAAATGTGGCTCTAGATAGCCTGGTGTCTCAATAATTCAGGACACCTTTTCCTCCAGGACTGAGCTGTCCTATCGTGGCTCCAACCCCCAGAGCTGTCCTATTGTGGCTCTACCACTCCAGAGTTGTTCTGTGGTGACTCTAAGTACAGCCTGGTTTCCCAATAATTCAGGATATCTTTGAAGCTCTGAAATTTTAACATTCACACTCTCCTACATTGGGGGCATTCAAACCATTCCAAACTAAATTATAAGGAAACCAGTAGTTCTATTATTTTGGGGGAAAGAGGATTACGGTTAAGATAAAACAAGTTGTAAGGGGAGGAACTGAAGAGATGGCTCAGTGATTAAGAGCACAACTGCTCTGGCAGAGAACCTGAGATCAGTTCCCAGCACCCATGACAGATAGCTCACAACCACCTATAACTCTAACATCTTACCTCCATAGGCACCTGTGCTCACATTCATGCCCCCACGCATACACATACAATTAAAAAATATAATTAAAAAAATAATGAAACATGTCGGTTATTGCCTCATGCCCAATGTTCATAGCTTTGTCTTCAAAATTAGTAAGCATAAGTTATTTGAATGTCATGTTTTCATGAAAATAATACAAAACTGTCTATAAAACAAAATAAATATAAAATAAGATAAAAAGAAACTTTTAAAAGCAGAGATAGGGTGCTGTTTGTTTTTTTTTATTAATGATTTTGCATTATTGTACAGGGGGTTGGCCACCACTCCACTTAGTCACCTTCTTAGTCGGGCAGAGTCATTCATCCACATGTACACAGGCAAGCAGATTTGTGTGACTGACAACAGTAGGACAATAGACTGGGAAACGCAAGGTGTTAGAGATAGTTTGGGTCCAATAGTGGAGTTTTTCTAACTTCCCCACTCAGTAAAAAATAATGGATAGTTCTCTGGTAAATGTGTGCTAGGTTGGACATTTGTCCTATTGGTGCAGCCTTCAGGAGAGCTCCACAGGCACAAAGCAATCACAAGAGTACCCACAAATTCAAAGTCCTCCATCTTTAATATGCCAACCTGTATCAGAAGCCCATAAGAATTCATGTCCTGTGACTCAGTTTTTTGTTTTTATGGATCAGATCAAGCAAATGCTCTTATTAACTATGATAAAAAGCGCTGTGTATTAACTAAATTACATTTTTGAAAATTTGCACTTCCCTACATGAAAGAGTCCTACAATTTCCTGTGCAATACCTAAATCAGCTTACAAAATAAATGTACGGTGTGAGCCCATTGCGGTTACAGGTATATATGTAGATGCCTTTGTATACAGGGGAATAAATGATCCAACATAAATAAACATGGATATTATATGGTATTATGCCTGAAGTTTGAAATGTCTCTACAGGGTTGTGAGTTTGTACATTTGGTTCCCAACAAATGGCACTGTTTAGGGAGCATTTGGAACTTTAGGGACGTGGTACCTATCAATCCCTGGGGTTGACCTTGAGGATGATAGGTTAGCTGTGCTTCCGGACTCCCGGTAAATGACCCACCAGTGTGTGAGGAGGTAGGTTACACTGCAAACTCAAGTCTTCATGGTTCCTGACCTGCCAGTGTGTGAGGAGGTAGGTTACACTGCAAACTCAAGTCTTCATGGTTCCTGACCTGCCAGTGTGTGAGGAGGTAGGTTACACTGCAAACTCGAGTCTTCATGGTTCCTGACCTGCCAGTGTGTGAGGAGGTAGGTTACACTGCAAACTCGAGTCTCCATGCAGCAGCCCACTCCAGCCTCCATGCCTTCCCTGTAAGATACACCATTAGTCTCAACCTATGAGTCTTAACCATTTTGAGGGTCAAACAACCATTTCATGGGGGTCACCTAAGACCCACATAAAACATAGATATTTACATACAGTGATTCAAAAAAATAGCAAAATTACAGTTATAAAGGAGCAACAAAAATAATTTTATGACTTGGGGTCACCACAACATGAGGAGCTGTATTAAAGGGTCACAGCATTAAAAAGGTTGAGAACCACTGCTCTGAACTGTGAGCCAAAAAAAATCCCAAAACACAAAATACTACAAAAACCCCCAAAACCAAAAGACCTCCCCTTCCCTCTTAACTTGCTTCCGCCAGGTGTTCTAACACAGAAAAAAAAATAACATGTATATGCACACATATACATACACACATGCACACACATACACACACAAATACACATACATATACATGCATACATATACACAAACATACACATACATACACACATACACACAAAAATGCACATATCACATACATATACACACACACACACACACCACATGGTGACTGGCAACAGCAGTCAAGCAGACCCACTGTATTAAGGCTAGATCTATAAATGCCAACATCACTCAATTTGGGATAGTAAACTGTGAATTTATACCTTGTTTTATTAATTATTTTCTGCCTTCATACAACAAAAAGAGTTGTTTGAGTAACTAAACAACAAAACTGCTTTAAAATTCTAGGAGAATATAGAGCCAGAATGTAGCTCTCTTGAGCAGATGCTTCCCTGAGATAAGCAAAGCACATTTGGGAAGTGGAGGCCAGAGAGTCTAAAGTTCAAGGTCATCCTTGGATAAGTAGCTAGGTTAAGGTCAGCCTCTTGTACAGGAGACCACACCTCAAAAAAGGAAAATATCATAGAAGACTACTATGTGGTTCCACATCTTTGCCTTCTGCACTTTGCCATTAATTGCCAACAGCATTTCTTCCCATCTAAAGATATTGCAATTCCCTGAAATGTTTGTGGAATAGTACCATCTGGGATAAAATTCTTGCTGTGATTACCAACCATTGCACACACACTTATAAGGAAACAAACCAGGCAACCAACCTGCTGGAAAACACACACTGAAAATGTCCTGGGTGCTTTAATATTTACCATTCTCATAGCTATCGTCTTGTCCACATTCTTGGTGACTGTGATTTTTTTTTTTGTCAGACAAAACCAAGTTACAGTTCTATAGGGATGGATATATGGAAGCCAAGGGTGTGGTAAGCAGCTTTAACCCTGTAGGGAATAAAGTTAAGCGAGAGTCCCATTTGAAATTAAAGAAGCCCACATTTATATCACTATCCTCATTAAATGGCATTTCACTAGAAAGGTCACCAATTAAGTTATTTTTATAGTCAGGTGAATAGAAGCTATGTTTCCATGACAACAGATGGTACATAACAAGATTTCTGAAAAGGTTAATGGAACTTGTGGTGAACTTAATAATGATGCGTGGAAATCATTCATGCAGCTTTTTTCTTTATGGCACGGGCTTTCACAGGGCTGGTCATTGTTGAGAGCAATGTTTATTTATTTATTCATTTACTTATTTATTTAGAGGTTCCCAAGTGCCTATAAGGTCGGATATTTAGAGAGGGGTTTAGTTATCCTGTTCTCATTTTGTTTGATGGCTTAAAGAGAGGGAGAATAACTATAGAAGCTCATCTGGCCAGGGAAAGTGCAGGGTTAGTCAGGACAACACGTGTAAGCTGTACCCTCATCTTCCTCTGCCCGCCAACATGTGAATTAGATGGTGTGGAAGTCAGGACCACGAGGGGTGCGTCTACCCACTGAGATGGTGGGACTGATCTAATGGGAGCTCACCAAGGCCAGTTGGACTGGGACTGATGGAGCATGTGATCAAACCGGACTCTCTGAATGTGGCTGACAATGAGGACTGACTGAGAAGCCAAGGACAATGACATTGGGTTTTGATTCTACTGCATGTACTGGCTTTGTGGGAGCCGAGTCTGTTTGGATGCTCACCTTCCTAGACCTGGATGGAGGGGGGAGGACCTTGGACTTCCCACAGGGCAGAGAACCCTGACTGCTCTTAGGACTGGAGAGGGAGGGGGAGGGAAATGGGAGAAGGGGAGGAGGTGGAAATTTTTAATAAATAAATAAATTTGAAAAAAAATTTAAAAATAGGATCTGGACTGCTGAGCCAAGCCACCAGGTACAGAATGTCGAACATCTTGAAGGGTCAGCAAATTAGGAATATGGCTGTGGAGCTGACAAGTTCCATATTAGGACTGTCCTGTATGATCAAAGAGGTACATCACTGGGGAACATTGTAAGCCAAATCTTGCAGCTTGGTCCAAAGAACTCATTTCCCGCAGAGAAAGTCATGGTTGTGCTATGAATGGGATACTGGGTCTTACCCTTAGAAGGGATCACTTGCCCTTGCTGAAGATTTTTTTGGACTTTTCTTCAATCTAGTTTACCTTTTCAAAGTAATGTAAAGTGGTAAACATAGTGTAAGCAACTATGCTGCTCTATAATTCAGAGTGTACATTTCTGTGTCCTCAATGGTCCATGACTTCATTATCCTGACTTAATGTGTGATGTGTTAATTTAAGTGAATAATTTTATTTCAAAGTGCAGACTAAGTTTCCTTCCTATGTCTCCACGATTACTGTCAGACTCTAATGTGTCTTCCTCACTTTTAAAATTCTATTAAGAAGCCAGGACTTTATGAGGAAAAATGTAAACAGGTAACCATTAGAAAGCTGAAAATTCCAATTCTAGCAAAAAGGTGAAAACAGTAAACAGTGTATATTAACATGATTTTTCCAAAACCCCCCTAATTTCTTGCAGTGGATTTGAAGGCAAGCATTCAGAGTGTATAAAGAATTTCTATGCCAAAAGTCATAGCAATGTTGATCTGAAGTATAGCTTTGAAGGGGGCTGGTGAAAGCATTGATCTTATTGGGGAAAAAAACGTGAGGTTAAGGAAAATTCCTGAAGTAGTAAGTAGCTTCCTGGTAACTCTGAGAGAGATGGATACAATTTAAGAATGAATTTTCCTAATATTTCATGATTGATGCTCTAGTGAGATAATTACTATGACTGTGCTCCAAGCACTTGTCTCAATGTCTTTTGCACAAACATCATCAATTCACAGGGAAGTCAAACATTCAAATTGTCTTAATACGTGGTGTGATGGTTTATTGTCTTTTTCTCTGAAGTAGTTTCTCCCAAAGGAAATTTTACTTAGTGTCAGTAACCAAATAAAGTTCTCCTTTGGTTCACATAGGACTCAGGCTCCACGGGGCATTAGGTTTCTCTGAAGCATTAAGTCGCTGTATGGAACTGATCAGAGTTGCCAAAGTGTGGGTTGTGTCACTTAAGATGATTTTATTTAAATCCACACACATTACCACTTTTAGGTCTTTTTATCTCAGTTTTCTCCTCCAGCTTAGAAATTCTGTATGTAGATGAACATAGGGAGCAGAAAGGAATTTTTTGGCCATGTCTATCCTCGAAAGAACCTTATGGCTTTTGAAGGACATGACCACTCACGAATTTGCATCAGGTAACAGAAGCACTGTAGAAAATTAAAACTGGAAAGAAATTTGAAAATGACTAATATGAATCTAATAAAGGTTACACACTCTTCTTTATTCTCTCCCTCCTTACTCCTTCCTTCCATCCTTCCTTTCTTCCTTCCTTCCTTCCTTCCTTCTTTCCTTTTTTTCTTTCTTTCCCAGAGATCCACTTTTCTTTGCCTCCCCAGAACTGAAACTACAAGCAAGCCCCACCTTGTGGGGGAACAAACTTGGGTCCTTGTGCTTAGCAGCAAGGACTTTATGGGCCTCAAACCCCTCCCTATAAGGTATGCCTTTCCTTTCATGTCAGCATCAGCGGATGCAATGGTTATAACGATTTACCTGCCCTTGTGAGGATAGACATTTATAATCTGGAGGGGGATAGAACAGACTGTCTCAATATTCATTGTGAAATAAATCATTTAAACAAAAGCCTTTGCGTTTTGGAGAGATAGGGGCATCTCTACATTGGACCTAGTGAAACCTAGAGCACTTTCCATCCAATAAACCAAACTTCTGAATCATAAATGTACTTAAAATTATTTTAGTAAGAGCAAACCTTAGCTCTTATATGGACTAAACTTTATGCCTCTCTCACAAATTCCTGTGTTGAAGCCTAACCTTTATTTCCTCAGAAAATGATGTTAATTTGGTAATAGAATCTTCACAATCTAGTCAGAATGAGGTCATTAGCGTAGGGCCAATGCAATATGACCAGCATCCTAAAGAGAAAAAAATTGGATACTGAGACTTGCATAGGGGGAAGATGTGAAGAGATACAGGGAAAGGCTAGCTATCTAGAAGAAGGTATGGTGAGGAGCCTGCAACTCACCGCTTTAACTGGTCCCGAAAAGAATCAACACTGCCAACATCTTGATTTCAGACCTCTAGTTCTCACTACTACTGAGATAGTAAATGTCTGTCGCTTAAGTGACACCGACTGTGGTTCTTTGTCACAGCACTTCTAGCAAGCTTGTGCGGTACCCATCTGTCTCATCGGGATGGCAGTCGTTGGTCCAGGCTAGGTGTTTCCCTCATTAGGGCTATGGGTGGCAGTGTAGAAGCTCAGGGAACAGACGATCTGCAAGAGTCCAATACGTTGAAACAAAGCGACCAAAGGGATGTGGGGGAAAAAAAACAACACAGAGACACCAAACTTGATTACTCTCATGATTTATTAATATTCAGATTGAAAAAGGAGCCTCACAGCCTCAAGTTACGCTAATTGGCACATTTGCTTTATTTATTTACTTTTAAAACAAACCGGATTTTTGAATTTTTTTAATCCTTTTTGTTCATTCCATCACATTGAAAATGAGGAAACAGAAGTGGTCTTGAATTCACTTAATATTTTGGACTCCTCAGAACGGAACATTGCACACACACACACTTGGAACAGAGAGAGAATAGAGAGGAAAGTGGACTCCCACAGGGCCACACGCACCAGATCAAAAAACTGGGGTACAGTGCAAGAATTTCCCAAGATGACTGCATCATCATTACCAAAAACTCGCCATAACAACACCAAGAAACAAAATGTTTAAGCCACACTGTTGGACTTGGGATCTTTCCTGCTTTTTTTCTTTTTTTAAATGTTTGCCACACAGAGAGAGGGGGCTAGTAGGTAGGAGAGGACAGGCTCACACTCGTGAGCGGGACAGGAGAGGAAACTTCAGAGCGGAGCAGAGAAAGGGTGGGAGAGACAGGGTTCAGGTGGGGGCAACATGGAAAGCCATTTCTTAAAGTTCAGGCATGTTCTTGGTCAGCCTCGGGGTCTTCTTTACCCTCATCCTGTCGGGCACTTTCCTTAGGTTTGGCTTCATCTACAGCTTCTGAGGAAGAAAACAAGATGTGGGGAGAGAAAGGAAAGTTAGTATTTTGTCTCACGATTCTGCTCAATGGTACAATGCATTTCTTCTTTTCAAGTCATTACCTAAAAGATTGCGATAATGTAGTGATTAATATCCCAGTAATCCAATTTCCCATACCAGAAGCTTTTATAGGAGACTGCTTAACAATACAAAAGGAAGTGAAGGACAATTGTCACTGGGTAGAATCTACAGTTCTTTAGAGTGTGCGCATGCTTGCATGCATTCTCTCTCTCCCTCCCTCTCTCCCTCCCTCCCTCCCTCCCTCCCTCTCTCTCTCTCTCTCTCTCTGTGTGTGTGTGTGTGTGTGGTTTAGGCCAGAAAGCTCCTTGCAAGAAGGAGTCAGTTTTCTCCTCCCATTGTGTGGGTCCCTGGGGTTGAACTCAGGTTGTTCAGCTTGGTGATGAGCACCCTCACCCACTGACCCATATCGCCAGCCCATCACTGTGGTTTTTAACCTTTTAGCCTCACAATCGAGGCACCCACAATAACCTGTTTTTCTGTTGCTTAGTGTCAGAATAATTGTGGCAGGTAATTCATATGGCTCATTGAGAATCTGTTCCAGTTTATCTTGCCATTTTTTTCTAGTAATGTGAAGTTTGGAAAGTAAAATGCATAAATTTTAAACCCCAGGTGGAACCAGGGGAGGCCACTAAGAGCTGAAGATTGATTAGGAGGAAGGAAATTTCCTTGGGAGGATGGAGTTGGTTTTCTCCTTTGTGGCCTCCTCTTCCCAATACATGGAGAACCCAAAAAATACCCGACACTGTAACACCCATCTTATCTTATGACCACAAAGAAACAATCTCTATACTAAATATGGTGGAACAGAAAGAAAATTTATCGTTCCATGGGGTATACAACACTTGAATACCTACCCATGATCCTTCTCATTGAGGGAGATAAACAACCAACCACGTTAAAGCATGGTAATGGGTTACAGTCTCTTATGGCTGAGCACATTCCAAGGGAATACACAGACCCATGAAGCGAGTAATGCTTTACTTAACAAGGTAGATTTATGTCTTTATGAAGGTTAATCCCGCCAACTCCAAAGCTTTACCTTGATAATTGTCAACTGATTTTAAGCTATAAGACATTTTACTAATACGCCTAAATAGAATCCACTGTCCCTAAAATTACTTGGTATCAACTAAGGGCATATCTTATGCCCCATACCACGACCAGCCCTAAGTTCAGTGATTTTTCAGAGAGGCCTTATAAACTCAGCGAACAGGTTTATCTATGGCTATAAGAGATGATAGCGGAAGACAAAAAAAACAAAATAATCTGGGGACTGGCAGACATAAAGACTTTGTCTTCTCCGCATGGAATTTTAAAATATGCTTAATCCTTCCAGTCATGAATTATGAAAACACGAGTAAGACAGCATCTATTAGGGATGCCCATTCAAGTCTACAAGTTCAGATATGCACTAGGGGCTGGTCATGGAGGTGTGCACTGCTTAGCAAGAACTGGAGCCAGACTCCCAGAATGAAATCAGATGTTCAACACAAAGTACCCTGTTTACACAGATTTTAGCCTCAGGGAATCACTCTTATCAAATCGGAGACTGTGAAAACTCTTCAAAGTCACAGTTCACATGTGGCAATCATGAGTCAGTTTTATAAGCCAACCTAAGGACAGAAGCCCCAAGCCTACTGCGCTAGCATTTGTTTTCTCTACACTCCCTGGTGCTAAAGATAACCATGCCCTTTAAAATGCAGCTTTCATCATTGCTTTCCTCTCTTAATACCTACTTGCTGCCACTTTTCCTTAGACAGATAAACTGGAGCCAGTGGGATCTTATTAGCCTGGCAGATTTTTATTTAATTAGAAGGCAATGTATAACAGATATACTTTAAGGAGATGGAACAAGCAGTGTTAAATAAAGTGGATTACTATTGAAAGGAAATGCTGAGGTTAGCGAAATGGATCCCACTTAGGAGGCCATTAGAAAAATTATAAAAATGTACATGTCTTTCAAGTTACTCACACGTAGACTGGCATTCTCTCAAACCTGAATATTTACATTTAAATAAGACCACCACTATCAACATACCTTTGGAATTTCTTCTTTGTAAATATATCTAGAAAAATATCCTCGAAAATGTTCATAGTTTCTATAATCGAGCCCTTCCCATCTGGTAGATAATGTTAGCAGCTATGGAATAATATCACCTTATAATGGCTCACTATACCTGAAACTTTAGTCTCTCTGCCTTTGCAGGACTCACATTTAGTACAAGATACTTCTTCAGCACAGTGGTTACTCAGAAAGAGCCTTCAACCAGACTGCTTTCCAAGCGACAACTATTAACTTTGAAAAACATTCTCTCAATCCAAGCTATTGGAAAAAAAAAACTCAGTCATGTCAAAATACTATTGTATGTGCCAGTATTCCTCAAGGATTGTGAGCTTTTGGTATAATCCAGAAGAAAAGATTACAATGACTTAGGTCACGGAGGTCTAGAACTCTTGTAGAGGTTTCATGTAGAGCCTGGCACTGTTCAAACCTTCGGATATTAAGAGTATGCCAAAAGTGGTTTAATGCCATTATCGGCTCCACGAAGCAATTTTAGAGCTATTTTAAAACTACAGGAGTAAGATTCAAATAACCCAGCGGCATATAGAAGAGTCAGTTGATGAAGCAGAACACTTCAAATCTCTCCTACTGAAATAAAACTATGATATATACGATTTGAGGGAAGTTAGGAAACTCAAGAGAAAGGAGGCTGTATGGTGGGTTAAATGAGAAGGATTTTGTGCGTGTGGAATATAAGAGAATAAACAGAAGTCAAAGACTCCCATTGCTTCTGAAAAGCAGTGGTGCTTTTCTGTGTTGGGTGGAATCAGGTTAACCCTTCAATTCTAACACTTCCACCTGACATTCTTTACCTGGGCACAAAGATGACAACTTGTAAAAAGCTGCTTATTATGACACAGAGTCCTTTTGATAGTGCTCTGTTAAGGCTGCTTTGAGGCCTACAAATTTTCTACTGATGCTTCAAATTATTGTGTGTGTGTGTGTATACACATATAATATATATATATATATAATTGTTATATTATATAATTGTTATTTTCTTAATGATGTGATACGCATCTGCAGTATGGTAAATATTCTTCTGCACTGGGGAGACTGTGAAAACAGCAATAAATATCTGATCCAAATCAAAATGTGTCATCACATTGATTTAACACAAAGACATATTAGTAGCTACAAAGCATGATCAATGAAGGGGACCTTTAACATAACAACTTAGATATAAACTCCTCAGGGGCAAAAATATCAACTTTTGTTCCATCTTGAATCCCTAGTGTTCGGCACAGAGCTAAGACAAGGAAAGTCCTGAATGAGTTTTGAGTGAAGCAGTGAGCATCTTCATTTCATCAATGAGGAAACTGAAGCCCAGAAAGAGACGTCCCTTAACTCAGGAGAGTCCAGCGGAACTAGAGCTTGGGTCATCTACCTGCTTTATATCAGGGGAACAAGCTCGGGCAGCAGAAGTCAGGAGAATACCTGTTTCCCCAACTGAGCTCTAGAAAACCAGTGGCTACAGAATAGAAGTTTTTGTTCCCTATAAAACTAAGATTTTTTTTTAAGACTCCTCAACATAAACACCAGAAAATGACAATTTATGAGATTCGACTGCAATGTCAGTCATTTAGCTGAAGCTTAATTCATAGGAATACATAAAATCAATTCTATGTATTAATTCTATGTATCTGATTTTGCTTGAAACATGTGTGACTTTTCTGTCTGAACACCGAGCAGAAAGGTCAAATGAGATGATGAGCTGACTGCTTCGTGAAAATAATATGTATCAATTCAGGGCGTTAAGTGAAGTTTTGATAAGCCCCCAAGAAAATACACAAAAGAAAGGAAGGAAGGAAAAAAAGAAGGAGGGAAAGATGGGAGAGAGCGCTTGGATGGAAAAAATCCCACCAGAAAGTGCCAGTCTCCCTATGTCTAACTTTTACAAAGTGAAGCCAGCTAGGATGAAGAACCAAAAACATGACCAAAGAAAACCCTACATACAAATTAAAGAAACCACAGTCAGATGTGGGGTTATGGCTGCTCTAAAAGCATCCACTTTTGTAGACACTAAATGCATCCCGTGAAGGATTTTAAGATCAAAGGGGAGGACACTTGTTAGGATATCTGTGATTTAGAGTAGTGTCCATTTGGACCTGCATGCAGAAAAGACCGTCTCTGTGTGACTGACAGGGTTTCACCTGCACTGATGCCAACCATAAACAAATTTTACTGATGATACATGACACTGGTCATACAGCTGGAGATCTACAGTTTTGTGTTTTCTTTGGTCTCAATGCCTGGATGTAGATGTAAAAATTACAGAGTCCTGACCCTTTGTGTAAGGTATTTTGCTTAAACTAATACTTCAAAGCTGTCGTCAATGCTCAGAACAGTTGTAAGTAGATTTATATTGTTTCATTTCTATCCAGGCTGCTATTATAACCAACTTTTGTTACATCCGGGGAATCTGAGGCAAAAGATTAAATAATGTATATGAAGTTATATTCACGGATGGTAAGTGGCAGCTTGCTTCAGCCTGTCACAGAGCCTGTTTAAGCCTCTTGCTTGATATCACATCCTCTGCTCTCCCCTTAGCCCAGTCAGGATGGATGGACTCAGCGGGAACCATAACACAAGTCCATAGTTGCACAGTCTCAGTATCAATACAATCTAGAAGTTGGATTTGCTAAAAATGGCTCAAAATGGTGGGAAGAACCCTCATTAGTGTTTGGTACTCTGAAAGCTGGCCTTGGCACATTCTGGTGCTAATTATGTAATTTGTAAATTCTAGAGATGAGTTAATATGTAATCTTTGGTATTTTGAGAAAAAAAAAACTTTGATCATGGTGGAGAGTGTGAAAGACATGAATGGCTGGGGCCAGCTGGTCACTCCAATTACCACAGCCCAATTAACATAAATAACTACATTCCTCACGCAGAGCATCACTCTCCCTCTGTGACAGACGTTCCTTAACAGGCTGAGGAAGCTAAAGGATTGAAGTCACATGTCAGTGCCAAGTAACGTCAATCACGGGAGCAGAGGTAACAGGGCTCGGAGCTGGCAGGTGAGTCTGACACGGGCTACTGCAGCAAAGCAGAACCCCTGTAAGTGAAGGAGTAGAGCACAGATTTCCTAGTCATTGAGCTCAGTAAGCACATAAAATTAATATTAACATTGATATTTTGATTAAGATATTATAGGAAAAAGAACCATGGCACTATAGTCCAAATTTTTGTATTCCTTCAAATTTGCATGTGGAAATCTTTTGATCCCTGGTGTTAATAATAAGAGGTAGAGTCCTTAGTCAAAGATTAGATGATTAGGATGGAGCACATGGGATTTGGTAAAAGGTTCTTAAAAGATGGATCATGGAGCACTCACTAGTTCCTGCTGCCTCATGAGGAAACCGTGAGGAAAGACACAGTGAGGATGTTAGATCTTCAAGACACTGAGCCCTCAACTGACAAAGCAGATTAGTTGTAAGCTTCTGGCTGCCAAAACAGTGAGAAGTAGATTTCTGTTTTTTAAAATCCACCTAATTTCAGTACTTTTTCAGTACTTTTTAAATCAGGCAGTGTGTGTGTGTGTGTGTGTGTGTGTGTGTGTGTGTGTGTATAAAATCAAACTATTTTAATATATATGCATGATGTGCTCCCAAGTTGGTCTTCAATCACACCAAAATCAGCTCCCCAAATCTTATCCCCTTATGAGGACTGGAGATGTGTTTTAGTGGCTTTCATTAAAAAGAAAAAAATATTGATGTGGTATAAGGCATGAGATCGTGAGAACATTAAATAAAATGTGGTCATATGTTCAAGAGTAAACAATTATATCCACAGGAAAAGCTTAAGGTGGGAACTTAAAAATGTTTAATCCACTTTCTATATGCATAATCTAAATCACATGAATACTACCTAGTTATAAAACAAATAGAGACAATTTAGACAGATGATTTTAATATTTAACAAATAGTTTAACTTGCTTCAGCAGCATTTTAGCCTTTGAAAAAACTTGCTTTTCTAATCCCAAAGATCTCCAGGAAGCCTCTTTTAATTTTACCATTTTTATGTGTTACATTAAAAAGAGAAAGTCAATATAGACAATAAAGTCATATATTATTCATGCATCAAAGTTGAAAGACACTTCAAAATGAAGGGAAGTGTGCTCCTCCATTCACTAATGTGCCTGATGAAAGGAGCTGAGCTATGTGCTGCTCTGTGAATCAGGGTTAGACAGTGAATATAATGAAGCATGAATCAAAAATGTTGTCTTTGGGGATTGTATATGCTAGTAGTTTCCAGAATGGGGTGTTGCTCATTGGAGAAAGAGTGGTAAAGGAAAGAAAAACTTGGTAGAGTTTACCATCATTTCTCTTGAGTCACTTCTCTTGAACTTGCTTAAAGTTGAACGTTCTTAAAGAATCCCACACATTTAGGAAAATGGAAGCCTTCATAGTTTTTTCTGCATTCTGTGACTCACGACTACCATTCTCTCGGCACATCATTCTTTTCCCTGTATATTAAACCCAGAGCCTTGTACATGCTAGACATGCTAGGCACGTGCTCTGTCAGTGAGCTGTACCGTTAACTCCATGACTACCATACTTAAATGAAAGGATCAAAGTCACATTAAAAGATCAGTAATATGTAAAATATCTCTGTATGCATTTGCACGGTATAATGGTAGACATAAATGACAAAGCTACAAAAGAGATTTGTGTGACCAAGTTCACCGTGGTCATTCAAGTTCTACATCAACCTGACTTTCCTGTCCTTGCTGAAAAAGGATTCTGGGAGCAGTTCTTGCCTTTGATGGGTTTCATTCATTTCCTCGAAAGGGTGAGAATAGTATGTCTGTGCTTTCCTTCTGTTGGTGAGCAAACACCAGGAGCATATGCAGCAGCGGCTGCTCGCGTGCCCATCCAGGCAGTCTGGTTGCAGAGTTGCTGGAGGGATGGCGGTGTTCCCAGCTGCCGTCGCCCACATGGAGCTCTAATGGCCCTGTTCCTTGGCTCTTCTCCAGGTCCCTCCACAGCCCTACATTACTGAAATTAGGTTGAGTGGATTTCCGAGTAAAACATTACCTCTTGGGGCCTGCCCAGCTCTCCCCAGCCTTGTCAACATTGATTAAACAGAATCTGCTATCATCCTGGGGCCATGCCCACAATTACTCTACCAATCACCACTGGGCTGGGGTGCACTTCCCTCTCCCCTTTTATTTTCATCTTTCTTGAATATTAAGCACCATCGTTACCTCCAAAGCTCTAAGGAAAGTAATAAGCAGTACTTAGCAGCTTACTCACAAACAGCCCTTTTCTGACTCACATGGTCTTTCTCTGGAGCTGGACCCCAAATGTCAATCTGGAGTCTCGACTGGCTTTTGATTCACACGTAGACCCATATCTTCCTTTGTTGTCATTGTTTCATATTTTAAATTATATTAAAATGCCAAGCCTGTACACATATTTTTTAATATCAGGATAATGTTTTAAATTACACCTTCACCCTTGCCCCTTGCTTTCTGAGTCTTTGAAAGAGAAAATAATCCATTAAGCACTTACTTTTTTTTTAAGAGTAACAAATAAGAATTTAATTAAGAAGAAATGTCAAAAGCAGCTGCAATGGGGTTTTAGTGATACCCCAAACATACCATCCACATGTTCTCTACTACCCTACAAGTTGTGGGACTAAGCAACTCTATCATTTACCTTGACTCTTTTAACAACTAGTCATATGAGTTGAAACAAATTAGATTTTTTCCTTTGCTTTAGTTTCCTAATCTAGAAATAGTAATATGGACAATTGTACCTGTCCCATTTCACTGAAAGTTACATAGAAGTTGCGAGAAGATATTTTAGAATACTTCACAAAACATAAAGGGTTCTACGTTTAGTCTGTTCAGTATTTAACCAACTAGGGATTTAAGATTTCCTTGACTTTAGTATAACTTATGGATTTTGTAATTCTCATTCTAAGACAGAAAAAAAATTTCCCAAAGAAAGAAAAATAACACTTTTTCTCTTTACTTTTCTAGATATAATGATACCCCTCACAATACTTCTATATCTCTGGCTAAAGAGGATATTGTGTTATGAAGAGCTAAACACACAAAAAAGCAGACACTTATACAAGGAAGATTACTAAGATTATCAAGAGAAGTCATTGCTGTAGGAACTGGTAGGGAATACAGTCTTTCTAGTATGCAAAAGAAAAGCTGGTATTTTTATTTAAAAGGAAAGTAGATCCAAAAATTAAAGAAAAAAGTCAAAGAAGGGTAGGTCAACTTGCTTTATGAACTTCTTAAATTTACCTATGCAGTCAGCCTACACAATCAGCAGAAATGAATAGCCAACTCCTCCCATTACTGGCAAGCAGAAAAAGCAACACTTAAAACTTACATGACTAGGCTAGTAGCTGTCAGGTATTTTCTGGCACAAGATGCAATAAATATATAAAATTAAATGATTTTAATTGAGTTGTGTGTGTGTGTGCTCGTGTGTGTGTGGGGGGGGTGCTGGGGATAGAAACCCAGGACCAGGCAAGCTCTCTATAGCTTAGGTACATTCCTAGTCTGGCTACTTCATTTCTTACTGTGATTAAAATGAAAAAGTCAACTTCAAAGAGCAAAAACTGAAACGCCACACTTGATAGCATTTTCACAGTAGCATAACCATAAGGTTCACTTATTCCTGCATCTGTCCTCCCAGATCAATTACACACTGAACTGGCAGTCACATATAGTTCTACAAAGGTGTTAGCTCTTTAATATGCCAGAGTGACCTGGCAGTTGGCTCTCGTTCTAAGGCATCAGTTCTCTCAGCATATGAGAGGGCAGGAAGAATGTGGAGTCAGCATACACATAAGCATTCATGGCTCCAAGGGGCACAGGAATTCTGTGAAATGTGACATCAGGGACAGAAAGGTAACTTTGATATTGAGTGTCACCCAGTGGCAATTATACACTTCAGTCTCTGGACTTTGGTTTAATTCCTTTTGTTCCCCTGTAGACTTCTCTGTATTTCTAAAGGTTACAACTCTCATCTGACAAGACTGGTGGACATGTTCAAGCTTCCTCAGACACTTCTAAAAGCCTAAGTAAGTTCCATGTTTGGTCTCTCAGCATAGCAGATTCTATTCAATTTGCTGCAAACAGACTGCAAGTGATCATTGTAATAGTGGCCCAGTTTGTCTTACAACCTTAAAATTTGTTTTTAAAAATAAAATAACAGGAGACTAACACATGCATTAATACACACTCACTTACATACAACACTTTAATATTCTTTTGAGAATGAATAAACCACATATCTGGTTTTGATTTTGTAAAATGCTTACCATAGCATAGAAAGAGAAAAAACCCTTCTCAATGTTACTTTATCCCTCATTTGCAATTCAAATGTACTCTGCACCTTTGCATCCTTACCGTGCCTGTCCAGGGCTTCTGTGCATTGTAACCGATGCTATTTGTGATCTGTGCAGATCTTACCTTACCAGGACTCTCATCTCCCAGTTGCTGCAGGTTTGGCTGGTAGCAACCCACACCTGCCTTCTTGACCTAGAGATGCAAAGTGGGGCCACCTCTATCTCAGGTACCATAGGGGTCATATCTTTCTGATACCCTACTTTTGTGCTGTGGTGCAGTCTCTGCTTCAGAGTTCTTTTGAGGGATGAGACAAGACCACACTTTTCAAATCTCATCTTTGCCCATCTTTTACCCTACTTTCATTTCCCTATGTCCTATTTCCTTACTTCAAGTGTGCCTCTAATACTTTAGTTATACAAGAATTCTCTTCTCAGGCACTGGTCCAAAGATACCCTTTTCACCAAGAATGGGTGTGATTGGAAGGTGGAGTAGCTGGTACTTTATTCCATGTGTAGAGAAAATACTAAAAGTCGAGTCATTTGAATTTATGCTCACCAATTCTCATGACCTAGCTCAACTATGTCTCCCTCTTCTAAAGTACTCTAGGAAGAGAATTAATCACTCTTTCTTTCATGTTGAAAATTCTTTTCATGTTGAAATTTCTTGCATTATATGGTGATTTGTGGTGTCATTTTTAGTCTTCAGTTGATCATAAACTAATGTCTTTTTTCCTGGGATATATTTAAACAAATTTATACTCCAGAAAAGCAAGATTCTTTTATCTGACGAGCTGATGAATCTCAATACTTAAAACATGCCTAAAGATTAACATGCATCTGTATTGTTTCCAAAGTCCTAGCATTATGCTTAATATCTATGCTCACAAAATACTGCAAATGATAAAAATAAAAAATTCACGAATTTTTTAAATGTAAATAAAACTTTAATACCATCAAGCAGAAAAAAGGTGTACCTATAATTGATATGGGATTACTCTCTGTATGATGTGAATATGTTTTATTACCATTGGTTAATAAAGAATATGCTTTGGACCTATGGCAGTGCAGAATAGAAAAAGGCAGGAGTTCCAAGCAGAGACTGAGGAGAAAAGAAGGTGGAATCAGAGAGACACCATGTAGCTACCAAAGGAGAAAGTTGCCTATCCCGAACCTTACCGTTAAAACACGAACCTTGCATTAAAATACAAAATAATAAGAATGGGTTGATTTAAGATGTAAGAGTTAGTTAATAAGAAGCCTGAGCTAATAGACCAAACAGTGTTGCAATTAGTATAGTTCCTGTGTTATTATTTGGGTCTGAGTGGCCAGGAAGCAAACAAGCAGCCTCCACCTACATATAAAGTAACTCTAACTTTCAAATTGTGGTTACAAAATGAATCCCAATAAACTAGAGTTCATGGCTATGGGAGACATCCTCCATTTCCTTGCCAAGTCTAATTTTTATAATTATCAATTTCACTAAGTTATTAAAATATGCAGGAGAGTTTTTAAAAGATAGAATTTTAAGCATGACTATTCATAAATGGCCTAGAGTGTGGTTATGGGATAATCCTTGAACTGAACTACATTAATTCCCCCCATGATATTTCACTATAGCTTTGAGTAACTTACTTAACCTCTTGTAGCTTCATTTTCCTTATCTATAATAGGCAGTAATGTTGGCACCTCTCTCATGGGGCTGTTTTAAGAACTAAATATGTTGATTTCAGGTCCTTCACAATGCGATGCATGATTAAATCATGTGTGTTTTCTGAAAGAGAATATTTTCCAGTTTTTGCTATAGGCCAACTATTATATTTAGGAACTGGACACAAAATAACTCAATACGTACATTCCATGACTTCACATTTCCATAAATCAGGAATGATAAATTCACAGAAATGAAGAAAACCAAGCATTAAAAGAAGAAGAGGAAACCAACATACCAACACTTCCTGGCTCACATGGATGCCCAATAAATGAGCTGTCTTCTGCCCTTTCCTCACTACTGAAGGCTTACCCAATCTTGGAGAAACTTTCCTCAAGTATTCTAGCAAAAAGAAATAAACATCTGCCCTTTTGTTTATAGAGTAGAGAGAGGGGCGGAGGCAGGGAGGGAGGGAGAGGAAGAGGAGAGAGAGATAGAGAGAGAGAGAGAGAGAGAGAGAGAGAGAGAGAGAGAGAGAGAGAGAGGAAAATCTTTGAAAACCAAGTTTTGAAGCTGTGGCCAAGCTCCAGAAATGATTTCAAAGGTAAAGAAGGTAAAGATGGATCACTGGCTAAACTGGCAGGACAGCGAAATGAAAAGTCAGATGTTTGCAAGATAAGAATGAAGGCTACTGAGCAGAACTATCTGTACAAAGCTAATGACATCTCTGCTGAAGCTTTGACTTACACACCAGAAAAACATACTTCCCACCTAAACTTCATATCGACTGATTTAAAATGAAATAGCCTTATCCTGGGGGTTAGCTCTGTTCACAGAAAACAGGAGCACTCACATTAAATGAGCAAGATCCTAACTTTCATTTGTCCCTAGGTGTGTAGTGAATTTTACACAGAATGGACAAGGTATTTTGAGAATGGTGATTTTTCTAAATGTCAGGTTCTCATAGAAAATGTTAAGAAAAAAATCCTTCCTTCAGTCATATTAATAGAATTCTATACTTTAATAATTCATTGTTTAAACTTTAAACCAAAAAAAATAAACTTTAAAAATAATCATATAGAGTGAGACTTTCCAGCTTTATTACAAGAAAGACTTTTAATTTCTAGGAAGTCTTTTGGCCATCTGTGGAGGGGCACGTGCTGAGGAAGGGATTCCCAGGGAGGACTTCTCTGACGCGGCCTTTCCTCTTTCTCACTCATACACTGTACTCTTTACCCTCCCAAGTAAGAAATCCTGCCACAGCCTGCACATAAGTTGTCAGGCTTGGGGAGGAAGTGGATGTCTTCTCAAATGACTTCCAAAGCCAACAAGGCCGTACTTCCTTAGGAACTTTTATCAAACATGACAGAAGTTGGCACTTCACTTTCTCCTCCTCAACCTGAGAAATGTTTTCTACAGTTCTCCCTGACACACTTTGAAGGAAGTTGCAAACAGAAAAAAAGAAAAAAAGTCAGATATCATACCCTGCCCATCATAACAAATTGTTTTCTCAAACTGTGGGCCAGGTAAGGCCTACTTTCTTCCATCAACAAGAATAAAGCTGCACACAGAACCACCCAGAGCTGATGTATTTGTATTACTTATTAGGCTTAATACGTAGGAGAAATTTAACAGGATGATCAAGCTTATTGGCCATTTTTATCAATATACTTTCTTGGTCTTCCTTTATCAGAAGTTTTCTTTTATTGAATTATATATAAGGTTTGTATGGCATTTCAAAGAGCCACCCCAGACCTTAGCTAATGATTTGTGTCTTTGTTTGTTTCTTTCCTTTATTTTTTGGGATAGTAAGAATGTCTGAAAAGTCATAAGGAATCATACCATTAACTACCTACTGAAAAAAAACTATAAGATAAGTAAATCTGTGTATAAATACACATAAATAGTTTAAATGAAATTTTCCCATCTGGGCTGACAATGATCCCTCCAAGAATCAAAGATCATCTATTCTAAATAAACCTCCAACACCGGGTATGGAAAACCCCTTTTAAATGGTTACCCAAGAGATTCCCCAACATGACAGGCTATTGACCTTGGTTGACTCCCAGAAGTGGAAGATTAGTCCCTATTACTGAAGACACCAAGCACTTCAAAGGAGGACCCAGAGGCCCTTGAGCTGACCAGAGGGCCTCCTCCTCTGATTTGTTTCTTGAGTCTGACTTAGAGAAAATTAATGAGCTATCTTCCAGGTTGTAATGATTTCTACTTTAAAAAGCCTACATTGATCCACAATAATGTTTTCAAATATATTGAGTTACCATGGCTCACTGCAAAGCGGATAGTTCCAACATTCATCTTCAAAACCAAAAAAAAAAAAAAAAAAAAAAAAAAAAAAAAAAAAAAAAAAAAAAAAACCTCAGGGTTTTTGAAATCCTACAATTTGATATCAGACTGTAAGATCTGGTTATCTGATTCCGGGGCTGGCATTCAGAAACTAAAACTGGGCATGACTCCAGTTCTAAGAGAGTGACACCAGACATGCTACAGCTGCCTAAAAGCCTCTCCCGCTTGTGAACGAACACCCATTGTCTAGGTGAGCCGGAAACCTATGATAGCCGAGCACTGCAGCCACGGATCACACTCAGCGAGTTTCTTGCCATGACTTGCTGTGATGTGTTTGGGTAGAACTTGAGATTAGGCAGACAATTATTTATCCTTGTTGTGTAATTTTCCCTTATGGCTGTGTCTACACAGCACAAAGCAAACTAGAAACTTGGCAGTTGTCTTGCTAATTTTATCAATGCAAATGGCTGAACTACATAATTCAGGACAAAAAATCCTAAGTCTGTATATATTATCACAGACTTGGCTTGTGATGATTCATAAAATTACAGTAAATTGTTCATGTAATTAGGGAAGGCTGGGGGAGCCCTTTCGATGATCTCATCTCACTCCCGCCTTCTCTAAGAGGATAACGGAAGGCAGAGGTTCTGTGCTTTGGCTAAAGTGACATGATAAGTCCTTCCAAGAGACCATGGTGCTTTTCGCCATCTTCAGGGCTGCGTGGATTCTAATAACGGTTTTGTTTTGTGACTCTTCCCTGCAGTCCTAAATGTACTGCTTCTCTCTATTCCCGCCATCTTTCTCTTCCTCCATTTCTATTTTCCTTTGTGACACACAAGGCAATTCAATATAATTTCGTAAGAGCTATCAAAAGTAATCTTGGACTCTCTGGAGGCTCACAGAACCAGAGCTGAGAACTGCTGCTCTATAAAGTTTCCATGTTGTGTTCAGATTGTAAGAGATGAAGCAGAAATCCTACACAGAAAGGGCAAAAAATAGGGACCTCTAAATGTATTCATTAGGCCGAATAGTAACAACCGATTATGGCACATTTTGTAAATTCAATAATGAGTTACTGGGTAGTCAGAGACCAGAAGTTGCTAAAATTATTACAGATGCTGTCGTATCAATAAATCCATAAGAGATCATTTTTATGTCCTGCAAAGGAGGAAATGAAAGTGAATGCCTTTATCAACCACCCCCTCCAGATTCCAGTGGTCGCAGAACGTTAAAAAACCAACTGTGAAGGTTTAACCCAATTTTGAAGGTAATTTAAAAAACATTATTGTAACAAGCAAACCCCATAAAAGGCGTTTGTATTATAAGCTTACACGTGGGTAAATAGATGCAATCCCATCTCTTACTGGGACAATTCATTTTGTACTTTTCGTATGCTTTGGTTTCCTGGGGCTTGTCAAATTATGGTGCTGCCTTTGAGTAAAAGAATTGCTTTAGGAATCAATGGCATTCACTGGAACACAATCAGAACTATTGGAAAAGCAATATTAGTGTTGGTACGAATTTTTTTTCTCTTTTTGGTCAGAATCTCTAAGATTTTCTCTTATATGTAGTGGTAGAATGTTATGACTTTGGCTATTTGGGAACATTAGGAGAATAATCAGAAAATGATTAGAGATTCCTGTGGTCTGAATCGTATTCAGGATAGAATCATAGATCCATTATTTAAAGTGCAATTTGAAGGCAGTGCCACTGACTGTTCATGGCCTAATTCAATAGCTTTATATGAAAGGAAGAACAGTCTAAATATCACCCACTGCCTTTCTAACTTCCCCATCAGAAAAATAGGGGATCTGCTCACCCGTCATTAGTGACAATAATGGGTAGAAAAAGCAGGCTCAGAGTAACTCGGTGGAAATCAACTGTAGAGTTCTCACAACCCTAGTAACATCCCTATATCTCTATATCCCTACCTATTATAACCCTCAAATTTAACTAATAAGTTTTATCTTGTCATATTCTTGCTTAGAACACTAAGTTAAGCCTAGAATCTAAATCTAAACTTCCTTGTTCATCCAATAGTGTGAACACCATCTACTTTTCCATCCTCATTACATTTCATGTACTCCCTTATAGAGAATTCTTTTTTATGGCTCCTTCAAACTCAAACTTTTGACTCTTTTGGCACCTTTGTGTGGGGCATCTCTCTTTTGTAGGATGGCTTGCCTTTTCACTTATGTTTCTCAATTGAAAAGCCTTTCTCTGACCACCAAACCCAGAATATACCCTGCATCCTCCACAGACCCTGAAATTCAGCCATTTGTTCATTTCTTCTGTGCCACCAATTGCAATTTGTAGTTCTCTCTCTCTTTTTTTTTTAGCAGTTTTGTAGGCCTTGCACAAGGGGAGACAACCATGTCCGTGTTATTTACTGTTGCATGTTGTTTCAGACATGAAATATGTACTCAATAAATGTTGCTATAATTTAAAAAATAATAAAGTGCAATTTGAAAAGTCATCTTTCGAGCTGGGCACAGTGGCTCATGCTTGTAATCCCAGAACTAAAGAAGCTAAAAGACTGTCATGAGTTGAAGACCAGTCTGGGCTACAGAGTACAACTCTGTCAAACAAAGAAAGAAAAAGAAAACAAAAGTGAAGAAAGCCATGCCCCTCCGCCCCCCACCCATTTCTCTACCCAATGTTTACTCTCCGTTAAAGTCATTCTCTAGGGCATATTGTATATAGAAAGTGCCTCTTATATCTTCCTTTTTCCAAGTTCTTCTTTCAAAATTATTTGAAATTGATCAAGATATGTACCAACAACACCTTAGTGTTAAAAGAGGCCTTAGAGACCTTCCCATAACCCCAATCTGTTGCAGGTATCCACGGTGACACCTCCAGTAATGGACAGTCTCTACTTTGAGAACACTGATTGCAAGTTATCCTGATCTTCCATAGAAATCTACCATTGCATGCTTCATGCAGCCTGATTGCTGGAATAACATAGAACAAAAGAGTTAGCCATCTCTCTTTTATCCAGTGCCTTTCATAAATTCTAGGGTAACCTGTGTTGGTGATGTGCACTAACCTTTTTATTCCTTTTGTTCCAAGCAATGACCTTCACACAAGGAAACACTATCAACTGTATATCTTCTCTTCCTCTCCCTTATTTTTCTGTCTGTGCCCTCCTTGAATTCACCAAAACAAAACAGAACAATTACACTGCAAACCATAAACCTCAGTTACCCTTATTATCACGCTACCATTGTTTCAGACCTTTCTTTGACTTTTTGTTCCTTCTTTTGAATGTTAACTTTTATCTGAGATCTATGATGAAGAAAACAGCGATAGTTAAGAAACTCAGCCATTATTTTGCTTCCTGAGCACCCCCCTATCCTTTCGTACTCCAGGAAGCGGCTTTCCACAAAGAACCTCTTCATGTAATTTGCTGTTCTTACAATCAGGGCTCTCATAAGACTCCAGGATGTCACTCTTGTTTACCAGTAACAATGTCAGACATTGACCTTTCCCCCCCATGCCAAAACTACTGGCAAGACCATGCCAGACATGGAAGTCGTAAATCCGCTCTGTCTATAAAATGTTTAGCTGAGACTAGAATTGTTTGTCCTTTTGAAATGAGCTAGACACATGGAAAACAAATCTTCCTCAACCAAATGAAATTCCTCTATTCCAAAGCAACCCCAAATGTAAATCACATCACCAATGACCAGTCTGTTCCTACCAATCTATAGCCCTTTTAGAGCAAACCAAGATACTGTGATCATGGCGGTGGGATTATAATTGTTCTAAGTTACGGAAAACCATCTCTTAGTTTATTGGCACATTTTGGTTTTGACTTCTTACACAAGTTTTCTTTCACATCTTTAATTAAGAATAGGTTATGGGTTTATTTTTGGTCCTGTAGAGCCAGGTTTCCTTTTCTTGTCCCCTAATGTGACTATAACCCAAGACCCCGCTTCACATCATCTTTGCAGACTGTTTCAAAGACTCATGTCTCTGATGAGCTTAATGTGAACCCTTAAAAGCATGCTACCACCTTAACAATACTTTTACTTATATTTATTTATTTATTTATTGTGGACATGTACAAACATACTTTCTCACATGCCAAAACATGTAGGTAGGTGGAGATAGGAGGATTAATTAAAGGAGTCTGTTCTCTATCTCCCCTATGTGAGTTCTGAGGACCTAATTCAGGTCATCAGGTTTAGTGACAAGTGCCTGCTGCTGGGCCATCTCCTCAGCCCAAACATCATATTCATAATCTTTAAACAATCTTGTAAGTATATTGCTTTATTTATCACAAAACTTTATCTTTGTATCATACTAGCCAAATTCCAGATTCTGTTGCCAAATATGTTCCTATATAATTAACTCTCCTGCTAACTTCAGTTCTGTACCTTAAACTACACTGAACATCACCTGACCATTTTCTCTACGAATACAACCAGACTGGCCTTTATCAATTTCTCGGTAATTTATGTTAAAACTTTCTTTCACTATACATACCTATGTCTCTTCTTCTTAACCTGGCGCACCTCCACAACTGAGGCCATAAACATGAAATTAAAAAGCACCAATAGAATACTGATGAAGTTAATGCAAAAGCATATGACATTAAAAAGAAATAGAAATTGGCCACACAGCTACTGTTTGGGCATGAATCCAGGTAATGGGTGGAAGAGGGTAAACAATATATCTGAAGTCCGTGGTTATAGGAATAGTCTAACAGCAGTGGAGATTGCTGGAACACAGTAATTAGGAGGAGGCCAGTTCAGAGATATCAGAGCTAAATTATGGAAATTGATCAGTAAGCATAGAGCCTCTCTCTAATCAGGTGTTTAAGGATAGTATTTCTGGCTCTGTGAGTATGGATGACAATTAGGTCTGGGTTTGAGTCACAAATCAACTGGAATTTTAAAAAGAGATAAATAATACAGGGCCTGAAGTAATGCAAACTAACCAAATGTCTAGTTAGTAGAATAGTTTCCAAACTATCGGTCTGCACAAATTGATTCAATGTTGAGATAATTGTGAGAAGGGTTCTTTCAGCTCCCTTAACCTAGGAGTAAGAACATCCCAAAGCCAAGGACAGAACTCAGTTGAAACACATATGGTAACTTTATTGGAGAGACTTACATAGCCACAAGACAGTATGTCCAGCTGTCACTGCAGAGGCTAAATGAAAATGTACTGAAGTTGAAAATGACAATCTTGCTGTGACAGATTCAGATTCAGCTGTCTGTCTGATCCACACGCCTAAGTATCACTGCCAACTCCCACCCAAGGAGTACAAGGAAAGGCTCGCAAACTCACACTGTCCTGAGTGGTCAGAGCGATTTGTTTGAGATAGAAGTGGAAAACTTATAAAGGAAAAATCAATTTAGTGGCTTGTGTTTCCTCTGACCCTTTGTGTGTGAGTGTGTGGGGGGTGGTGGGAAGAGAGAGAAAAACTGAGAGGAAGAGAGAGGAAGTTCATGTTTCACAGTGTGGATATGAAGTCACGGGACAGCCTCAGCTGTCGGTTCCCGCGTTCCACTTGGTTCGAGACTGGGGGTCTCATTATTTGTCATCAATGCATGCACCAGACTGGAAGTTGCTGGAGTCTATTGATTCTGCACCCCAACCTCCATAGGAGCTCAACTATGACAAGACACACACTTCTATGACTAGCTTGATTCTGGAATCTGAACTCAGGTCTCCAATTTTTCTTTACCCACAGAGTCATTTTCCCAGCCCTAATTCTATTTTCTCCATTAGGGTTTGATAAGATTTTCAAAGATAACCTCTGAATTCAGTGAGGTACAGTAAAAAATAAACAAATAAATAAAGTAAAATAAAAATCACATATCACATTAAAAAAATCAAATGTTTGAGAAAAAATACTTTTTATTTAAGGGAACAAAGAAATTCTATGGAGCATCAACACTTCCTGTCCAAAGACTGCCAGAAGCTTATATGTAGTTAAATGTAACTGAGTTTATTGACAGTTTGTAACCATGAAAAAATGCACCTCAGGGAACCAGGAGACATCTCAAAAGAATCAGAAATGATTTATTTGAGTTTGTGTTTGGTGAGCTGGTGACGAACTGGGAAACAGAACACTATTCTGCATTGGAATAAGTCATGGATAGGTAATTTTATGACTGGGCACTTCAACAAATATCATCTAGAAAAACGTAATTGTTTATATAGTCAGACTAAGGCTATAACTGGCCATTTTGTAGTTTGGACAATGTTTAATCTTAGACTATGTTCAGATATGATCTTAGCTGTCTTATATAAAGTGCCTTTGCCTAATTTTTGTGCTCTGTAAAATGTTTATGTACACAGGAGAATGCTTAAAATTACCTATAAGAACCAGACCAGATCCTGGTTGTTAAGGACAGCTTTTCTCTTCCTCAAGAGAAATAAGGAAGGTTTCAACCTGACTTTTATAGATATGAGGTGTCACTTAAAGCCCTTTCTTGTATTTTCCTAAAATACCAAAGACATGCAATTCCCCTGAGCCACATAGAAAGAGAAATTATATTGATCACCTGGTACCAGTGAAAAATTCTGCTTTACCCCAGTGTATTAGCTGAAGTCTTACCCTGAAAATGCTTTTATTGGCTTTTAAAGATGCTTATGACTCCTGGTGGACTAGTGGCACTGTTTTCTAATTTAAAATATTTTAATTAAATAAAATCCTTCGTGGGGGGGAAAAAAAAGAGCAGGCGCGATCAGAGCCTGTCAACTCAGTTGTTCTCTTCCTGAACTGATATGACAAGACAGTACATTTGGGTTTCTCACCCGCTTTCTCCACCCCCTCTCTCTTAATGGTCTGTCAAAAGGAAACTTCATCCAGCGTTGGCACTAATGCCTGTTGTAAATAAAAGGGAAATGGGAGGAAAGAGGAGGAGGGAAGAGAGGAGGGGGTGTGTTAGAATCTAGATTTGCAGTTCAATTGCAAAGCTTCTCTTTTAGTGTCTAGACACCAGCTGCCTGGTTGCCATGGGAACCCACTAACTTTGGCTGATGGGCTGAGTAGCAATGATTCTCTGGAGATCTAGTGGGAGGTTGGTAGTGGGGGGAAACAGAGGAAGGTTGGGATGGATGGCACAGAAGGTGTTAGAATAACATGGGTCTCAATAAGGCAAAACAAAGGTGTTTTGTGAAAGGGTAGCATTAACCCTGTTACAGTTGCTCTCCAACACCTTACTCATGGTGACAAGCTATAAATCTACTGTACCCAGCAGGTGTCAGGACACAGGTTGCTAGAGATGAACAGCTGAGCCAGAATGATTATATTCCCATCAACCTCCTGCCAGTGCCAAAGTACTTCTTCAGTGAGCCAACGCTTCGCGCAGTAAACAGACTCAACGGAAAATCGCCAACCCAAGACTTGAGAGGAGGAAAATCCCAAGAATGGCCACCATGTTTCCAAGTAAACACCAGTAAATGTTAATTACTCTTCTCTCATCTCTTTCCCTGCTTTGTGCTCATCTCACCTCCCATTTTATATGGAAGGGTTGGTCAGTAATTTTCGTAAAAGAGGGTGATGGTGGCTACACTGAGAATTGAGTAAGGAATGATATTTTATCAGTTTAGGTCAAAATCATTAAGCACACAACTGTATTTGGTTCCCTTATTCAAATATAGTCTCCCGTCCTTGGAATTCTCAGTCCACCCATTCTGCCTTATGGTCAATTCCTGGCATCCTGGTCCTTTCTGACTACAACTTCCTTTTGGATTGGAAATTCAGGTTGCACTGACACTCGCACCCTTTAGCTCTCCCATCACCCATTCTGTTCCCAATTTTCTCCCTAGTGACATCCTCCCACTTCACTTTCTAAACGCAACCACACATAAATGCTTCCACAGTCCTTTCTCATCAAAGTTCACCTGCAGTTACACACACTAGGTTTATTGTTGCTCTCGGCAGAAGAGCCACTGAGTTTACTGGCATCTTTTTAGGTCACAACTGTTTTTCAAATGGACATGAACTTAATCCTTAGATTATGATTAGTTCTTATGCTTTGAATCTGAAATATCCCTCATAGGTTCATATCTTGAATAGTTGTTTTCCCAGATGGTAATACTATTTCAGGAGGCTACAGAATCTTCCAGAGGTGGGGCCTTGTTTTGACTGTCAGATCAGGGCTGGCCTGTAGTACCTGTTCCACTCTCTCTGTTTACTGGCCCATGTGATATGAATAGCCTTGACCATCTGTTCCTGTTGCCATGAATGGGGCTGCTCTGCATACTTCCTGTGCCATTATGGATTGAAACTGTCTGAATCGTGAGCTCAAATCATTCTTACAATTGCTAAGACATCACTGGAAACTAAGAGTAACTGGAATACATATGTGTACATGTGTGTGCATGTGTGTGGACATGCTTATAAGTTGCTATATGTATAATTGCATGCTGCTTTCATTCAAATACACACACGCACACGTGTGTGCGTGTGTGTGTGTGTGTGTGTGTGTATTCCATAGATTTTCATACAGTGGATCCATTAAAGAAATATTTAAATCATATTGAGATATAATTAGCATGTAAGAAGATCCAGCATACTAAAACATCACCACCGTTGGATAAATGTTGAGCTAATAATAATTTGTGACAGAAAATTTTAATCCACTGAAACTACTTTGAAACTTCCATGACTTTGATTTGCTTATTCAACGAGAGAAAGACAGTTCATTTCTATGCAAACATGAGTTTTACCGCCTATTTTAAGTCAGAGTAGAATTCCCAGTGGTTGGGATAAAATCATACCCATGTATTATTTCATTTTCTCGTTGTGACTACATACCTGACAAGAAGCAACACAGGGAAGAAAGAATTTGTTCTGGCTTACAGTTGAAATCATACAGTCCACCACAGTGAAGAAGGAATGGTAGCAAGAGTGTGAGGGGCTTTGGTCACCTTGTGTCCATAATCAGGAAACAGAAAGGGAAGAGCCGGTGGTGATGGGCTATAAAATCTTAATTCCCATCCATCTGGCCCACTTCTAGAAAAACTCCACTTCCTAGAGATTCCAGCAGCTTCAGATCAACTGTTCAAATGCATGAGCTGTCAGGGACATTTTACATTCATACCAAAACATTGGTTAAAATTCTTCTCTGCCCTTTATATATTGTTTGCCTTAGGAGAATAAGACAATGTGCCTCACCCATGACTGGTCTCCCACACAGAGAGAGACTTTGAAACAAGGTCAAAGCATCAAGTGCCTTGGTGCCATATTCTGTTGAGGGCTGTCAGTCATTAGGAGGATGTTATATATGAACGATATTAATTATCAGAGTCCTCAGAAGCAAAGGCAGATGAGGGCGAACTGTCCAGGTAAAGAGAAGTACCTTAGTGGTAATAAGGTATTAAAATGGAATATGTTTTCTTCACTACCTATGTGTTACCTTTCAGAACTGGTCTGGATACTTTGTTTTCCTTTGAGTGATCACAACCAAAGATGTGCCTGTCATATTGTCATGGAGGTCACTGAAGAAGTCACAGAATGAAAAAAAAATGCCGTCTATAATGTTACATGTTTTACTAGCTAGGGATATAGCAATCTACAAAACAATACTAAAAAAAAAGAACACCTTATCCTTATGGTGCTTTTATTGCAAATACATAATTAAAATATATAGCATATTATATAGCTTTTAGTGCAGTCCAACCCCATAGAGGACATCTATCATTCCATGAGCCCAGAAAACATTGTGGACAAAGAGGTGAAAAGTGTGCAAAAGCTGGAATATAGGAGTGTCATGAAATGTTGCTGCATTACACAGCCATTGCAGTCATGAACACAAAGTAGCAATGAATACCTACCTGGGCAAGACTGGGTAGTTCAGCTTTAATCATGAATAGAGGAGGTGCCCACGAGTCCATGTCCTTGACAACTATATCTTGCTCTACCACCTCTTCTTAGGACCCTGACTTCTGTATACCATAAAGACTCCCCCCATCACATGCTTCCAGCACTATCATGTTTTGCTTAGGTCTATGTGGCCAGAGAACTGTAGATGAAACCCTGAAACCATGATCTCTTCTCTCTAGATATGTTTTATTAGATGCTCTGGTTACAGCTATAAGAGTAACTAACACAGATGATCATCAAAGATATACATTAAAGAGAAAATTAGAGATCAGAGAACTAAGCTCTGAGGTGACCCAAGATTGAGAAGTCAGACAGAAGAGCAATGAGTCGGGCAAGACTAGGTAAAGAACCGTGTGCTGGTTGGATTTCATTAACTTTGACACAAACCAGAGATATTGACATCTAGGAGGAGAGAACCTCAATTGAGGAAATATCTGTCCAGACTGACCTGTAGGAAAATCTCTGTAGCATTTTCTTGAGTGCTGATTGATGGTGGAGGACCTAGCACAGCTAGTGCCACCCCTGAGCGGGCATAAGGTATGAGGAAGGTACCTGGATGAGCTTGGAGAATCCCAGTAAGCAATGCTCCTCTATGGTCTCTGATTTATCTCCAGCATCCAGGTCCTAGCTTGCAATCCCATTGTGTCATCCCTCGGTGATGGACTGTGATTTGTAAGGTGAACTAAATCCTCTCCTTCTCCAAGTGGCTTTTGGTCAGTTTAATTACCATAAAAGATAGAAAGCTAAACTATAATGGAAGAGAACTAATAAAACCATTTCAAATTTGCAGGAAGTGACCAGTTAACTACTAAATGCTGGGTCAAGAAGGTAAGAATTTAGAATTAACTATTGGGTTTCCCACTAGGGTACACATTTGTGATTTGGGACAAGGTGCTTCTAATGGAAGTTGGAAAGATAGGTGTGGTCATTAGGAATCAAGAGAAAAATAAAACAGAGTAACCTGGAGTCTGAGCATAGACAACACTCTTGTGGGAACATAAGGCTCAGGAGCTAGACTGTATTGTGCATCTGGAACATGCCACTTCCTAAATGTGTGACCTTAAGCATCTCATGTGACCGACCTGTCTACACCTAGACTTCCTCAGCTCTAAGCCTTATTAGAGAGGGTTGTTGTGGTATGTGAGGCACACACATAGCTAAGGGAAAAGTGAGACTGCCCCTTCATCCTTGAAAAGATAACTCTGCTATCGAGTTCTATTCTAAGCCCTAGAGTCCAAAACCATAGATATTATTTAGCAACTTTGGTGACAATACTGCCAAGGCTGGTCTATTCTCATAGTGCTTTATGACATCTAAGGATTGAGTCGCAGCAAGAGGGTGCTATATTCCACTCTTCCCTTTAATGTAATTTTCAGGTTTTTAAAAGGCAGTCTAGCATTTCTGAATAGTTTGAGTTTGAGGGGTTTTTTCCCTCAAATTTCTTTATTTTTGAAAGACCCCAAAAGATTTCTTTCCTGATTATGTTGAATTTTAGTGGCGGTTTGTGAAGAACTATTCAAAATGTTAAGGCAGACATTTCCACGTTCCAAAGTCAGTTCGTCTGGCATTCTGTCAAACAGAAGTCTTTATCAACTAACACTGCAGACTTACCATAAAAATTGACATTTGTATAATGCTCCTGAAGCATTTTCTGACTGTGATTACTCTATTTCTAACGCTGTATATGTTTTATTATATCAAAACCTTCCACAATTGGAAATCCAATAATGACATAGATAGCAATTATTAATCAAACATTAGAATAACCATTTCCTTAATCACATTGGATTACACAACTGTGTTGGTCCTTTTTATTTTAATCTGAGTTAAAAATAAAGGAAAATGAAAGTATTAGCATAAGGATTATGTAGAGGGAACAGACCAAGACCCTGATGCGGTCAGACTCACAACTCATGAAGCTTTCTGTTGCTCACTTTTTTTTGTCTAAGAAAAGGAAAAACACTAGCCCTCATCACAGAGTTGCTGAGGCTTCAACAAGATACTGTATATGCATAATTTAGCAGTTAAGGGTAGAACAAATCCATATGTAATTTCTTTTTTTCATCAGTGTTATATTTGCTCGCTCATTTCCCCCCTGCTTTTCTGATTTGTTTTGTTTTTGAGACAGGACTTCTCTGTGCAACCCTGACTGTCCTGGAGCTCATTCTGTAGACAAGGCTTGTCTCGAACTCAGAGATCCACCTGCCTCTGCCTCCCGAATGCTGGGATTAAAGTTGCTCACCACGAAGCCCAGTTTATATTTGCTCCGTCAGTGACTATACGTGAGGACCTAATAAGTAAATGCCAGACCAAAGACTGAGAAGCTCGAGCTGTCAGATATGCTTTAGATTGGTTTCACATTTTAATTAAGGCTTGGGGTAGTATTGGAAACAGAATTGCTTTTTGTGTGTGTGAGGAATCCTCAATTAATTACAGGAGTTCAATAGACATAAGGAGTGTGTACTATGTTTGTGTAGATTTACTACTACAGGAAGATGGCTGTTGGTGTGGAGCAGAAAAGGCAATCTCTGCCCTCCATTTCTGAGCTGCCTGCAACAACAGTAAACCCCTCGGGCTTCAGAAGATGCGCTCAAGCCTTCTGAGTGGCTGCACCCCCCAGAAGCGACAAGGGACAAATGGCTGCTGTCTCGCCACACCGCAGCTCCACTTTACTGCGCTCCCACCCTCTCGCCTGCCCACCAGGCACGCGCCAACAATGAGTTGCCTGCCTCCCTGGGAATCTCGGCTCCATTAATAAGCCCTGGAAGGCTGATAATTGGAGATTTGCGGAGCCTGCGGTCTTTCAATGAGATAGGTTGTTATGGAAACCGGAGGCGGACCGTCATGTACATATTATTGATCTTTTAAAATAAAAATAAAATGGAGCGTTAGAATGCATCGTTCCAGTTCATCCTCCCTCTTCCTCACTCAGTCCCCAACGTTTTCTTTTAGAAGTTTGTCACCAATTTGCACACATGACAATTCTCAGCTCCCGTCTCCCCTTTGCTTTCTTTCTCAGCACTCACCCCACCCCTTTCTTAATTACAGTGAATGATTTTTCACCTCTCTAGAAAAAGAATCAGCTGAGCAGGGACCTAAAGAACACCAAAGAGGACACTCTGAATCTAATTTAACAACAAGGCATTAATTCGATTATTTGAGACAAGAAAATCAGTCACGGATATCAATGTGCTTTCCTCGCCATTAAAAATATAATAATCGAACAGAAATTAAAAACGACTTTGGAACCCCGCCCTAGTTTATTTTGGTGGCAAGATGGTCACCACCCACGATGAATCAGGTACACTGCTCCGGAAAAGGAGCTCCCAGCACTCAGCTAAAGATAAAGCGGGGCCAATTTCTGATCTACTTTTAAAATTAGCTGACAACATACTTGCAGTAAAAATCCAATTACTCCTCTTAGTTAATGAATACAGGCATGATGCCAAAGCGTACCTGACTGGGAGGCCTGTAAATAGCCCTAAATGAATCCCGCCTGGAGGCTGCTGTGGCCCTGCATCACCAACAGTCCCTGAATTGAAAAGACCATTGTTTTCCTGGTGAACTTCCCACATCAACCCAGCAGAGGGCACCAGCGTAATACTGTTCAGAACCGTGAGGCCTGCAAACCAGCAGGGACTCCAAGCAAAGCCTACAGCCCTGAGATGGGGCAGGAAGGATTTACTGTGACAAGGCCCTGCTTTGAAGTGTTTCTAAAGTTAATTTTATTTTTCCAGCCCTTTGTAAGGTTGTCAAAAACTAAGTTTAGAAATATTGTTTACTGAGGCCATGTGAGTGGACGAACTAAAATGATTATTAAATTGTGAAATGCATTGCAAAAAAAAAGTGGGTTATGCCTTGCATCAACCTTATCTCTATAGGATTAGGTCTTACCTTATATCTAAGACCTTTAACTCTACAATATAGTAGGTCAGACAGTCATGCTGTTTTAACACAGTAAAAACATTTACCATTCTTTATTTCAAACCCCCAATCACTTTAGGACTGAGTATTTTAGGGTTCAAAATGCTCACCTTCCCCTCCCTGACACTACACCAATGTTCCCTAACTATGTTCATTTCTTTCACTCAGCTCTTACCCACCACCACTGTAATGGTAAATTATTTGTGTTTTAATAAACAAAGCTTTCCTGAAGATCAGTGTAAAACGGCCAGACTAGTTAGCCGAACAGACCAGGCAGTGATGGCACACACCTTTCGTCCCACTAGCCACACTAGATAGCCACACAGGCTAGGCAGAGGTGGTGCACGCCTTTAACCCCAGCACTAGAGTAGGAGACAGGTCTCAGTTCAGTCTCATTCTGAGGATTAGTGGAGGCAGGATAGCCATTTTCAGTCTGAGGTAGAGGTAAGAGTCAGTGGCTGTCTGCTTTTCTGATCTTCAGGCAAGCTTTATTTATTAAAATACGAATGAAATCTCACCACACACCTGGGCATCTGAACTCCTCCTCTGCAGTAAGACTGCAGTTTTCAGCCAAGCACACATTTTTGCGTTGTTCTTGACCAGTTCTAAACTAATGTCATTTGTTGCTGTTTGTTTTCATGCTTCTTTAAAAGGCCTTACTTTGCTCCCAGACAGAATGAACCTTGAATGACAGCAATTTCTCCCACTTCTATATGCCTGTATCCTTCGTCTTGCTGGAGCTCTGTGTAAACCCACTAGCAAGTGAAAACTATCTGAATGACATTGAGACGTGCTCCTTGGATAGCTTGTCTCCTCTACTGTTCCTAACTCATTATGTGACCGTTCAAGGTGCATCCTACATGGCACACCATCTTCTTTAAAATACACACATGCACAACCTGTTCTGTTCAAGTGCAGTGGGTTGAACATTTTTGAAAACTGGTCCCAGCTGAGTAACTGATGAAAGACTAGAATATCATCCGTATGCACACACAGTAAAACATGCTGCAAACAATTTCAGGAGATAAAAGGGCTCCCCTGAAACCCTCCACTCTGAGGTCAAGGTGATGTCTAACTTTTCCTCTATGTATAAGCCTATAAGATTAAAATCCAAGATTAAACCATTATACTGCTATCTACCTAGAAAGAGGATAAGCCATTCTCTCTAGATTTCCTGACTCTTTCTATCAAGTCCCTAGATTGCAGTTTCCGAGGGACCAATTACAGGAAGCCTAAATTAATCCTACCATCACTACCTGGTGGCCTTGGCTAACTTCCAGGCTCAATCATTACTGATAATGTAAGTACTTGGTAGTGTTGCTGAGCTACAAAGTAGGCCAAATAGGATAGCCCCTGAGTCCCAGAAGACATGGCAGATCATTGTCTTTCTAGCTGACCATAGTAAATTAAGTCATTGTCGTACATTAATTTCCTTTATAAATTCAGGGTGTTGGAGTAAAGGAAGAAAAAGCAAAATTTCCAATAACTTCAAATAAAAAAAAACAGAACAAAAAGAAGTCAGTTTCTATTAAACTCTTGCTATGTGTATAAATAATAAAACACATTGTAGATATATTTACATTTAATGCTGACTGGGTTCATCAATGAGACCATTTCACAATGATAAAACCTATACTGAACAATTGATGGAGCTCCTTGGGGACCATGTCTATGCTTCAGGTTCAAGTCCAAGACTCATGATTTTCCTCCTTTATCACAGCCAAAGAAGAGATTTACCTAACCCTGCAGCTGTTGCAATGCTCTGTCTACTGATGCAACAACTGTTGCATAATGTATTTTTCTTTTTTAAAATGAATCCTTTACATCATTCAAATACATCACTTTGTAAATGTCATCTACTGTTTACTGGATAAAATAACATCTTCTACTAACCTTTCCTTGAAATTAAACGTTTATTTGACAATTTTATACATGTGTTTTGTGCAAGCAAGTCACACTCATCCCCTAGATAAGGAAGTCTTTTCTTGTTTTCTCTATGAAAAGATGACAATCATTGTTTTCATTTTCTCTTAGATCTGCTTAGAGAATCTTCTCCATATGGTAAGAGAAGAAGATGATGAGAAATAATTATTTTATATATTATCAGAAGAAAGGACTAAATTCGGGTCTACTTGACATGCAGTTCTTCACATGTGGTACTTTATTAAATACAGGAACTGTATAGGGGTAGTGTTCAGATTTTGAGGCTATAGATAAAGAGTCTGGGGGTTGGACAAATTATTAAAGTCATGAAGATTGGTGCCTGGAATCAAACCCAAGCCTACCTGTGAAGTTCAAAGACTATTCCTTCATGAGTTGTCCAGGGTAAAGCTTGTTTCTAGAACTTGACTTTAAATCTGCAATATATTAAGTGGGAAAGCAGTTAATGTTTAAACTTGGGAGATATTGATGCTCACCTCGCCTCTTCTCTTCTTACCTGGAAGCAAATAGGTGGTGACTTTTGGTTGGGTGAGGTGGAATTGACTGGAATCAGATGCTAAAGAACTCAGACAATAGTGTGTGTGTGTGGGGGGGATGGTATTCAGAAATAGGTCATGTGAAGGAAACAGATGATTTGAAACACTTAAAGAAGTGGGTTGCAAGCCATATAGATACTAGGAAAAATGCAGTCTTTTTTTGTAAGTGGGGAGGACTTCAAATTTGAAAACTGAAAATATCCTTTCCTTTGCAAGTTATTTATGAAAAGAAATCTCTCCATGTAGGATATTAATCTATCAGTACATGTCTATTGAGAGCCTCCTATGTGTTGAGCTCTCAGTACTAGGATATTGAGAATTGTGGGAAAGGACAATGTCACCATATTTAAGGATTGAAAAGTCTAGTGATAGAGAAAGAAAACTCAGATATCAAAGAGAGATATCATCATGTTATGCTCAAGGGTGCTCTCGACAAACTAAACAGGTTTATGTGGTAGAACTGTGAGGCTGGCAGCTGTGCTCCTACTCAGACCAAAAGCTGGGGAAGTTCTCTCCCAGCAAATGACATTCAAACAGAGACTTAAATGGTAAGAGCCCACCCAGCCAAGAGAAAGCAAGTGCAAAGGTCTCCAATGAAAATAGACCAAACCATTAGAGATATTAAGAAAGAGAGTGTAACTAGAGGAAAGTAAGAAGGGGGCGGTGTCAAAAAACACACCATCAGAGAGACAAGCAGAAGTCAGCCCGCAGGAGGTCCTGTAGGCAAAAGTAATAATTTCAAATTCATTCCAGCTGCCGGCATAAGCATTGGAAGAGTTTCTGAAGGGTACGGATTTGGATGAGCATAAACATGGAGCTTTGGATGAGTGATCTTCAGAGTCATCTACTGGAAATTAAAAAAAAGTCTTTGGTGCGGGAGAATTGTCTATATTCTGTCAATCATATTTTAATAAAATGCTGATTGGCCAGGCAGGGAGTATAGGCAGGAAAACCAGACAGGAAGTAGAGGTGATGCAATGAGAACAGGAGAATTCTGGGAAGCAGGGAGGTTCCTCTGTCACTCCTGCGCAGACCACCGAAGAGGCAACATGTAAGCTGTCACATTGAGAAAGGTATTGAGCCCGTGTGGCTAACATAGATCAGAATAATGGGTTAAGATAAGTCATAAGAACTAATAAGTAGCCTGACCTAATGGGCCAATCAGCTTTATAACTTATAGAGTTCTCTGTGTGATTAATTTTCTTTGGGGCTTGCCGGTTGTGGGGTACTGGGCGGGACAGATACCCCAACAAGCCGGCCCTCATGCTACAAGTCTTGGGCCAGCAAGGTGGCTCAGTGCATTAAAGGCACTTGCTACCAAGTCTGATCAAACCTAAGTTTGATCCCTGAGACCCAAATGGTGGAAAGAGTTCTTCTGATCTCCATGAGTGTACCTTGCTATCCCCTGCAACACACACACATACCCAAAAATAAATAAATGTAATAAAAATGAAAGTGAAGAAAGCAATTATCAGAAGCACCTCAGATCTGAAGCCTGTAATTATTGAAGCTACTTCTTTACCCTACTGGGGTTTGTCTTGCTGTGATGTGGCTCACTAATATGATATTTAGGATGTCAATCCGTGGAGTTAAGTAGGACTTGGCGCCACAGTCCACAAATGTTTCCCTTTGGGGCATCTTTTTAGGCAGACATGCAAACAAGCTATCAATTATTGGGGCTGAACAGTAGAACAAAGGTTAGGGATTTTTTTTAAATATTAAAACCTACTCACACTTTTCAGTTTCTGTAAATCCAATTTTTGTGGATGTTTCAGTTATGTAGATAAACTTTAGAGATTTCTTAGGATAACATCTGAAAAAATTTTTTGTTTATATGATTCTATAGAAAGTTGGAGTAGAGAATACACTATTGCATCATCAGTTTGCTTTTCCGAAAAGCTCAGAAGCCATGGATATCGTTGCTTTATAGAGCGTTGGCTATTAATGTTAGGTGAGTCACCTAAAATTTAATGGCTTTTGATTTACAGAATAAGAAAATTCTTGAAATATACCCAATTTCTATAGTGTGTTTAGCAAGAATATCTGTTTGGAAAATACACACTTCAAGCCAAGTACAGAGTGGGTGGCTACATGAAAAGAATGAGTTTTCAATTTTTGGTTGAACTTAGTCATACCAACATTCCAGGGTCTTTGGAAAATAGCCTTAAGTTCAGAATAGCAATTGTTAGTTACTACTGGTTAAAATTACAATATTCTGCCTAGGCAATGGTAGTGCACACTTTTAAGTAGTATATATATAGTATATATAGTGTAAGTATGTAGTATATACCCATAAGGTTATAGTATATACTTATGTGTGATCATAATACATCCATGAGCAAATGGCTTAGCATGTCTAAAATGAAAACAGATAGAGAATATAGAAAAATATTATCCTTCTTTACCTCAAAATTTCTTAATTTTTCATTAAAATTCATATTTGAAGTGAATTCTGTGGAAAAGACTCTCGTAGAGAGAGGCATGTAACCCAAGTTCTAGCTTAATCCTGGCCATAAAAGTCATTCTTTTTTCTTTGCTAAATGGTATTCTGACACAACACATAAAACCTGATTTAACTTGGTTTTAAGAAAATGTAGGTCTCTCCCCAGTTTTTTAGGTGATCTCTAAGTGAACCTTATATCTAGACCACCATCAATATACCATAGAAAGTAGTGCAGCAGGGAATCTCCAACCACTTTCCCATGGGGTGAATGCGCCCGTCCAGAGCTCTGGGATTCTTTCCTAAAGCTTCTATAATTAACCATATCAGTATTAAATGGATAAGAAGATGAGAAATAAAACACTTTCATCACTGTTTTTTCTCATATTAGCTGTGGCCTTACCAACAGGAGAATGAAGCAATCAACCTGCTTAAACTCTGAGATGCTCTGCCCTATAAATTGGAATGGACTTTTGTGCAGTGAGATTGTTGTCTGTTTTGCTGAATACATCAGAGTTATGACAAGGTGCACTTCATGGATATGGAGGAATCTCTTTGATCTACAGCAGCAGTGGGAAAGCCTGCTTTCTCCTCTCTGTCCCAGCACTCTTGGTTCTGGAAGGCATAAGCCATTCATCCCACGGAGGGGCAGCAGAAGGGTCAGTGGACTCTTACACACCTTTCAAAGATTACTGAGACGTCAGAAGAAGGAACTGAGCCAAGAAACCTGGCAGGTTATTCTTCTCTGGGTGTGCTTGTCACACACTGGCAAGAGTCACCCACAGGTCACTCATGGGGCTGGCAAGAAATTAATCACCTGCTTCGAAACAGAGCATCCCTGCTTTTCCTCCAGTTCTCAATATGTTTCTAAGCATAATGCAAAATGCCTCCCTTGGTCTAGGAAGTCCTAAATGGTTTCAATTCTGGCCACCACAGAGAGGACGTATGGTCCCAGATAACAGCAATACTTTCCAAGGAGCTTCTATATTCTGATTCCAAATTAGTGGAGAGATCCACAGCAGTGCAGATATTGTGTATAAATGAGAGACAATAACCCTTTGTTAGAGGGTGCATATAAAATAGGAACATATCATAACATGGCCCTCACTGAGATTTTTTCACTAGTGATTTTGAGACCCTCTGCCCAACATTTGAGCTTCATGAAAAGATAATTCACACGCAGAGAACCTAAGAATGGCCTGTGCCAACTTTGGGAGTTATAAACCAGCCTCCTGGGGCAGTTAAGGACTTCCACACGAAATCAGATTATTCATCCATTCTAACTTATTCACCAAATCTGCATTGTCTGCCTGCTCGAGCCAAACCACTAGTAAATATTCAGAGTCAAAAATCAGTTTTCCCACTGAGGGAAAATTTTAACTACCTGCTGCCGAATTAAGGCTTGAATTTAAATATTTGCATTTTTTAAATAATTTGAATGAAAAGTAGGGTGTGATTTTTTTTTTTAAAAAAAAAATAAGCACTATCTTTTTTATTAGATACCCATTGTTCTTTGAGACAGGTGAGGCAACTTATGTACCGAGACCTCTTAGAAAGTTTTCTCTAATTAGAATAAATAAAATTTTCACTTTTAGATTCTATGTATTATGTAAATAGAGCTGCAGGGGTGTCTTTGTGGTTTAAAGCGCGTATTGCTCAGTTCCCAGCACTCACATTGGTCAACTAAATCGTCATTAACTCAAGTCCCAGGAGATCCTGGAACTTCTAAAGGTACCAACACTCGCATACATATACCCACACACAGACTTGTAACTAAAAGGAATATTTTTAATTCACAAATTGTATAAATAGTCTTAGTTATTATTTGCATTTCCATTGTAGATTGAGGGGGAAGAAAGAAGAAAAAAATTCCATTGATCTCAAAGGGACAGAAAGCTGGTCCTGGAACTGTTACCACTCCTGGCCAGAGAACAAAGTGTGTGATTTATTCATTGTTCTTCCAGCCTAAATTCTTGGGCAGATCTTTCTGAGAGAGAGAGAGAGAGAGAGAGAGAGAGAGAGAGAGAGAGAGATTGGTGGTGTGTGTGTGTGCATATGTGTGTGAGTGTGCATATGTGTGTGTGTGTATGTATGTGTGTGTGTGTTGACAGAAGGGTATACCACAGAACTTCAGCATATTTAAATTTGTCCTTCATTTGCTCATACCCCACATAAAAAAGACTATACTGACTATAAAAATGTTTATCTCCAGGTTTTCTGAAACACACTTGTATCATGCATCAATATGGGGTGATTAGAGGCGGGAGGATGCGGTTTGGTTTCTCTTCCTGATTAAAAAACTTGTACTGGGGTAGAAAAGGCTAGCCTTCAGAAATGATTTCACTGTTCATGTGCCGCCTATGAGGAGCCCCTATACTGAGCACAGTTTGTAAGAAAAGGCAAATATCCTTTCTTGTAGGTTTTGAATCTGAATATATAATAAAGACTTGAGATTTCCTCCCAAACAGGATGGGATGAGAAGAATAAGCCAACGTGTTTTCTCTTTTACAGTTTCTGAATTTGTGGCTTGAAAACTGCAGACAGGTTTGGGAACTGTTGAGCAATCACCTATATTATGTTTATCAATGTTATCTTTTACATAAATGTTTGATACTGCCTAATTGCAAATGCTGATAACTGCTAGCCAATTTCATCAATGCTTAAATGACCTATTACAGAGAATATAATTTTTAAGGAATTAGAAGAAAATTATATTATGTCTTTCTTTATTATGTGTCTTATCTGCTTGCAAAACTTTCCAAAGTTTATGAGATATCAGTTGCAAGTGTTCTTTTTCTGAGTAAGACAGATTCCAATGCTCCAACTTACTGCAATTGCTTAATGCTTCACTGTGTTCACTGTGACCAACACCCTATAGCAACACCTCTGGGGCAGGAGGGAGATTTTTGGTTCATAGTTTCTGATGACCCATTCCATAGTCATTGTGAGCCACACACTTGGTTACATGTCATGACAGTAGAAGTGTGCAGAGGGTAATTGCTTCATAGTAGACAGGAAGCAGAAAGAAGGGAATGCCAGCACTCGGATGGCTTTCCCAGGCTCTCCCTTTCTTTCCTTCCAGTCCCCACCATCAGAATGATTTCTTCCTCCCAGCAGTTGATTCATTCTGGAGTCACCCTAAGAAATACATCCAAATGTATACCTTGCCAATCTCCTAGCAATTATAAATCCAATCAAGCTGACAATAAAAAACATTATAATTACTTAATGAAGTGGCATTAATAATGAATTAAGTCTAGGAAGAAAGGGAGGAAACTATTGACAACTACAGTCAACATAGTTCTAGTTTTCTATCATACAGTCTGGGTATAAGATAGGAGCTTATTGGGAATCATCATTTCAAAGTCTTTATTTCTAATTTCAAGTATAATAAAGAGTTAAAAGTGCCTTCCATTTTTGGTTGTTTGTTGAAACTCAAATATGACGACAAAGTTTCTTAGAATTGACTTCCTAGATTCTTTCCCTTCTATCTAACTTTCTCTCTTCTCTACTCCTTTCCCCAAATCTACAATCTAGTATAGATAAGAAAGGACAACAGGAAAGTGGCCAGGCTTGGGGAAGAAGCCATTTGCCCACACTTTAAATGTATCTCTTTGGTCTAGTGTTTGCCTTTTCTAGAAGGCAGAGAGACTAATCAAACACACTTTCCAGGATACCAAAACTAAGTTGTGAAGTACAGAACAGCGAGCCTGAAATATCAGTGAAACCTGATTCTGAACTCATCTCATAATTTGATGCTGTATGCCATCTATTACACTAAAACCATTGAGAGATCGTACCAAGTATAACCTTTAAGATGGATCTTTTTTTGTGGCACGATGCTATTCATCACCCATAAGAAGACAATTTGTAAATGTTCTTTGAAGCAATCCCCAAATAAATATTTGCGTAAAAAGCTAAGATTTGTTTCTGTGAAATCAACATCTGGTATTTTGAAGAAGGCTAAAGTGAAAAGCTTTTCTATTATATGAATTAGAATGAGTCATTATTGTTATTGCCTGATTTACTCAATTTCTCAACATATTAAAACTCAAATGAGATTAAGAAGTTAGACATGTCTTCATGCCTTTTCTACATCTGTATTTATGCTGTAGGCCATTTCATCTTGAGATGTCTCTAAGGCCACAGTTTTTAGAACCTGAAGCTGCTCCACTGTTTCCTTCTTCCCTCCACTCATGTTGGGCTCTAGGAAGTGTTCAACATGTAATGGAGCCATGGCTGTGGGAAGAAAGTAAGTGACGAGCAATCAGTGCTTTCTACTATGACAGACTGAGCACTCCATTTCCTCTCCATGGTTAGCTAAATGAGCTCTCCGTAACACTCCTGAGATGGTATGCGTATATGTGCACACACATGTCTGAGATGGTATGCGTATATGTGCACACACATGTTTGAGATAGTATGCGTATATGTGCACACACATGTCTGAGATGGTATGCGTATATGTGCACACACGTGTCTGAGATGGTATGCATATATGTGCACACACATCTCTGAAGAATAAAAACAAAGTATTTTATGAATGTCTATTTATACCTGATACTATTCTATGTAATGTATTTTATTATATAGTCTATTTTCAGTGTTAAATGTTATATGACAATTTTAAACTTAAAGCACTGATATGCATGCCTTTCTTGCTAGCTTCTTTTATTAAATGATAGCAATAATTTTACATGAACAATGGAAGAAGGCATAAAGGCCTCAATAATATAGTCCATAATTCTGAAATTTGTTTCTTAATTTTCTTATTTGGCTACTTTCTTTGTAAACTATGAAAATAGACCTTGCATTCCAATTTGTGTTTTCTAAAAAGTTCGTTAGCAGTCTGGTCCTAGATAGTATAAAGGCAGTGAAGCCTTTACAAACATACTTAATGGGGAAAATAGCATAGTCTAAATGGGTATCTAAAAAGGATCTCATTCAGAGAAGTCGAATTTAAGTTGGGCACATCTTAGTTGTAAAGAAAGTGACAAGCAGCCAACAAATAGCTAAAATTTTTAATTTGTAATTCTCACCTTTTCCAGGCATATCTGATGATACCAGAAATACTATTCTGAACCATTTCAACTGATCTTTGTAACTCACCTGGCTCTAACAAATTTGTTTATTATTTCTCAGAATCCTGGGTGACAGAGCTGAAAGAAAATTGATCAGGATCATGAGGGCTACTGGATGCCTCCCTGTAAGTGTGGTCACTAATAATTCCCACTAACATTATGGAGCACCCAACTATACAAAAAAGGAAGACATTCTTAGGTTAGGTCAGTTATTTGGGTCCTTAGGCATCTTTCTTCCCTTTTCCTTCCTGCGCATATATAAGGTTTCAGCGTGTAAGGGTCAGGCTTTCTGGTTTGATGTTTGCCAGATGTGTACTCTTTTCTGAAAAGAAATGGAAGAGCAGGGGATCTACAGGAAAGAGGAGGTGGAGGATCTGCGAGGAGTGGAGAAAAAGGAAGTTGCTGTAGGGATGTATTGCATTAGAGAAGAATAAATAATAAGAAAATATTTAAGTAGCTCACTTAATCTCTGAACCTCGCATGTCTCTCATGTAAAGGAGGAAAGGAAATGATGATAATGTATAGAGTGGTTATGGTGACTCCATGGGATACTTACCATGCAGCATTTATCATAGGGCCTGGCTCTTAAACAATTGTTTATTGAAGGCTCTGTACTGTTGAGATCAGACCTTCCAGCGTTTCATTTCAGCACACTTTCCCCTGCCTACCTTAGAGGTATGTGGGACAAAGCATGCTCCTGTCCTGGCTGTGACTTCAAAAGAACAATCAGAGATTACCCAACTACTAAAATTAAAGAGAGAGAGGGGGGGGGGAAATGAGATTGAACATTTTAGCTTTGAAAACTACTTAACTATGAAAAGATAGATTGAGAGCTGTATCCGTTTGACCCTCCTTTATTAGTGACTCTGTCTGTGGGCAGAATACCTTTGTACTTTGCCTTCAGACTATAAAAAGAGAGAAGAAAATATTAACAAAAGCGAGTGGATTGTTGTCAAGCAAAGTCAATAAAAATGATTACTCTAGCAATATAAAAGTGTTCCATAAAAGCTTAATAATCAACGGTATTTAAGCAATGTACCACTGAGTTTGCTGACAGGGTGCTCATGTTTTATAAACAACATTTATGGACTTTCACAATTCAAAATTTCAGTCTTTATGAGTTGTATATAAATCTGGGAAGTGACTGAAGCCACATTTCAAAACTAAACCTCTTCTGAGGCACCCTGCCAAACATGCATGGATACCCATGGGAAATCCCACTCCTAACACACAGCATGGTGAAACTAGCTTGTCCCTTAGACAGCTAAGGAGTGGGATGGAGCTAAAAAAGAATAGGGCTTCAAGAAACATAAGGAATTTCTCTAACTCTGTAAATGTAGGCTTGGTGTTTCATTTTCTTACACATAATTTTCTTAGAAAGTATCTATTTTCATCTGTTTGCTCATAATTTAGCTACTGGTATATGTATGATACAACGCTTTTTAATAGCATGGGTTAAACTTCCCTGTGTTCCTAATCAGTGTTGATAATACCACCACTTTGAAAGGTATAATGAGACTAGAATAAAGTGTAGGACTGGCAAGATGGCTCAGTGGGTAGAGTCGCCTGCTGACCTGAATCTGATTCCCAGGACCCTCATGGTAGAAGGAGAGAACCGGCTCCTGCAAGTCATCCTTTGATGGCCATGTGGCAATGTCCAACACTCATTTAACAAACAAGAGAACATAATTTTTAAATTAAATAAATGTAATTTAACCTAATCAACACCCAGAATACTTAGGTGACTCAAAATTATATTTCCTATTTCATCTGTTGCATGCTCTCTGTCAACAACCCAGGTAATATCATTGCTTGATAGCCTCCTACATCAGTAACATTGCTAATACTCTATCAGCACAAATTTTGGAGTCCTCTTTCAGGAAAATCCATTGGCAGCACTGGAGATAAGGGACACAGAGATCTCCATCATTGAAAGTCAATGTGCATGCTGCCTGCTAAGCACAAAACTCCAAGGACAATCTGATTAAAGGATGTTCAAAGGTTCTCCCCTTGTCAATGAAGGAAGGTATGTCCTACAGGTATTGCAACAGTCTATTTCCAATAAAGGAATCATCTTTCTACAAAGTGGTTTAAGGTACACTGAGTGTTAAGCATGTGCAAACAGAAGGAGAAATATATAGTTAGGAAACTAAGAAAAATAATGAAAGAAATTAATATCACTGCAAGTGGTGCTCACTAATAACAAAGCCATGAAGGCACAGGTAAGTAATATATTCAAAGTTTACAAGTGCTTTCCATGTGTATTAAAGAGATGATCAAAGTTGATTTGAAATTTTTATCTTATTTTCTAAGATTATCTCCTAGGATTAATTTGACCCCTGCCTCTACTGTACATAATTAGCTTATCTCTTCATGCCTCTTTAGGTAGCCAAGGAATCTTTAACCATCCCTGGTAGCTGTTCATTTCCAAATAGTACATTCAGACTGAAAAAAAAAAAAACCCTGCTATTTTAACCAAGGTTAGAATGAAACTCAGTGAGTGGGGGAGGAAATATGAGGAAGAGCCTCTTGGAACTGATATCATATGATAGATCTCCTTGTCACCTTTAGTTTCTGAAATTCCATGAGATTCACCATAACTGAATAATTTGTGGTTGTCACATTCAGCAAGCCAAGCTGATAGAATTCAGTTTAAAAAAACCACAAGCTCCATTTCAGATTCTACCTGAGATAAAAGTATCAATCCAAAGCTAAGATGCAATAGACCTAATGTTATACCATGTCTTTGTGTCTATTCTCCAAACTTCAGAAATCTCCATTTAAAATATGACCTGAGGGATACAAATACATCATCTACTGCCTCCTGAATTACCTTCATGTTGAACTTCATCTACACTCTCAATAACTTTTCAATGCACATTATACAGTCTCTTTAGTTCGGATATTTTTTCATATGGAATTTGAAAAGCTTAAGACAGAGTATGATCTCTACCTACATTCAGTGACTAGACACATTTTGAATTAAATTATTAGAATTTGCAAAGTTCTAAGAGGAACCTTATAACATAGATTAAAAACAAACTACCTATAAATTAAGTCTGGTCAATTTTTAGTCTTTTAATACTTGGCATTTATTGAATAATAAAACATTATAATCAGTCATTTCAAATAATCAAAGCTTAAATAAGAAAATGAAGTTCCATGTCTATCATTAAAAATATGTATCTGATTTTTCATTGGTTCACCAATTTCTTTCTATAAAACCAAACAAAAGTGTGTGTGTGTGTGTGTGTGTGTGTGTGTGTAATTACTGCTATGTGTGTGTAATTACTGCTGTGTCTTTGTGTCTATCTCCCCAAACTTTAAAAATCCCAGTTTATGATCTAGGACTATCAAACATGTCATGAGCTTGAAAGCATGATTGGCTTCGAAGAGTTACAGAATTACACTCTAGATATCTGCTAAGTGATTCCCAGACATCTTATCTGAGGCTTAAACTCTAAGCTGAAAGAAAAGAAATCAAGACACTTTTATTGAATGAACTGATACCAAGGCCCTGGTTCTATATCTTGCTGTTCCTGGGAAAATAAGTCACCGGTAAAAAGAATCAAGATTTATTTGGAATGCAAGAGTATGCTGATAACTATGGTAATTATTGCACTCAAGGTTTATGGGAGCTAAGATGAAAAAATCAGCCCAAGACACTATAGAATAATCATCTGCCCTGTTTTAGTATCTAGGCAAATGTTCAGTGATTGTTTTCTCAATCTGAAGGCCAGATGTTTTATCATTCCTGGGTTAGTTTCATAATCTTGTCTCATAAACTTCCCCAAGACAGTGGTCTGGCCTAAATTTAGACCCTTAGTATGTGGGATAAAGTTATAAAGTTATAACGGGGCAAGCCAACCCCGTTCAACTGGTCCAAAAGTAACGTTATCTCTAAAGACTTTTGGAATTGAGAGGTACAATGGTTAATCTTGATTGTCAGGTTGATGAGAGTCATCTAGGAGATCAGTAAAGCACACCTCAGAGTGTACGTGTATCCACGAGAGGGATTCCAGGGAGGATCAGATCCAGGAGCCTTTGTCTAATCAATAGTTTCTTCCACTGATAGACTCAAAATAAACTTTAACTGCTGGTGAGGTTAAGGAGGGTGGGGTCTAGTTGAAGAAAATATGTGTATGCCTTTGAAAAGTATATCCTATTTATCAATCTATCTGTCCACCCATCCATCCATCCGTCATTTATCTATATATCTTCCATCTATCATCTATCTATCATTTACCTATCAGTTGATTCATCCATCCATCCATCCATCCATCCATCCATCCATCCATCTATCCATCCATCTCTATCCCCTATCTCTCTTTACCTAGCTATCACAAGGTGCATAATTCTACTCTGCCATAAACTCTTGGTGCCAAAATCTTCTGTTTTATCACAGGCCCATGACAACAGAGCAACCCCATCATGAACCAAAACACCTGAAGCTGTGTGACAAAATCTTCTTTTCCTTGTTTTTTTTTTTTTTTTTTGTATAATAATCACAGTGATGAGGGCAATATAAAAGGTATTCTTCGTTACACCAAACTAGTGAAAGACGTTGGAGACATCACATTGTGGATATGCTAGAGTGAGGGACAGGACCAACTTCTAGGTAGGAAAGTGTATTAGATTTGTCTTACTTTTAGGATGTTCTTTTCCAATTCAGTGCAGGCTCTTTGGGCCATCATAATAAAAACATTCTAACTGCCATGTTATAGCTCCAAATTGAAGAGAATCCAGTACCTTTTCATATTTACAGCCAACTCTCAATTAGTTATGCATAGGAGAGTAGTGTGTTTGATAATAAAATGATAATTTATGTATTTGAGGTTTTTTTCCATTTGTTTTTGGCAAAACCAACTGACTTATTTTCCTAATTGTGTCTGACCCTAATTAGTGTCATAGCTAACATTCTCCGGTGCATACACATATGAACACATACCATTCACCAATTGGTGATGGGTGCAATGCCCAGAAACACTTTGTGGCATAAGGAAAGGAGAGCTGAGATTATATTTTTGTTGCTGGCAGTTCACACACTAGATAATCAATAAAGAGTTGGCTGTGTTTATAGGAGGTTCTTCCTAGAGCCAAATAATCATATTAGCTAATTCCCACCCATGAAATAAATGTAGTCTCAGTAATTACTTATTAAACTAAGTCTATCAGCATACAGCACATTTTCTTTTAACTGGGATTATCAAGCTTGACTGTTTGTATCAATCCAATTAAGATAATTGTCTGACTCTCCAGTACTGGCTGCCATGTAATTCTTTCTCAGTTTTCTCTCGGGCTTGTAGATTTGGGGGAATTCAGCATAACTTTCGCGATATTCAGATAGTTGTCTAGACAGCTCCTCCTGAATGGTGCGGGTGGTCTGGCTCTGAACTTAACATTCCCACTGCATCAAGCCCATGGCCCCACCCTTCCCACAGTACTCACCTTTCTCTTCCTCGGCTTGGCTGCTTTCTGCAGTCTCCGTTGGAGGCTGGGCCGCCTTGGTGGCAGCATCCTCTGCAGCAGGAGTGGTGGCAGCAGCATCAGTGACAGCAGCAGGCACGTCGGCTTGTTTAGGCTCCTCCTTGGCAGGGCCATCTTCGGCCTTGGAGGACGGCGAGTTATCAGTGGTAGCTTTAGCGGCACTTTCTGTCTCAGCTGAACCGGCCTTCTCCTCTGAGGGAGCCACATCCCCCTCACCTTTCTTCTCCTCAGAAGGCGCATCTCCTGCCTTGCTGGGCTCGTCAGCCTTGGGGCTGGTGGCTGGGGCTGCATCGGTAGTAGCAGGGCCGTCTCCCTCCTTCTTCTCCACACCATCAGCAATGGGAGCATCATCTTTCTTCTCGTTTGCCTCGGCCTCAGCAGCTGGTGCATCGCCCTTCTTCTCGCCTTTGAGCTTTTTCCTTGTTATGTGTCCACGGAAGCTAGCCTGAATTTTGGTCGCAGCCTTATGAGCCTTATCTTCCGGTTTGACACCATCTTGCTCAATCTTTTGGTCCTCATCATTCTTTTCAACCTTTGTGGACAAAAGAGGGACAAAAAGGAAATCTCAGAGGGTGTTCCTTTCCTTCAAATCGCAACATTGGATAGCTATTGAGTGATTCACTCTGGGTTAAACACTTTACTAGGGGGTTAAGAGAAATTAAAAATCATCAGAGACATTTCTCCAGCCACTGCTCTGCTCTTGGAGAGATGGTTTTTGCTGTATAACCCTGCCTGGCCTGGAGCATGAACTTCTTCCTTCTCAATTTCCCTGTTCAGGGATTACAGACTTGAATTACTGACCAAATATTACCTTCCTTCCGACCTCCAAGAATCATAGGCATCAGAAGGATGTGATGGAGCAGCCCTGCAATTCCAGAACTCGAGAAGCTGAAGAAGATTGTGACAAATTCAAGGGCAACCCGGACTACATAGTGAGTTCTGGACTAGCCTAGGCTACAATGTGAGACACACATCTCTACTTTAAACAAAAAGTAAGCAAATAAACAAAATCACTGATGTTCACTTGTACATATTTCCTTTCTCAAGCCAACATCATTCTATAAAGCAATTGGTACAAGCCTGGTTTTCGATGTAACTTGGTGACTCAAATCACATTTGCCCAAGATTTCCAAAAAAGGGACCTCAAAGATATTGGGTTCTCAGGATTACTGAGGACTCCAAAACTTAACAACTTAAGAAATATTATTCAACAACCTATTCATCTTCCTCCCCTAAGTGTCCAAGCAAAATCAGAAAATTAATATACTCAAGGAAAGAAGCATGCTAAATATTTCAATAGCAAATCCCATCAGGGTTTTGTACAAAATATAAATGAATTCCAGGGCTTTGAGGAATTCAGAATGTGATGATTCATGATGCTGGTGACCAGCTGTTTAACTATCTCAATGTGTGGCCCAGCACTGACAATGAACATACTATGCCTTCAAAATCGGAATGTAGAAAATAGTCATTATCGGTGAGTTTTAAAAGGTGAGAAAACTTATTTTGAATGTTTTAAAAAAATTAGCTCAAATCAAATATGTCCACAATCACTTTTTGTTATCATAAATAAAGCATCCTAATAGTGCAGGCATGAAATTAAAATATAAGCTATCTTATCTTTTGGCAGTAACATTTACAGTCTTACATGTGCTACAAATGATCTTTTTCTATTTGGAAATTCAATCAAAAGGTAAAAACAAAAGGTATGGACAGAGAAAGAAATGAATAGGTCAGCACGCAAAATTCTGCATCATATTGAAGTTAACCATGGTACCCAGGCTGTACATACACACACACACATATATACATATATATATATATATATATATATATATATATACATACATACATACATACACACACATATATACATATTTTATTTCTGACAGTTTTGTTCACTTAATATAATGGATTTTACTTGTTTTTGCACACCCTCTACTGCTCTCTATCACGGCTCCCCTCCTTCACTTGTCAAGCACTTCTTCCCGAGAAGTCACACTCCTGATTCCACATCCTCCTTTTTAAGTGTGACCCACTGAGTTTAGAGTTGCTTGCATGAACACAGGTGGGAAATTCTTTGCCGGAGTACAGGCAACCTATCAGAGGCTGTACCCCTGAAGAAAATGACACCCACACCCTCTCCCAGCAACTGTGAACAGCCCACAGACACACAGGAAGAAGTAGAGTTTCACAGGCCCTCCTCATTGAAGATGAAATGTGGAGGGGCCCAATAACATGTCACAGCGAGTTCTTGAAGATGATGGCTAAGTTTTGAGCATCTAGCTTTTGCTCACATTTGTGAGTGCTGTTTTAGGCGCTGTGAGTTATGGCCGTAAGCTGTATAGCTACTTGTTCTCAAAAAAATTAATAAAGGCAGTTACTGTGTACTATGTCCTATGCTTGGTGCTAATCTGCTTTGAGTTTGCCCTTTGTTTTAGTTTAGGAAGAAAGCCACAGCGGTCAACACGCAGTTTGCTTTTCCACCTGTCGTACCAGCCCAACCCCAATGACCCAGATCCAGCTAATCAGGATGTGGTCCTGTTAGACGTACTTTGGACAAATATTCAGACCTGTCATGGCTTACGTCCAGCATCAGTCTTGGTGGACACACAAAGGTGTTTTTGAAAATTAGACACATGTGAGTCTAAAATCAAGATCGATAGTATTTTCCACAAAATTCAAGGCAATCTTTTCTTTTCCCTCGGTTCATCATGCATATGATTCTGTACTGAAGGAAAGATGAACGACAGCAGTTTCACGAGGCCCATCCTCCTCTTTCCTTCCTCCTCCCAGAGTCAAGCTGCAAATGCTTTGCTATTGGATGCACCACCTCCTTCCTGCCATCCTGCTGCTCTTGATGGCTCCTACTGGGACAAACGCAGCACAATCTGGGGCAGCAGAGCATCTGTCCCTGCCAGGAGCCCTCTGCTCAGAGATGAAATCATAACCCTGTAAAATTAACAGTTGTGAATGGAGCACAGAGTAAAGCCAAGATGTTATTTATTGTACTCCACTGTGGATTTTCTCAATGAGGCACTATCTTATAAGATAGGACATCTGCATGTGGGCACTGATGCCAAGTGGTTCTTCAATATAAATACTACTCCTTCTGTGCAAAAACAAACCAGTTATTTTATGTTAGGCCAACATGCAGAAGAGGTCCTCCGGTGTCTCAAGAAAGCTATCGTGTCCCATTAATAACACCAATTTAAAAAAAAAAAACAGAAAACAGAAAGAGGTGAATAAATCAAACCTAAGGATGCATGAAAAGCCATTATGGAAACCTGCTTTGTAGCCTAATCAAAAATATACAATTTTTAAAAATAGTATTTGAACTCCTACATGGGTGCACAATGCTTCCCCCATAAGACACCGATTATTAAATAAAAGTCTTGGTGTCAGGAATGAGATCCTTCACTATGAGTTATTAATCAGAGAGGCCTTAGAGAACCCCACCCCCACCCAAACTTAAACTCCCCAAAATAATGGGCTAGTTCCCTCGCTTTTAGTTTCCAAGCAAAGCTGAGGACACTTGACTTCTGAGGAACCAGATATCAATCCAGAAAACAACTACTCAGAAAAATCAACTTGCCTCATCCATAGCATGATTGAGTCAGTGGTTCAGTGTAGGTTTGGACTACGTTCCTTTCACCAAGTATACCCATCCTCCAAGTCCAAGTTTATTACATTATAAACCAAGTATTGCTTGGAGTTTCTTGTAGCCAACACACCATGAAACATCATGTTAACACAGTCACTATGTACAGAGTGTCTATGCTAAGCACACATTAGCAAGGAGATGGATGCTACGTTTCATGAGTGCCTAAGGTTCAGCACTAAAATTAACATGCATTTTTCTGGGATACCTCAGTGCAGTTAAGATTTTACAATTGTTGTGAGAACAGTCAACCCTCCACACAAAGCAAAGCTTTGGTATACTACTTATTTCTATCAGCTACAAATATCATTTCAATTTTTCGTTTTTTCTCTGAGAAATGACTGATTTTGAATACTTTAAAAAACACCATCGTGTGGTAATTCTTCTTTCTAACTATGACATTTCCATTCTGGAATAAAGTCTGCTTACTCCATGCTATTAGACATCATATGTTAGAAGGATGGAAGTATGTAACTTGTTTCTGTTGTTACTGTTTTGTTTTTGCTTGTTTTCTTGTTGTTGTTAACAGGCACCCCCAGTTAAGAAATTCTATTAGGTCCCAGATGAGACCTTAGACTTTTAAAGGGTATTGAAATTATTAAAGACTATGGAGATTTTAAAGTTCAACTGATAAGTATATATATCTTACAGTGTATTTTTGCACTATAAAATGGCTACTTGCTTAGGAAACAAGGATGGAAGATGATGGCTTAAAGGTGATGTGTTTGGGAATCAAGTTGACAAGGAATGGAGTTGTGATGGGTTAGTGTTAACTGTCAACTTGACAGCCGCCAAGGACACTCCTGCGTGATTAATTTAGCCATTGAGCATGCCTGTGAGGGATTATGTTTATGAAGATAACAATATGTTTATGAAGTAGGAAATGTAGCCTACAAGTGGGTGGGCCATTCCTTTGGTTCAGGTCCTTGCCTGACTGGATATAAAGGATAAAACGAGCTGAACAAATGCCTTTCTCTCTTCCTCCTATTTTGGGGATGATGCAACCAGTCGCTTCAAGCTCCTATAACTTAAGTTCCCTATCACGATAGATTGCATGTATGCACTATGAATGGAAATAACTCCTTTTAACTGAAGTTGCTTTTGTGAGGGTGTTTAATTGCAGCAAAAAAAAAAAAAGAATCCAGAAGCTGAGAATATCTTTGGTAAACTAAATTGTGAGCAATTTGATTGAGCAAAAGTTATTTTTAAGAAACATAACCAAAGGGCAAGAGATGTGCTAAATAATGTTTCCTCTAACACAGTAGAGTTTTCAAGCATATGAAAAAAATCTGATGTGGCCTATATAATAAACAGAGTAAAATATTAATATTCAAATATGAAATTTAGCAAATACCAAGCTATGATCCATTCTATTTTTATTAATAATCTATTTTAGTGTATTCCATTTGCAATCATAATTGATACTTGGTCAACATACTTTAGAAAACCTAAGCAAATATCAAACCAGATTACACTAGTGGCTCCATACTTTCTTTAAATGTAGTTAGGAGTCCAGAAATATATTGAAATTCCCCCTTCTAAATGAGAAAGAGGGATGAGGTAGCCTCCTCTAGTTCCTTAGATGAAATGTCTTAGCATTTTTCTGGGTAGATGTAGAGATTAGTCACAGCTGGGTGCACAATTTTTCTTCCACACTGTACTTACTTGGTTTGAATGTTTCTCTAAGGTACAATGAGAGGGAATGTAGGTAAAAGCAATGAATCTTTTAAGCCTTTTCCAACAACTGTCATAACTGGATTCCACTCTGACTCGGGGTCTAGTAAAAATCCTTTCTTTGGTGTGGGTCAACTAAGATACTTTCGTAACCAAGTAAGTCCCCAAAGGAACGTGTGAACAAAGAGGGATTCTGGAAATCCTGGTGGAGTATTGGTGAAGGAGCTCCTGTCTTCCCTTAAATAAAGGTGCAGTATACTGCTGCCGCTTGCAGAATCAATAAGAAAACAAAAAAATTATCTTCAGTTGTCAGAATAGAACCCAAATATGGGAGATTCTATCTAATACTACTATTAAATTCTCAGATAATAACTAGTGATAAAAATAAGTCTATGGTTAATGTATGATTTAGCATGTACATTTCATATACTTCTTCTATAATATTAGGTAGCATGCTTTAAATGGTTTAAAACACCATTAAGAACATAGTTCCTCTTTCTAACAGAGAAGCTGAGCATTTGAGAAAGAATTTGCCTATATTTGCTGCTGGATTCCAAGTTTTCAGGCTGAAGCAGGAATCAGTACATGGCAGCAGGTATTGAACTAATATTTGTTGAATGAACTAAAACTTTCAACATCTGGTACTAGGGAGGTGGCTCAGCCTCGACACAGAAACTAACGTCCTGAGCTTGATTTCTAGGAACCCACATGGTAGAAGATGAGAAATGACTCCCAAAAGTTGTCCTCTGACCTCCACATGTGACCTCTGTTGTGTGCACACCTGTGTGGTGCATACATATTAAAAATATAGTATAATTTTAAAAATTAAACAAACATTTAACATTCCAAATAATATCATTTCAGCAAAATGACGGGCAAAGGCATCAGGGTTTACTTTTGCCAACTTTGTGAAAAGCCTGCTTTTCCCAGTGATGAAGTTAAAGAGCATTTCTCAGCATAGAGATGAGAGAGGAATTCAACAAGGAGAAGTTACAAGACCACAGGTGTGTCACTACTGATGCTAACACAAGAAGTCAGCACTTAAGAGTTAGCCAAGCCATGGGCAACTGTGTCTAGACAGAAGACATACTCATATCATCCATGAGTTAGCAAGTCTTAGCAATAAAATAATGTTTTCAATAACTACCTCTTCTATATCTGTGAAATTTCTGAAGATATTTAAAGAAGATTATAACAGAATCTCTCTTCCTCTATTGATTCCTAGTCCCTGTATTGCTTAAGGCCTGAAGTTAAGTCATGATCCCCTCTTTAAACTGGAGTTGGAAAAAAAAATCTAGGCTTACGAAAAGGCATACATTGATGCTAGCCATTTCAAAGAGCACATGCTAGACAGAAATTGACTAAACTCTAATAGAAAATATTTGGTTGTGGCAGACATGGGGATAGGTTGTCTAACTGAATCGAGGATCAAAGCTACTGACAGGCACATGTAAATTTTGCTCGCTCAAGTGGTCACTATTCCTTTAGTGGTAAGATGGAAGAGAGTGAAACTCCCTATCAGGCCACTCAAAAGACTGACAGACCAACTACAGAGAGCCTATGAGACTTCTACTTGGTCCCTCGTGGGTGGTGCTATCTGGGGAGGGTTAGGTGTGGAGCCTTGTTGGAGGAAGCACACCACTGGAAGGTTATAGCATCACACTACTTCTTTTTTTGCTCTTTGTTTTATGCTTCCTGGTGAAGGTGTGGTCTCTCAGCTGCCAGTTCCTGCTGCCACGCCTGTTGCTTGATGTCATGCCTTCCCACCAAGATAGATTCTCAGCTCTCTGGAGCCGTCAGTTAAAGTAAACCCTTTTTCTGTAGGTCACTTTTGCCGTGGTATTTTTATCTCAGCATCAGAAAAGTAACTAACATATCTGGAGACCACTGGGGTGTAAGAGAGAAGAGTAGTCAGCCAATACATGTAGGAAGAGATGGGTGAGTAGCCCAGACATCACACCAAACCACCACCAGGGGTGAATCCTTCTGAGGGAAAAGGCCTGAGAAAGAACAACATTCCAGTCTCCTGAAGAAGATGGGTCAGATCTGCCCCATCAGAAAGGAAGCCCCTGGTTTGTAGAACTCAAGATCAAACAAACTTCTTTCCTGACAAGCATTGCAAATATTCCTTTAATTGGACACTCAAGAATACAAGCTACAATGAAATACACATTTATTTAGATTGCTATTTTGTTCTACTACACAAAATAGTGCTACTAACTGATTTCTACTTCCATCCCTTCTCAACCGGCACGTGCCTTCATTCCACTGTTAGCTAAACTCTTTGAACCAGAAGCCCTCGGAGAACAGAACTTTCTCAGTTTTGCACACTCTCTGCACCACCGCAGTCAAAATCGCGTCAGCCCATCACTGATGTGTAGAAAATATACATCAATTGTTTCTAAGTGACACGTGCCACTTTGTGTTTCTGAACCAGACCGGAGGAACACTCGGCCAGCTGCCCGACTGTCCTGGAGACGCTCAAGTCGCCCTCCAGCAGCCCGTTGCCTCCATCCCCTTTCATGTGGAAAGAGAGGACAGTGTGTACATCCACTATTTCAGTTCAGTCTTCATCATGACCGTGTGAGGGGCACATCATGCTGCCTGACTCAGAACCCAGACATTTAGAAAACAAAAGGAAGCTGTGTGGCCCAGGTGCTCAGTGACACAGCCCTTTCTTGGTCTCTTTGGTTTAGTGCTTTGTTAAAAAAAATAAAATGAAGAAAGTCATTTCTCCATTATTTAGAGAATTGGCTATGAGTTACAAATGTCGGCCTGAAATCCTGTCCTACCACAGACTTACCAGCTCACCACCTTAGGCGGGTCAGTCTCAGGTTCCTAACCTGTGAGGCGGAAGAGCATTAAGACTATCCCATTGTGTGTTATAATTGAATAAGTTCATGTACAGAAACCATTTAACACAGTCCCTGACACATTGCATGTGCTCAAGATGGGTAAATGCTAAATTTCTTCTCCTAATCACTCTCATATACCAGGCATGGTAGCATAGGCCTGTAATCTCAGCACTTCAAAGGCAGGAAAATCAGGAGTTCTAGGCCAGTCTCAGCCTTACATTGAGTTGAAGGTCATCCTGGGTGACATGACACCCTGTCTCAAAACAACACAAACACCCTGTCTCAAAACAACACAAACAAATACAAAAAAGAAATCACTAACATCATCATTATCACCTTCAGAGCAATGTTTACTTCATCAAGAGACTCAGTTAGGACCCTTCAATAGATAAATATCAAAAGGTGGTTTAGCCATTAGACTTTATCTATCTCCTGGTTTGTTGGCATACCCATTCAGAGACGGAGGTGGTGTGGGGACATTCCTTAACTCCCATACCCATCCAGAGACGGAGGTGGTGTGGGGACATTCCTTAGCTTCCCTGTACTGCTGAGCCATCTATCTTCAATGGTATAAGCAGTAAGCTATCTAAAAGTGCCGCAATATGAAGTTTGTTTCTTTCCTGTCCCTGGAAAGAGAGAGATGCGTTTACACTGTCAAAGTTAAATAAGAGTCCCACTCATTTCCCACCTGAGACACTAACTGCTTCCTTCTTCTCCATCTCTAACTTTACCTGTTCTCCATCTTCACATGTCCAGAAGAAATGATGAAATCCAACCATTTTCAAGATATATGACCTTCATCTGACACCTCACAAAATATTTCCCATTTTACCACTATATTTTATTGCATTCGACGGATCAACTTATATCCCTTGTGCATCTGTGTAGCTGCCTGAGCTGGTTCTGAGAGAAACTGTGCATTTATGACTGGTAATAACCGTGGCTGATTAAAAGTTACAAATGTGAGTGTCTCACATTGTGCGGGGGATTAGTTTGTGAATGTTGGTTCCTATGACAAAGAGGCATTTTAATTTCAGATTGTTCAGCTTCATCCAACACACTCCTATGGGCAAATTAAAATACCCAAATGTCATGTAGCTAATCTAGAAAGGGCACAAGTTACCTATCACCAGAGTGCATGTTATTATGAGATCTGTTTGGTAGGCGATGAAAAAGAAATTCGAAATACAATGGGGGGGGCAAAGAGTGCTTTGAATTGTATGATTCATTGTGGAGTATTTTAAACATAATAACTTTGTTTCTCAAAGAATTCCAATGACATAATGAGTGACTTCGCTATCACCTATCAAAAACAAGAAAATTAATAGGCAAAGTAAGTAGCTCCACAGGTAGTAGGTGGATCTTATATACACACTTATAATCTCACCTAATGTTCACACCTATCAGAGTCATGCCAGATATTTAATAATAGATTGTTAGAAAGTATCGTTAAGTATGTAACAATCCTCATATCAGTTCCAAGTCTGGAAATATATAGTACCTATAAAAGACATGGAGCAGGACAATGCAAATAAAGTGAAATTCATTTTTTCACAAACTCCAGAAAAGAGGTCAGTTCTCTGATAAATTTTGTTGCAGGGAACCACTTGTTTATCCCGGTTGCCCAGAACTAAAATAACCACACAGAAACTATATTAATTAAAACACTTCTTGGCCCATTAGCTCTAACTTCTTATTGGCTAACTCTTACATCTTAGTTTAACCCATTTCTATTAATCTGTGTATCACCATGTAGCTGTGGTTTGCTGGGTAAAATTTCCAGTGTCTGTCCTGGCGGCTCCATGGCGTCTCTCTCTCCGCCTTCCTTCTCTCAGCATTCAGTCCAGTTTTCCCCACCTACCTAAGCTCTGTCCTATCCACAGGCCAAGGCGGTTTCTTTATTTATTAACCAATAAAAGCAACACATAGACAGAAGGACCTCCCACACCAGAATATTTTATGTTTTCATTCCTTCACAGCTCAATGAATAAGAACTCTCAAGGCTATTTGCACTCTGAAAAATAATATATGCCCCTATCAAAAACTAATACTGCTAACAACAAATAAAAAAATACATGATTAATATCTTAAACATTTTATATAATAGTTAGTGTAACTCTAGCACCCGTGATATAATAGGCAATATTGTTTTATGTCAGAAGAGTTTAAAGCACAAGGGCACTAACTAACTTTCTCAGAATCACACACTGGCAAGCAGCAGAGCTAGGATTTGAAATGAAATACTTGAATGATATACCTGGAGGTGGAATACCTCCAGAAAGTCAAGAAGTTGAGAAGCCAAAGTGAGAACCGAGCATCTCTCGTCTTTGCAGGTTTTTCCCTCAAACTTCCCAGACAAAGTGAGGAAGAGAGTCTGGGTAGTACAGTTCGGAATAGGGCATTGTCACAGCTAGCACCTGGCGGGGCTGGTCAGTTTCTAAGAGAATCATCAATGCTGTCACCCCAGTTTCATCTCCCCCTTTCATAGAAAGAAAATAGGAATGCATTTTTCAAAGCAGAGGCTGCGGCATCATGACCTTGTCAACCAGTGGTGATGTGACTGGTTTTCCTTGTGAGGAGTTTGATGGGAAAGATTCACACTTGAAATGCTGAGAACAGCTCTGCGGCCAGCTTTCCTACGAATTTTGAAAGCAGGGGAGAGAAGTGATAGAGAGCAGAGGAAGCAATTCTGAGAGAAGAGGAGAGAAGAGGGTGGGGGCTCAGACCAGGAATTACAGCTATTTAATTAAATGAGAAAAACAAGAGGATGAACCAGTATACCCTTGTGTATTCTTACAGAAAGGAAAGTAGCAAAGGACAGGCTCTGCAACTTCTTCCTGAGTCTGAGGATTTAATTCCGGTCCAAGTTTCACCACCTTGCTGCACCACCTATTTCTCTCTTCTCCCAACTGCAGTGAGGCAGGTAGGGAAGTACCTATGGGACCAGCTCTGGTCATACTCTGTCATCTAGCTCCTAGGAGGAATGCTTTCCCTGTGTTAGTGGCTGCTATTGGGGTGGAAACCATCATAACCCCTCCCGCTTTGTGATCTTCCAAGAAAACACTACTTGTTTCAAAGCCATCTCCCTATGAAGAGGCAACGCACTTCCCTCTGTTTTGAAACTCTTAAGAAAAATTTACAACATCTGAGTGAGTTCTTGTGGCTTCCCCAAGGGTTTTTATGGTAACTCATTCTGTGAGCAAAACAGTTCACCTAGAGCAGGTGAAACAGGGAGGGTCTTGTCTGAGTCTGGCACATGTATGCTAACAAAAGCTACTGTTCTTTCATTCTGGTATATCACCATGTGAAACGGGGTTGGGGGTGCTGGGGGGGGACCTGTACAGACTGTGTCCATGGAAACCCTAGAGGCGTTCCTAGCATCTTAGTTAAGGAGATAGGATCTGGATACTCTTCCCCAAATTCTGATTTTTTCATCATGAATTAATTATTCCTCATACTTGTGAATCTCAGATTAAGAGTCAAGAGAACAGAGAAGAGACTCCCAGGGTCCTTCCAGTAACTCACCCTGAGACTGGGGCAATATGATGCCTCCTAGTTGAAGTAATTCCTTACATTGTCCCCAAAGCAAACCCAGAGACACAGAACTGAGTGGGCCAAAGCCAGCTGATAGCTCTGAAGTCTGTGATAAATAGTGTCAACAGAGCGACAGTGATCTGATACAGAAGCAGTTCAGAAACATGAAGCACGTGTTTTGAAACATGGTGTTGGATCAGGAAACTAACGGAGTGAGCTGGAGATGAAAGGGCAAGGAAAATCTGGATGAAGGTTTCTTTTCCATTAGCAAAATATATCTGAGCACATTATTTGTGTATTTTAACCTTTAAAACTGACATTGGGTGTTGCCACTATAATACCCAGTCTAAGAATCTCTTCTACAAAGTGTGTGTTCCACTCAACATATTATGTAAATATAGAATGATGTCTTTACCATATTATGCTTCTCCTTTTACCCTCAAAATAATTAAGCATGTATATTGTTTGTCAAGCTAAGAAGATATGCATTGCTTTGGAATTGGGAATCAACCCAATCTTCTAACTTCATCCAAAGAAATCCTCACACTCCTCATAAGACCATCTCTACCCAAGGTCTGTGTGCTCACTGACAGTGTGGGTCTCCTCGGGGTCTGCTGAAGATCTCATGGAATGAGACTTCCCTAACCCTAGCTCCTCATGACTCATCCCTAAACCTAGCTCCTTGGCTGGAGAACTTTCTTCCTTTGCTTCATTCAGTTGTGGGATCAGGAGTTAGCATCTTTATTCTGCAATGGGTCAAATTACACATTAAATTAAAACAGATTTCTGAGCGATATGGTCTTTTTCTCTACTACCACAATAGTGTGAAATAGCCCATGGGTAATGCCTAATAAATGAGCATGACTGTATTCTAGTAAAATTATTTATGAATTGGAAAATGATTGCCTTCTAGATAATATCAAGGAGACACAAGATATTTTTATTGATTTGGGTTTCTTTCAACCACTTAAAAATGCAAAAGCTATTCTCATTTTGCTTGCCAGCTTGCCAGCTTCTGGGATAGGCTGTTAACTTTATGTTAAATCCCCACTGCATCTCCAGCTGTATTTGTTTTGTTTTAAAGTTAAAGTTACGCATTTACTTTCTTCTCCAATACTTTACTACTCATTAAATTATTGGAGGGAAGGAAAACTGTCATAATAATAATGTTGATAATAGGGCTTAGGAATCATTGATCACCTTGTCAGACACTGAGCTAAGGCTTTGCATGGAAATTCTTATATGTATGAAGTAGGCATTATTATAATTATATGAGTTAAGTAATATTATTTTTATCAGAAAATTAATGTTTAGGAATACTCTATATTTAATGAATAGAGAAGTTTGGATTTGACTGCCTTAGCTGCCTGACTCTGGAGTTCAACACCTCTCACTGTTTTATATACTAAAGTCTTAATAATGCCTTGGAAATACACATCATGATATGTATCTCTCAATTTCTATCCTGAGAGTACATTATAATAAGAAAGACTGAAATGGACCTACAGGACAATCTACAGGGCTATGGCAAAGGCACTTTGGAGGTAAGCAAGCTTCAGAGAATTGAGCAATGGACAACACTGAAGTCTGCCTGCCTTAGGAGAGCCTTTGCCCAGTGATTTCTTACACCATACACAACCGCACCCGGACTTGTAGTAACTAAAGTAATGCAACATGCAGAAGTACAGAAAGGAATGAGTGGTGGGGAAATGCACAGAACACAGGCTGGGGCCCAGAGGAAGGGCCAGACCTGTGAGCTCACAGCATACCAGCTGCTCTCCCAGAAGGGAAGAGGTGAGTGACAGCCAGAGGACACTTGTGCTGCAGAACAAGGCATTCCTCTTGCCACCAGAGTTGAGCAAATTGCTTATGTGTGAAAGATTTGTGGAACCAAGTTAAATGGTGCTAAGTCACTAGACAAAAGATCACACCCTTTAGCTTAAGACACCTGCCTCTGGAGATGATTTCTAACAGTCTCCAGCCTGGCTGAGGACAGGCAGTGAAAGCTTCCACATTAGCGAAGCAGGCAGTGATCTGACAACAGGAACATAAAAGACTCCTTAAATCCCCAGGGCTGCTTTATCTGTGTGAAGCAAAAGCAAAGAAGAAAGGCGGGCTATGGCTAGGTGCTGCTGACCACAAGAACCAGCAGCATCTTCACCAGTTGGAGCTGGCCACTCTTAGCGCAAACTCTAACTTATTGGCAATACTGGCAACATTAACTTGCAGGCAATATTGCATCAAGATCTACATTTCAATGCACCTAGGCACATGAATGCTAACAATACTGGCCACATCACCCACTCTCAACATACCTGTTCTGGAAAATTCACAGTTCCTTCTGAAGAGCACCCTGAATGGAAAGATGTTTTTAGAGGTTGTCTATTTATTGGATTTAGAGACATGAGGAAGAGGAAGAAAGGGAAGAAGGGAGAAGAGGAGGGTTGTAAAAGATGAGATTCATTAAACAAGAGTCCAGAGCTGTCTATCTGACCCTCCCAACCTGAGACTTGTGAAAGTCTCTATACTTAAATTTGTTTATCTGGAGTCAAACCTTTCAAGCATCAAAACTCTATCAGCAAATGCTCATGTATTTTTTTTTCTGATTTTCTACTTCCCCAAGAAATGAAGTGTCTGAGAAGTTTGATGATTTAATCCTAGAATCTAGTATGGACTGGGTTTCCTCCTTGGACTCTGTCCTCTGCAGCCACTGACTTCATCACACTATCCTTATATACATAGATAATCATGATTACACATCTGGATGTTATTTTTATATAGTTATGGAAACAGAAGATAAGCCATTTCCAAAAGATCACAAGCTAAGAAGGGAACAGCCTTCTGTGGCAGCTGTGGTCCAATGTTTGACCCTCTACAGTGCAGGGTTCCTTTACTATAGTACCTATGAGGTGGTAAATGAATTATCTCTTTGTAAAAATGGACACCTATCATTCTGTAAATAGCAGCTGATAACACACTGAAACCTGCTCTCTTCAAACTACATCATTAACTATTCAGCAGAAAGTGATAACTTCTGCAAAGATTCTAAAGAAATGCCTTAGCTAGTATTCAAAAAGCCACACTGCGTGTGTGTGTGTGAAGAATGAGTGCGTGCCAGTTGGAGAAAGAGATGCAGATTGCTAAAAATAAAGAAGATGTGCAAACCTCTATTATTCTCTGCCACTATTGATTTCAACCCATTTACGCAAGAAAAGGAGGTCAGAAAGTGGGGGAAGAAAAAAATCTAGCTCCGGTCAGCGTCCTGCTGGCCAGCGCAGGGCCATCTTTCTGTGCAGTAGCCTTTGGATCTGAGTCCTTTCAGCCACCACCTCTTGTGTGGAGACCCATGGAAGCTAGCTGCCTGGCTTTTCGCTCTTTCTTGGGAGTCATACAAACCCCATCCCATTGCCAGTGTCCGAAATTCCTTCATGTTGCTGAATGAACAACGTTGGTGCCAGGACTTTCCAGGGTAAGAGGAAATCTCACAACGTCTAAATTTAGCAGCATCTACAGTAATTTTACTTCTTTCCACCCGCTTCATTTACTGTCCTCCCAAGTTTAAAAAATAGTAAAGGAAAGAAGGAAGGAAGGAAGGAAGGAAGGAAGGAAGGAAGGAAGGAAGGAAGGAAAAAACATTTTTGTGGTGTTTATCAAGAAACTTAAAAAACTTAAGAGAAAACTAATGATTATGAAGAACCATTGTTTTCAAATGGAGTCTTTGGTTTTGCTTTGTCTGGCTTTCTTTGCTGTGACATCCTCCGTGGCAAGGGATTTCTACTTAGTTTGCAAAGGTCTGGGACTGCTGATGTAAAGAAACCATTCTCCCTTGACCCTCTAAAGGAAAAGGTGAACTCAGCCTGAGGAATGCTAATGTACCCTTTGCAGCATCCAGGGCAGGAAAAAAAAATGGAGAGGCAGGCTTCCACTTGACCATGCTAGCTCTCCCATTCTTCTTCACCCGCTGTGTAACCTCTACACTACCCAGGTCACTGTCTGAATAAGCAGGGTGTGTAATCAGACTAACTAAGGAGGCTAAGGAGGAACCCTGCTCATTGTCCCTCACTGCTCTTCTAAAAGGTCCGGGGCATAGGCTCAAGCTTTTGTTCTCCAAGGCAAGTCTAGGAAGAAGCAATTATCTCCTAAACAGGAATTCCCTAGCGCCCTGAGAGAGCAATAAGCCTCTGCGGAGGCTTACAGAGGTGGATGGAGGAGGAGTGGTTCCACTGGGTGCAGGTGTCCTCACCTCTGGGTGACTCTAGCGGTGTGCACGTGGGGCATGCAAGCAGTAAGCAATCTGTGCTACTCTTTAGGATCCGGGAGAACCGTGCCACGCCCTCAACTCCCCTACAAGCTGAGGGGTGGGGCCCTGAGAGAGAAACAAAGGGATGAGATCACCGGAAGGAGCCGGGACCATCGCAGAAGACAGAAAATGAAGCGCAAAGTAGGGATGACCAAAGGAAACAGATGTCAAAATATGGGAGCAGAGCAAAAAAAAAAAAAAAAAACAAGGAAAGGAAGCCAAAAGTCAGTGTGTCCAGGGGAGAGCGGAAACTGCAGAGAGAGACCAGTCAAAACCAGCGTTGCTTAGGGAAAAAGCGAGCTGCTTTCAGCCCCCCTCCTCCGCTCCGCCCACGATTTTGTTAGTTCCTTACTTTATACATGTTTTCATACTAGGGGTGAGAAGATGAGCTTCAGGGTGTCCCAAATCCAAACCAGAATGCAGTGTGTTTAGCTGGTTACTTATCTGAATGCCCATAGCTTTTCTAAGGTCGGCGCTGCTCTTTTCCTCTCCAATCTCCAGAGAAGACCAAATTATGTTAAAGAAAAAGATCAAAACATAAAAAGTACCTAACAATAAATAATAGGAGGGAGGAATTTGGTGATAACGTTTTTGATTAATAAGACTGACACCAGTTTCCTAACCAAGATAAACTTTTCGTTTGTTTTATTTTGTTTTTCGAGACAGAGTTTCTCTGTAGCTTTGGAGCCTGTCCTGGAACTCTCTCTGTAGACCAGGCTGGCCTCTAACTCACAGAGATCCACCTGCCTCTGCCTCCTGAGTGCTGGGATTAAAGGCGTGTGCCACCATCACCAAGCCCAGATAAACTTTTTAAGAACAGCACTGAAGGCAGTGTAAATTTTTTTGAGGAGACTGAAGACTGGATGGTGGGAATCTAAGAGATTTCCAATCGTGCCCCCGAGGTGTACCACCCAAAGTATGGGCAGAGTGCTGTAGAAAGGCGACTAGTGGTCTATCAGCTTTCCCTGGGGACAACCTTGAGTCAGACAAAAGGGCTCTAAACTTGAACCTCACCGCACACGAAGAGCATTCACTCATGCAGATGAATTAGCCGCTTAGTACCCATGAGGGCCTCTCTTTCTTGAATGTCAAGTTGATTGAAGGCAGGGACTTGTCCCATTTTTCATTTTAATATCAGTTCCTTGTATGGTTTGTGGCCTTAGGGGACACTCTATAAACACTTGTGGAAGTAATGAAGGAGCCATTGAGTAATTTGGATTCCTGTCTCTTCCTTACAATGAACTGGCCAATACCCTAGCTGTCCTGGATCAATTTCAGCATTCAGTAGTAATTATGCATGGCTGAAAAATCCCAAAGCTCCTTTCTTCTGCCTGAGAGTGCCCACATAGCAACTCTTCCTCTCCAGGTCTGACCTTCTTTCCTATCCTGTACTTAGACTTCAATGTGTCACCTTCTCAGGCACCCATTAACAATATACCTTTTCTCTTGATCCTCTCTCCTCACCCAATAGTTTCTTCTACCGTTTAACCAGGCAGTAAGAAGGTTCCTTTGAATTTTGTTTTTAGTTCTCCTCTCCCAGTGTATTGCTCTTGAGAGTCTCATTTTGATGCAAAGATTCCTAGCATTGGGCAAGCTAGCATAACCTAGATCAGAAAGGAGAGGTGTGTATGTGTGGTTTTAAGCATACATCCTTCCCCCAGTGAAATCAGATTTATATACATGATTTCTGTCTTCCAGCAGGACATGGCTCTGGCACTCTCAAATGCTCAGTAGCTATGATCACATATATAAGAATAGAGTCATGAAGACCCTGTCATAGTTAAGGGAAGAACTTGTGGAACAGAACTTCTAACTGATGATTTATATGAAGTTAATTGTTAATGAGAGAGAGAGAGAACTGTCTGTGATGATGTGGCCCTTGCTAAGGTACCCATGATCCTGTAAACAACCTTAATGAAACTAGTTAGTATACTTGGTACACACATGCACACAAGCAAACACACACTCACACACATTCATGAACATGAAATCAGAAGAGGAGTGAGTAAGGAAGAGAAAGTAGAGTATCATGAATGAGAGAGGGATAAAAAAAGAGAAATGGTAAAGGAAGAGGTGACATGATTAAAATACATTATGTACATGTATGAAAACGTCACAATGAAAACCATTATTGTGTCTAATTCATCTCTGCTAATAGAAATGCATTAACAATAAATTTAAAAATGACTTTATCTTCATAACCCAGAAATGTTATTTTCTCTTGTTTCCATAACAGATGTACAGTTTTTCCACTACATTTTGGATCCCCTTGAAGTTTTATAGACAGAGGTAGAGGTTTTAGCATCATCTTGTGTTATTACAACAGCGGGGAAGGTGTTTTAAGTTTCAAGCTTAACAATTGTTATTTTTGAGATAAAGATTTTCCTTTGCTTTCTGGAAAATGGGAGAGCACATTATTACAAAGTTGAGACTTAGGGCGATTACATGATTTTCTCTCAACCAGACTTCAGAATACCAGGCAATCTAGATCAGGGATTTGCAACTTTCAGTGTTTATATCTGCCCACTACTATGATCATAAAAACAGATTCATTCGCTCCACCGCTAAGGATACTGAGGGGGGGGGGGAATCTGATGAGAAGTACCAGATGCATTTTTGATAGGTATCCCAGTGAGGTGTAGTCAGTGATCCGTAGATTACACTGAGGGCTGGCTGTCACCTGAGCCATACTTCTGCTTGAAAATGTTTTCTTTGAGTTTATTGAAAATGGCTATATTGATTGAGTCAGAAATCTCTTCTTTACCCCATTCCTTTCCGTGGATAACCAGCATTAATAGCTATCTCCACAGAATGCCCAGTAATCCCTACTTTAACTTCCAATAAAAATAAAGTCATAATGTCATGTTACCACACAACCTTGGAAACAAGCTTACAGACTAAGTCATCCAGCGACAGAGCTGAGGCTAGTTAGCCCTCTTTACCTCCAGTGTCCTCCTACCCCCTCTGAGTTCCCAGGGCCACATAGAATGAGAAAGCTAAATACGGAACAAAGTAGATAACTGAATTAGATCATTAGTGTCCAAGGCATGCTTTCGCCTCAGGCGTTTGGCAAATCTCAATTTATTATCCTTCCATTCTGGGCCTGAAAGATACAGATTAGCAGACAAGCTCCATCCCCTGCTCCATTTCAATCATAGAGACATAACTTGATGTGTCTGTGTAGTGAGTATGGGCTCAGAAAAGCTGAAGTGTGTGGCCTGAAAAGAGCAGATAATCCTTTCTTGCCCCAGGAGCAAGGCTCCTGTTTCATAATTTCTTTAAATATAATAGCCAATATAAATGCAAATTAACTTTGTTTTATCTCGTCTATTAAGTTCTAGGCTATCTAGTAGTTGTCTACAAAGTTTCCATACCTAGGAAAATATAGGTAACTCCCATCCTTCAAACACATGTTAGATCATAGTGCAGCATTCTATACACACTGCTTGTCACCCTTTAAGAGCAGAATGGAATTTATACAAAGAGAAGGTAGTGAGGATAATGGTGATATAATCTGCAGTAACAGACCTTTTTAGTAAATTAATGCAGCAAGCTGGGTGATGTTCCTTTAGTTTGAGTTTTCAGGATAATCTTGACGATTGTATATGTACATCAACATTCATTCTGGGGAAAGCAAGCCACTATGAGATGATAAATTCAATGATAGAAACACCGTCATCTCATTTGCTATCTCTACCATGATAGAGGTGTAGGAAAGAAATAAGGAGCCATTAGACTTTAGTTCTCAAGTACCTGCCAGACCTATCAGTAGGAAATTTCAGGATAATCCGGCATTCACAGGCCAGAAGTTTGATTATTGTGATGCAATTAGACCTCACTGAGGACTTGTTTACATCTAAAATGCACTCAGTGAGAGGTCCAAGGAGCTTGAGAGGCTCTTAATTCTACTCTCCACCCAGTGTACACTGTTCTTACTTCCTGCCTGAGAAGCTTCAGAAACAAAAATGGTTGCCATCCTTTGAATATTGAGATTTGTCCAACATCGGCATAAAAAATTTAAATTCATCAAATCACTAGAGTAATTTTCTAGTTCTCCCCAGATTTTCCGGCTAAGCATCCCACTGAATTTTCCTATTCCCCAAGTGTGGGCACACTCCAGCACTGAAGAAAACTCCACACAGTGTGGCACAGCTGCACCGCACTGCACTGTGTCCATTTCTGGAAAGTGGACTTGGCATTATTTTCCCCCAGGAAACCACCAATTTACACATCTGTTCCTTACAGCAGCAGATATAATTACCATGATGCTGTTTGTAGTCACATGACCCTGCGAAAGGAGGACTGCTTAAACATCTGTAAACATGGGTAAACATCATATTGTGTTTCTTTCTCAAGCAATTTGAGCAATTTCTGCTGGAGGGAAAAAATGTCTTTTGTCAGTGTTCAGCAGTATATCCCTTTCCGAAACCCTTTCTGGGTAACATTAGTTTTGCCCCCAGGAAAGCAGATTTTGTTGAAGTACTCTTTTGACTCAGGAACACAGTGTTCAAATAAAATAGAGCTTTTCAAAGCCAGGCAGTAAGAGGAGACTGTTGCAGTAGTGTTGGGCTGGTCCATCATTTCCTAGGACCTTCCAGGAAGAGCTAGGCCCTTTACTAAAGATAGTTTATATGGTTTAAGTGTCTTTCTTCAAATAACGTTTTAGTTCAACTCATGTACTTCACTGTTTCATCTCCTGCTGTCGCATGTGTGTGTGTGTGTGTGTGTGTGTGTGTGCGTGCGCGCATGTGTGGGCACATGTGTGTGTATGTATGTGACTTTTTAAGACTATACTGAAAATAAACACACTAGTTCAATTCTTGAATCGTTTAATACTTTACTAAGCACCAATGAATTCTGCTTTATACATATAGTGAACAATTGTTAAGCTAATATGTATACAATGAATGGGTGAAATATGTAAGATTATACACCAAGACAGAAAACTCCTCATCTATGAGAATCCTTAGGTTTTCTAACCTTAACAGAAAGATGTATCACTAATGTCATGCCTAAGTGCCTATACGCGGTAGATTTGGCATGAAGAGAATGGACCAGGAGAGAAGATATCCAGTATTTCTTCTCTAGTGGTGGGTCACATATTTTAGAAAACATTTTTAGCACTCATTTTTATAAGTTAAAGTGCTATTTAAAAAGTCAGTACTGGGTCTGCTTACCATGGGAAAAACCATTAAACACAAACAAGGTAAAATGTTACTTTTGCCCAGATAGCACTATTTACATTTGGATAACATTACCCAGACTCCAGGGCCAATACAGAACAAGAACTTCAAAGATAAGGCCCCAAAACAAGATTGGAAACCTAACTTATGATCAAGATTAGCAACATGACAAGGGACCTCTGAATAAGAGGTCTGAATGAGGCAGTCAAGGCCTTCCCAACTCTTTAGTGCTGGGAACCTGTAAACACGGACCAGGAAGAGACAAGCACTGAAGAGCCAGAGGTTTCAGTCGTGAACCAACGATATGAAGCACAATGTGGGAACAGAAGCCGGTCCGCAATGTTCCCAGCCTTTGAGACTGAAAAGCTGCTCCATATTTTGTTTAAAAAAATCAGTATTTCATCATGAAAGCTGCAGTAGCCCCCAGGCTGAGCTAAAATCCTGAGACCGGATTTCTATACCTCACCTGGGAGAAGAAGGGACACCAGGAGCATCTATGTTCTCATATTTGTTTCTCTCCCCTTTCCCCCTTTTTAATCTTAAATTTATTTTGTTTTATTAGAGGGGGCGGCAGCACAGGGCAGATGCGAGGGGATGGGAGATGGGCAGGATCAGGATGCATGATGTGAAAGACACAGAGTAAATAGTTTTTGAATAAAAAAAAACCAAACAAACCAAATATAAGAAAATAGATGCTTCTTCCTAGTGTTCCTTGTTCTCCCAGGTGAGGTATAGAACTCCAGTCTCAGGTTTTTTAGCTCAGCCTGCTTTACATTGGACATCTAGCTAATTTAATCTGATGAGATCTTTCCATTTAGCTCATAACTTTTTTGTGTGGTAACTGTCTCTTTGAGAGATGTTGAGGAGACAAACAGAGAGAAAGTGTATGAAGTTACACAGGAACTTTAGCCCACAGTAGGTTAGAGAATTGTCCCTATCAATTTACTAGCTGTTATTTGGTCTCAAGATGGTGGTCCAAACAGATATTAAATCTTTGTGTTTAGTAACCTTTTCATGATCTGTCAATGTTTTCAAAATTTACCAGAAGCAGAAAGATCATTGCGAACTATTAGCAATTTTAAAAAGATATAAAAATATATTTTTAAAAAATTATTTCTTGAAAAGTAGATAGGAGTTGGGAAGACAAAGACAGAGATGTCTTCAAAATAAACATCATATAGGTATGATACAAATAAAATAAAAGAAGCGAGAGGCGCAAGGCAGCAGAATTCAGTATGTGGCATGGTTAATAAAAACGTGATTTAGAACTTAAACAGAGTCATCACAGAGGCTGGAAGAAATAAAATAAGGGAATTCAGAGGAAATGATGGGTTTGGAGAAAGAGGATGGATTCTGGAAGGCTACAGGGAAAAAAAAGGACTTCAGATAACTACCTGATAAAAGCTCTCAGTGGACCGGGAGGTAATTCAGTGGGTAAACATATGCATTAAATCATGGACTTCATGTACGTCCTCCACCAATATCGAGGTTCTCATTTTAATTAAGATGAACATTAATGATCTCTGATATATGATGGACCTAACATAGATCTGTGCTGACACACACTCAGAGAAGTGCTAGGCTCTCCCTTGACAATACACCCAGTGAAGAAAACACTGAGAGGGTTGTGAAGAGGAAAATCTCTGCAATGGGCTGGCCACATAGCTTCCTATTATGTTCTCAAATCAGCCAAATGACTCCACCTACCAGGAAAGTCCATTCCTGAATATTTGCTGTGTAAGAATCTTCTGAAGAACTTATAAATGAAGTCCGTCCTCCAAAGATCATGTCTGAAGGCTTCTTCAGAAGATAGCACTCAAGTCACCCACAGAATACAAGGGGAAGTGCTGCTTAACTCTCTTCACTCAGCGAACTCTCCTGGGGGTCTTTGTTTCCTCATTTTCATTATGAACATGCGCACAAAAGTTCATCATTGGAAAAGCAATGAGACTCAGACTATTGCTGGGATCCCAGACTATATACCACCTCACACCTGTGCTTTATCACTCTTCTGTATTTCCCTTTTATCTCAAGCGTATCTCATTTCTCCATAAGGAACCTTCTAGAACTCTTAAGTATTTTAACCTATCACTTTCAGACTACACTGACTCCTTTTTCAGTCTCCCAGGGTTCCCTCTCCTCTCCCCTCTTCTCTAACGTGTATCTGCCCCTGACTTGGAAAAATAGCATCCTTATATAGATTCAGCCCAATATGGCTATCCCATCTAAACCATGATTGCTGTATGACAATCCTAGTTAATAAATACAGAAAGAGAGAGAAAGAGAGAGAGAGAGAGAGAGAGAGAGAGAGAGAGAGGCAGAGAGGCAGACACGGAGATAGAGAGAGATAAGAGAGACAGAGATAGGTAGAGAGACAGAAAGAAAGTTCCCCAGCATACTACACACCAAGCATTTGGAGTGGTATATGGAATTTTAAAATCACCCTGGACTTATCAGTGACAGGAATGTATCATGCCCTTATATTAGCTTAAGATAACTCAGATGGATTCCAGCGTGGATGAATTCACTTTAGTCCTGACTATACAAGTCTCCTGTTTCCAACACAAATCATGAACATTTACCTCTTCTTGCTGTCTCCCAAGACCATGTTTCTATCTGTAAGTTTTCTATAAATTATACTTTGTGCAGATCTGCAGCTATTTGGTTGTCTTGGCTGGTTATCATGTGCTTAAATCAGGTGGGTTTGAAGCAAAACTCTTACTATAGTCCCACTCATCTTCCTCCCTAACATTGCTTGTGTCTCCACATAATTCATGTTGAAATTGAACTTCCAATATAGCATTAATGGATGGAACTGTTAGGAGATAATCAAGTCATGAGGCTCCAGGCTTCATGAATGGAATTAGTACCCTTGGATGAAAAGTTTGCGTGAGTTTAGTGCTCTTTGTCCTCCACCATATGGGAACACAGCAAAAAGATGCCAACAGAAAAGAAGGCAATCCCTAGACAGGTGATTCACTAGTGTCTTCATTTTGGAATTGCTAGATGTCCAAACAGTAAGACATAAATGTCTACTGTGTATCAGTCATTCAACCTGTGATATGCCATGAGGACTGCAGCTGAACAGACAGCAAATGTCCAGATGTGCATCCTGTCCATGTGCTGCATTCCTTCCAGTCCAGTCGCCATCTGGACTCCTGAATCTGCCCTTCTTCCTCACCACTTACTGCCTTGTCCACACCAGGCTACCAATGCCTCCCTATGCATATATCCCATCGCTGGTTCTTTACTCTCCCCCTTCTTAATTACTTGGGTTAAAATCCTGATCACTTTAATAAGCAATTTTCTGCTCACTGGAATCTCCAGTTCCACAAGCCGGCTCTTTTCTTGACTCCTCTTTTTGTTTCTCTCACTAAAGCATTTATTCCATTTATTCCATTGATGGGAGAGTAAGCACGCCTTTCTCTCAGCTTGTTTATAAGTTTCTGTCACTAAAGTTAAGAAGTCTCTCAACTGCTCTTGGATTCCCCTGCCTCCAGCTCAGATTCTCCAAGTAAACATTTCTTTTCTTTAAGTTTCACTCATGCTGAGCATGCCGGAAAAGTTGGTTTTATTCTCTATTTGCTTAGTTTTTTTTTTATTTTGTTTTGTTTTTAAGTATTCTTTATTGACTTAACTCTTGTTTCAAGTTTATCAGTCCTACCAAAAATACTTGCACTCTACAAATCTAAGTTAGAAATCATTCTAATTTTTCTATGCATCACAGAGAAAATCAGGGGGATTGGCCTCACTTAAATGTTCTAAAGATTTGAAGAGGTAATACGAGATAGTGCCCAAGGTAGAGAGCAGAACAGCCCCATACACAGATGGCTCCGTATCTCAGAGGCTAATACAGAATATCCAATGAAGAACACTGAAGACGTCAGAAGCAGAAAGCAGGACTAGGGTGTGGAAATAGTAACCTAAAACCTAAGACAAGGAAAATACAGGGAGGGTAACTAATGCCAAAGATCTTTCGTGAAAGTCACATGAAACCCTACCGGTACGTGTGTGTGTGTGTGTGTGTGTGTGTGTGTGTGTGTGTGTGTACAAGAGGTACCCTACAAAGAGATGACATAGTAGACTAACAAAAACAACAACAACAAAAAGCCCAGTATCAGGAAAGAATGAGATACATCTTTTGGAGTTGTTGGCCAGTGAGATCCTATAGGCCCACACTCTTTATAAATTATTTCTATTGCTCTTGTTTCCCTTCTAGAATTTGACAGCAAGACCCTATTGCTGAAAATACTACATCCGTGAGTCAAAGAACATGGCGGGATCAAGCTGAAAGCTTCATCCTTACCGGCTAGTTTCCATAAGTTCTATGCATGCTACATGATGAGAAAAGCTACTATCAATCTTTTTAAGCTACGAACCCTATGAGCTAAAATAATGACCAACCTGCCAAGAGATGTTCATTTGTACAACATGGTACATGTTGTCATCGTAGTAAGAAATCATTTTCTGATTAAATTTAAGACCCATTCTATGAGATAAAATTTTATTTGTCACTTGTGGCTGGACAGGTCATTGGTCACAGTGGGGAACTACAATTACTTTGCTAAATGGGCATAGTATTATTCTAACTCCCAACCGCTTAAGGTTAGACCCAAATTTCTCAACCCTCACCAGAAAAGATTCTTTTGGAGATCCACAAGAGGTCATGGTAAAGAGAATAAGAGACTCTGGAATATTGGGCCCTAAATGAGATACCAATATTTCAGACCCCTTCTCTTAAGGCTTCGGGACCATTTTGGAAAAATGAGCAGAAAGATTGTAAGGGCCAGAGGCAAAGGGCGATCTCAAGAAAACATTGACTTCTGGACCCAGCAGGGTAGTTGCATGCATGAATGAGTTCACCGTGACTGTGACAGCACACGCAAGCCAGACAAAATCTAAGCATGGACGGAGGAAGTGGGCATAAAGTCCTACTCCAGCCTTAGGAGCTATGGGAAACTGGTGGCCACTGGGAGGAAAAAGTTAGTTTTCTCCTAAGTCTACCACACTCCAGCAGCTGGCCAGACACCAACAGTATATTGGCAGCACAAACTGCGTTGGAAAGGATTCTAAAAAGAGGATAGGATACAAAGTCGAGCGGGTAGGGAAATGAGGGCTGATCTGGGCAGAGTTAGAGAGTGAGGTTAACATGATCAAACTATGTTGTATCCAAATCTCAAGCTAATAAAAAGGAAATGAACTAAGAAACAGATCTTCAGTAGGCCCCGTGGTGATTGCTTTAAGTAAGGAGAGCTCCTGTGCAGTGTGTCACGTGGGCAGCCAGTTCAGAAAGGCCGCAGACTGCAAGCATTACAAGAGACTGTGGAAGCACTGAAAATGGCTCGTTTTTCCCCAAGTTTCTCCAACTAGCTTTACATTTAGACTTCAATTTTGAAAATTCTAGTCGAAGGTGTCATTTCCTCCTATGTGTGTGTGTTTTAAAATAAACCCTGGCTATGTCTTCCTGTAATCCTGTGCAATCTGGCATGCACAAGCTACCTCAAGCACTTCTTATGTCAGCCCTTTAGCTGAAAGTGCACATTTCCGACTACAGAACACGAAATGGTGTAGGCTAGCTCACATGCTACACACTCATTTCTGTGGACTAGTCCTCACTGACACGCTCCACAGTTCGCAGGATGACCCTTCAAGGCTCTGTGAGAGCACTTCTTGTCACCACTAGCCCTTCTCTACCTCCTGAGAACCCTCTCAGTTTCCTTCGGAGCTTTTAGGCTCTCTTGCCTCCCCCAAGGAAACCCCACTAGGTTTTCATAATGCCTCTCATCTTAGAAGTTAGACTTCTTAAACTGTGGGTTGGACCCTACCATTGTAAAATGGGAAGAGAAAAAAAATCAGTAATTTCTGAGCACTCAACCACTCCAAGTTAGTAATGAAGTCAAAACTAAATGTGTAATGAATTCACTGTGTTTCTAGCAATTTCTCATCTATGCTGCATCCTGTGACTTCATTGGAGCCTTGGTTCTGAATACACGCACTAGCTAAATCACCTCAGCTAAGAGTGTTGAAGATGGTTGTATATTATGAATTGCAATGATTTTACTATATACAGAAAGTTCCCTGCTCTTATAAAATATATAGATTTAATTACAGAAAACAAAGATGTAACATTTTCTTACTCTTCTAGAATCCTCGTCATGAAAGTGTTGAATTAGTGCATTTGGGGTTTGTACTATTTTAGAATATCTGACTTTAAGAATTGCTGTTGAATTGTGAACCCACGTTTCATCAAAAGTCATTCAAAGAATCTTGCCTTGGAATTGAGACAAAATTTTAAAAAATTCCTGAAATGACCTTTCTTCCACATATTGTATACATATTTGTAACCTAATACTTTTTATCACTGGCAATTCTGAAATTGAGCATTATTGAAAATCATCAAAATATTGATCATCACTGAAAAACAGTGAACATAATCTATATCCTACTATATCAAATATTCACCCAAGATCTAATTATTTATATAAAAATAAAAAGCATAGTCATCTTATTAATGCAAAGATTTGCTTTTGTCTTTAACAAGTGATAAAGTAAAAGTCAAATATATTTATAAGTTACTATCAGTAAATGTTTTATTTGCATATTCATTTTATATACCTATTTATTGTGATTGTGTATAAACTTCCTAGGTGAAAGAGATCACGAATGGAAAAAAAATCAAAAACCCCTGCTTTAATCAACAGCTTTGTTTTGTTGCTTTTTTGAGTGATATTCTTAGTGTATAAACAGTTACGAAATATCAGCCCTGTTCCTCTCTGAGTTTATACAAAATAAAAGAAACTGGATTGCTTATAAACAACAGAATTTTGCTTCGGAGCTCTGAAGGCTGGAATGTCCAGGACCACAGGGCTGACAGAGTTAGCCTTTAGAGAAGATATGCATTCTGGTTTATAAACAGTGCTTGATCACCACATTAAGAGTTAGAATTTCAACAAGTGAGGCTTAGGGTTCATAGGATAGCATCCTCCTTCCATGGCAATGGAAATTTTAATCCACTGTCCCCATCAAAATATGCCCCAAGGCATCTAATAGATTCTGATCAACCATGAGGGTTTAGAGAACACAGGCTGGTTGTTAATATGTAAAACAGGGTAAAGTATCTGATAATTTACTATGTGGTGCCAACTTACAAATGAGTCTCTGCTGAGAAGTCTCTTGTATTGGTGTTTAATGCTAACTACGTTATGTCTGTAAAAGAAGGCTGCCTATTAACTTAGTAGGTAAATATTTCTGAAGATTATGTTTAATATAGAATATTAGAAGGCTTCTTTTTCCTTTGGCCACCTATAACAACCACCTCAGTCCTTTCTATACAACGAATACATTTTGAAGCTTAAGTGTGATAATCCTGAGGTCTTTATTTTCTAACCTTTGGCCAAACGGTACACCTTCATTAAGCCTTTATTGAATTCAAAGAAAACCAGGAAGGAGAAGGAGGAAGAGGGGGAGGAGGAGGAAGAGAGGGGAGAGGGCAGTGGTAACTAGTTGTATAAGCAAAACAAACCTGGGAAGTGACAGCTTGGGAAGTTTCCACTGTGCACACACAGTTGACACAAGCAGAGCTGCCTGCAGGAAAAATCTTTATAGGTCACAAACGTTGGACAGATTGGTGGCCCAGGCCAGACAATCTGTTTATCCAAGGCTGACTTACCCTTGGCACCAAGTTTCTGGATCCTGGCAGTGAGAGAATAACAGGAGACTCTTAGATCATGATTTAAGAATAATCCTATAAGAAGGCATAATCCAATAGGCTTTTGTACTGATGTATTTAAAAGCTTGAAAATTAGTCTAGTGGGGTTTTTTTTTACCAATTATTATAAAAGTCAAACTTCTGTTTAATGAAAATTAACTTTAAGATATCAATCTCTCAAGTTTCTAAATTCCAGAGTTTTCATTTTTGTATTCATTATATTTTCAATTTTATAAGACTTCAGAATGCCTTAAATCTAAGGTCAATGCTGAAAAGCTTCAAGCAATACCTTTCATGAGATATTTACAATCATTACAAACATGAAAAACTCCATTTTAGCACTTTGGCTTTACTTTAAAACTTTGATTTTTACTGTACTAATAAAACTAAATGAAGTTATTTAAGATTCAATTAATACTAGTGACAAGCACCGGAGATGCATAGAGAGGCTTTGTGAGATGTTATTTGTGGCATTAATTATATTATGTATATTATAAGCCCTGCATTGGTCCATCTCTGTATGAGCTCAGAGAACAGCCAAGGAGAGTGAAATTTGAGAAGTTAAAGACAAAAGTTTGTAATCCCAGCACTGGCAGAAGCAGGATAATTTGTTCATTTAAGGCCCACGTTGGTTACACAATAAACCATATTTCAAAAAGCCACTGCTATTAGTAATAATAATAATAAGTAATTCTTTAGCACTTAAATTTAGACACTGTTCTCACTCCTGTATTTAAATATTTCAGCAGAATGGCTTTAGTTGGCATCCTTTATACTGGGTACTTAATAAACATTTCCTAATGAATAAAAGAATGATTCGTGGATAACATAGCTTCTAAAATCCTTTCTAACTTAGAGATCAATGTAAGTATTAATATATTGAGATATATTAGGGCTAACCATACATGGTGCTTTAAAGGTATTTCTTTCTTTGGGGAAAGATGAAAGATTAAATAGTTTCTCTAGCTTTCTTGCCACTAGACAGTGAGATGAACTCAGACATGCTGAACACATCCCACATTAACAGAGTCCACACCCAACTTTTACCTCAAATGAAAGGTCTGGTAGAGATCAGGCTGTAAGCCCAGGGCATCAAGTGGTGTGAGGTCACATTGTTACAGCCGCAGGAATTGTGACTTCCATTGTTCCAGTTCTACTATACATGTCCCCCATCAGTTCTACACTCTCAGAGTGTTTTCAAATGTCCTGCAAGGGTCACTTCTTATAAGTCACAGATGTGAAGAATTATGTGAAATTTTAGGAGCAATCACAACACTCAGTAACTCCAAAGAATTTCCTCTTTGCTTTGAAACTTAAATCGCTTCTAGAAGATCTTGCTAGTTTTATCTCGAGTAGCTGTTGCCATGTTCACTCTTTGAAGGTTAACCCAGAATGCAAATGGGGTGGATGCTTTATCTTGGTGCTTAGGATGCCTTGAGGTGTCAGGCTCACTGCTCCAGGCTCACTCACCTCCCTCGACCATAGTTTGACCTTCTCCTACTCCCACCCATTCATCACCCTGATAGTCCTGCCCTGAGACTATCAGGTAAAATGCCATAATCAGTCAAAACCAGATGCTGCCATTGGCAAAAGCAAGCAGCTCCCCAGCAGTGCCTGCAATAAATAAATAAATAAATAGAGCCACATTTGACAATTTAATGAGTATAAATTTATCACAGCAGGGAAATCTTCCCCCAAATATTTAAACAATTAAGCTATAAAAGAAGAAATAAATAGACGTTTTATAGTGGGAGGGAGAATCAAAGTTTTCTTTCAGTCCTTGGAGATTCACTTGGTCGTGTATGTTCCACTGACAGCCAGACTGAAACATCTGAGATGCTGTCGGTTAAGAAGGGACAAAAATCAGGAATGACGGGGGGGAGAGGGGGAAAGTATTCTCCAGCGATTGCATTTCTCAGCTTATTCTTATGTCTCAGCAGATTTTAAATGTGTGCGTTTCAGAATTAAATACACATTTCTTAAGTAACTCTGATAGGTCAGGCACTGAGTGAAGCTACAGCAAATACATGTCACCAGCAAGAGTCTCAAAACCTGCACGCAGTTCACGTCCCACCGAGTGTGCAGATTATAATAAATTAGCACCTGGGGTTGAAACCATGGCTAGCGGTAAAGATGGAAATGCATGAAAGGCAACAGGTGAGGGCTGCATGGCGTGGGTGCTGTTTTATATGAGGCAGTGAGAAGAAGATTCATTGCTGAGATTGAACAACTGAAATGTGGAAGAAAGTAAGGGGGCCGATCATAAATATGTGTCAAAAGCAAGCCTTTCAAATAGAGGGAGCACCCAGACCCAAAGACACAACACTGTCCACCAAAATTCACCAGGTAAGAAATACTACACCTTCAGGTCTCATTTCTGCACATAGTGTTGTATCTGTGAGATTCTTGTGCAAACAATATAACCTGGCTTGGATTACCGTAATACTTGAGTTCATGCTGTTAATGGGAAGGCCAGTGAAACAGGTTCAAAACGCATGCAGGAACCAAGGGAAAAATGTGACCTAGGGGAACACAATGAAGGAGAGGCCAACTGGATAGGACATGGATTCATCAATCACTGAGGATTTTGTAATGTACAGTGTATCTGTGCTTAATTGACTGAAAGTTCAAAGTGGGTAAAAGTGGCTAAATTGTCAACCATTTTGTGTTCACAAACTCCATACAACACATTTATGTACATATATACACATATGTAACCCTAAATCCAGAAACTAGCCTTTTGAGAATCCTTATAAAAAGATACCTAAATTTTTTAAAACATGGATCTGTAAGTAGTTGCGCCAACCAGAATAAGCAATAGCTAAAATTAAGTGTTTTCTACATGCCAGTTAGGTTTAAAGGTGTGTGTGTGTGTATGTGTGTGTGTGTGTGTTTACACTTATTTAATCATCAAAATTTTTGAGGACTGTATTATTTTAATCTTTAGACCTGTGAATATCATTTTGTTTAGAAAATTCACCCCCAAACCTCCAAAGCTGCTTGGACAACCCAACTGTACAAGAAGAAATAAAAGTCTATTATTTCTATGCTAGGAAATATCTTTGAACAATCATGCAGAGAGTACCTTAGATTAATTAAACAATCAGAAAATAATATAGAACACAGGCTTTCAAGTTGATACATATATAGAAGCTGTTTTCTTTTTAAAATAAATATTATTTCTGTGTTTTAAGCATTTGACATAATCTTGGGTTATGTCAAGATTTATCAACTTAGGGTAGATGATAAATAAATTCATATTAAATAAATAAAATATACTCTTAAGATATTTGAGGAAAATATTGTCTTCAAAAAATAAAGTCTTATAAAAAAGATTAACATATAGAGCCAAAAGGCAAACAGCAGCACAATAGCTTGTGGCCACCATTTGTAAAAGAACCATATTTACTAATAGTCCACATAAAGGCTGGCTTCAGTTTCAAAAGTGTGGAGATAGGAGCATCCAAAGATCTGCCACATGTTCCTAAACTATCTCCTTTAAAGGATTAAAGACTGATACAGGAAAAGCATTTCAGCTTGGCCCTCTCCAAGATGAAGGACCTTGAGCACTGAACGTCCCGACATCAGCTTCATGGAAGATCACCCACACATCAGTGTTCCCAAATCTCAAGGGCCTCAGAAGAGACAGGATAGGGTTGCTTAAAAAGATTACTTGAGGGCTGGAGGATTGGCTCAGCGGTTAAGAGCACTGCCTGCTCTTCCAGAGGTCCTGAGTTCAATTCCCAGCAACCACATGGTGGCTCACAACCATCTGTAATGAGGTCTGGTGCCCTCTTCTGGCCTGCAGACAGAATATTGTAAAAATAAATAAATAAATAAATAAATAAATAAATAAATAAATATAAATATTAAAAAAAAAAGATTACTTGACCGTCAAACTTTGCTTTATCCAAAGTAGAGTAATTTAACAATATAATGAGTTTATGATCTGAGCAATATTTCTCCCAAGTCAAAAAATATATTTGACTAAAAAGTAATTGAAAATAACAACTAATCCCCAAGCTTTTTTATATTCTATTGATCAATGAAGTAAATTATCTTTAGCTAACAGAAAATGAGGATGCTAATCTTTGAAATATTTAAGAAAGTTAGTAGATGGCTTTAAGAGTAGACCTAGTAAGTGCATGCATTGTTCAGTAACCTGTATAGTCTAAAGGATGAAAATTTAGAAGTGGGGCTTAAGATATTTTTAAGAAACATTAATTATGCTACACATGAAAATATGAATGTTAAGGGCTGAGAAAATGGTTCAGCAAGTAAAGTGTTTGTTAATCAAACATAAGAAGTGAGTTCAGATCCCTAGCACCCAGGTTTACCTGGGTGTGGTCGTTCATGTGCTTATAAACCCAGTGTGTGAAGAGAAACAAGAGGGCTCACAGACACTGACAGCCTCACAGGGATTGATGGCCGGCTTCTTGCCAATTGGTGAATTCTGAGATTACTGAGAAGATTACTGTAAGGAAGACAGGAGGGTTTCAGTGGGAGAGAGAGGGAAAGAGGGAGGGTAATGGGGGTTGAAAATGACCAAAATTCATTCTTTACATTTAGAAAATTGTTAAAGAATACAAACACTACTGATCTTAAAACTGAAATGGAATGTAATCTGAAAAGGTACCAGACATTGACAAAACATAAATTGCAATGGAGGTGATTACAGAGAGTGGGCATGGAGCAGCAAACGGAGTGTGGAAGGACCAGAAGTGATTTAATTAAATGGGTGACATTTCAATGGAATCTTTGCATGTAGAACCATGTTGCACAGAGTGGAGGAAAAGCATTTCAGTTCAGGAAACAGTATCAGTTTTAAGATTAGAATTTTTAACAGTTTATTTGTAAGAAAGGTACCAAGAACTAATTGTTATTCCCTAGTCCCATCAGATTTTCTTGCATCAACACAGACCTGCTGAAACGTCACTGGGATCCTAGAGAACTCCCTTCTGAGTCCCACAGAATTCATCTTAAGGGTAATTTAACTGAAATTCTGATTTGTTGGCTATTCCTGGGGCATCACATGATCATTTCCCAGGTGTAAATCATTGAGCAACTCCTGCAGCCTGACTCTGTGGTATGCTGATCAAGGCAAACATCAATTGTGGAGTCCAGAGCCCTGATTTGCTAGTAGTTTTCTATTGCATCAAAGAATTATGCTGTGAAAATCACCCGAAGGAATGCTCTGTAAAGACAGGAAGTGGAGGCATGTGGAGTCGGTCACTGGAAAAAAATTAAACTTTCTCCTGTAAGTGACTCTTTGTGGTTTTATCCCTGACTGGTTTGTCTCAGCAAAAAAATTCCTCCAACATTAAATTCCTCTCTAATCTACTCTCTCAGCAACCCGAGCAACACAAGCATCTTCTCCACCTCCCACACAATTACCAAAATAAAGACGCACAACAGAGAAAGGTGACTCACAGTTTTTTCAGCTTAAATCGGCTTTATATTGCTTTTCCTGTAATCATTTGCTCTCTGAACAGGAAAATGATATTCTTTTGGTTCTTGCCAAATTTGACTTCCATGTGCAGTATATTCCAAAACTGGTTGGTTTGGAGCTTTCTAATTTTATAGTTATTGGTTTAAAATTTCCACTATTGTTTCCTGAGGGGATAATTTTTAACAAGTATTAGCTTCCAATGCAGACAAAAATATAAAAGATTTGTTCTCTATGTCAGTTAGCTTTTAGTTAAAAAAAATAGTCTAGTTTCCTAAGTTTGTGGGTCATTCATCTTCCTCTGTGATTCTCAGAACCGATTTTCACAAATAAAAGGGTATGTTTCTCCTTACTAGAATTTCATGAAGAAGCCTGGCCCCACTTCCCAGAAACCTTAACGCTGTGTGTAAGAGACATTGGATGCTGAAGTCATCATCTTCCTAGGCATTGGCATGACCATCCTTTTCATCCCCCAGTGAAGTCTATTAGTATCTTCACTTGTGTTAATGGGTTTGGGAATGATAGAGCTGTCTCTGAGAAATGCCGTCACAGTAGATGAAGGCCAGGAAAAACAACACTAAACATTGTTGTACATAATTCATCAAAGGAGAAATTAAAGACTAAAGCTAGGAAAGTATATATTATTCACAATTATAGGTCATATAATAAACAGGAAGTTGAACCATGAATCCCACAGAAGCAATACCAAAACTAACAGTTTTAGATGCCTTATGAATGGGCATGAATGGGCAGAATGCTCAGGACTTGGTTTAGCAGACGGAATTATTGGATGGGAAAGCACTGTATATTTTAAAGTGACTGCAAATCTGTAGCAAGACAGTGGTTGATAGTATCAGCATTACTGCATTCTGATCACAATAAGGGATTGCTCTACAAAATGGTGACTGTTATTTGCTGAAGCAGCCAGCTGGCCCTACTTGGGTGAAATCCAGGGTTATGTGGTCTTAGCTCTGTGTGAGATATCTATTAGGTGCCCTATTATGGGCTGTGCCAGGACTGGGCAGTGTCTATGATTAACCAATGGGAGTTCAGCAACCTTTGTCCTAGTCCTAACCAAATTGTGTCATCACATAGTACGTGTTAGACACTAATATTTGTTCATCTGTATGAACTGCTTACTCAACTCCTATTTGATAAAGCCTATCAGCCATTGAACTAAAGCTGTATCTGGCCAGAAAATGAAGTATGAATCCTGCCCTAAAGGAACTCCTGTTGAAAAAGGGACAGTGGTGAGAATGCATATTATAAAGTGGGCCAGATGTTTAAGTAGTGAACAGAGAACAGAGAGAGGATAATCACACGTGAGCAGCCAGGACTGTGTTACGTAGGTAAAGAGGAGAAGGAGGACTCTAATCAGAAACCTAAAGTGTTTAGCAAGGAAGAAGAAAGTGGTGAAATGAGACCAGAGAATTGCAATGAAGTCTGGGATGGAAATTGGATAGCTTGGAAGCTTGAAGAGATAATTAGGGGCAAGAAAGTTAACAAATACCCCTTCTGATTAAGATTGTATACAGTCTTAATAACAGAAGAAATGTGGTGTGTCGAAAGTAACCCAGACATTACCGAGAGGAAAATAACCCTTTCAGTAAATAGTGGGAAGAGAACTCTTGGCCCGGGAACCACACACACAACTAACTTGGAGAGAAGCCACACTTGATGTGTTTTATAAACTAAAAGAAAGTCCAAAGATTCAGTGACCAAAGATTCAGGAGGAGAATAAATTCTAAGAAGCCAGAGAAGAAGACAAGGCCTGAACATATAAAAATTAAAGGCCTTAGTCACTGTGAGTTTGGTTCTGATCACAGGTAGAGGGGAAACCTCCCAGAGACACACATTTTGAGGGACACTTTTAAAGAGATAATTCTGGCTTCTGAAGGAAGAACACTGCTAGATGTATTAAGAATAGAAGAGAAACTAAAAGGTAACCTGTTTTTTGTTTCTACTATAGATGATTAATTGCGTCAAGGATGACCAGAGAAGAAAGGAAGACAGATTGGAGGTAGGAAATGGAATAAAGGAGAGAAGGAATTTTTTATTCATTTGTTATTGTTTTCATAGAAACTAGGAATACCCACAAGCATCTAATGGTGAAATATAATGGAGAAGACTCAAGTGTCCAATTTATGAGTTATATGACTAGATGAGAAAGAGATTTAATTAAGAGATCAGGACTTATTCCAAGGGACAGTTATATGCAAACTTCTGTAAAATAAGTTTGACTGGAGAGCCTGGAAATCTCCCAGCTGAGACTCTCTAACCCACATGAGTGGTATAGCCATAGACAACAACATTTGTGCCCTGCCTTAAGTCATAATAATGACAAAAGTCTTAGTAACACCAAGACAAAGAAGAAGAAAAAGAGGAGAAGCCATCAATGTGAAGTTGGATAGGTAATTTATAAACAAAAACAGCGGAAAATTCCAACAGAAATGTTTATTATGAAAGTCAAAAAAATTGACTCTAGGAAGAAGGCATTGTTCATAATTTTGAATATCCCAAAAAGGTCAAGCAAGATAGTCTCATTTGTCTTTTTGAGACTCTACTGGAACTTCTGTTTGTTTTGTGCAGTATCTTCGAGCCTAATTAATTCAGAATTCATCACAGAGTATATATTAATCAATTTCAATCCATGTTTCTTGAGCCAGATGATCAACTGGATATCTTAACCTCAAAGAATTTGTGAGCTAGTTATGAGAATCATGTACAGATAGACACATGTGGTGATTAGACAAGGCTGTGCTGGGGAGTAGCAAGGGTAATTTTACACACACTACAGGAGATCTGAGGAGGGGTCATGGCCATGGAGAACCAACCATAAGAGTGGGTAAAACCATTGCAAGTGAGGAAATTCTCCATTCAGGGTAGGAAGGATGGGAGAGACTAAACTATGGAAAAGCCTTTCAAAGCAGTAACAGTGACAATGAGAAGCAGCAAAGGACAACTAGAACTTAAGTCTCTACTAAGTGCAGTGAGACCCAGTCCAAGGAAAGGTTAGCTTTTCTTCTTCAGAATTCATACTCTGTAGTTTCAGAAGTCTTGGGAACAACTTTGCTAAAAACTTTTGATCATTTTCCTTCAAAGGAGAAAATAACCATAGAGATTAAATTTATTTAAATTCACAAGCTAGGTTAATGCAAACCTCAGTAGAAGACTACTGGATAGTTATCAAATTTTGGGGAGCCTTAGAAAAAAATCACATGTAATTAAATTATAATTAGCTCTCTAAACAAAGAAAATCATTGGAATTATGGAAGAAAGATAACTTAAATGTAAAATTAAGTAGCAGCCAGTAAGCACAGGCTTTACTGAAACATGAAATCTTGGTGACTATTAATTTTATCACTTATTTCTTGTTTGAACCACATAACACAAAAAGTACTTTCTTCTCTTCTGAGGATGGTATGTAACTGTTATGCATCTTAATGCACCGAGAGGAGACTAATTCATTAATTATAAATTGTGATGGGGATTAGGGCCTTAGTTATCTATGACCTGACCCTTTTCTGGACACTCACTGAGAAAGATTTTCAGGAGATTTAATGAACAAGTATGGAAGACGTTACAAATAGCCTTCAGCAAAGGATGCTATGGCTTCATAAGTTAAGGGGGGGAAAGGCAGTTACTTCTATGGTGAGATCTGGGAACCCAGGAATGTGTCTGACAGATTTAAAAAAACATCCCCAAGAATGGAAGAGTCAGAGACCTATGACAGGAAAAATATAATGTTGAATGGTATATTCTGAGATGAAGACAAATAAAAGGAAAAACGTTTTTAGTATGTGAAGCTCAAATGAAAGAAGATTGTTTTTTACTGGCTCACCGTCTATTATTTTAGATGGATTAATATGTATATACACATATCACACATGCATATGTATATGCATATACACACACAATATATATACATATATATGTATACACACAAACACATCCAAGATGAGTAAAAGCTTAGATCCTAGGCTCATCATGCTAAGATGTCCTGAAGGTCACTGATTAAAGCAGCTGATACTTGCATTTGCTTAACCTGTGAAGTTGGTGCTATTTTTGGTTTTGCCTCTTCTAGCTCTTTTACACGGTCATTAATGGGAAGATATTAGGGTTTTTCCAATTTCCATTTAAAAACAACATTTTGAATAGTTATTGGAACAGGAATTACAAATAATGGATGTGAGGCTAATTACCAACATTCTACATTTAGAGCAAGCTAGTGCATATGGAGACAACAGCTCAATATTTTAGAAAGTGCCAATTTGCTAAAAATAGATAAATATGGTGATGATTGCTGGAATTAATTCAAGAACATTCAAAATGAGATGACTAATATCAAGGAATAGCGCTTCTCTGGTATAAATTGAGTAGATCTCTATTACACCCATTATTGCCCAATCTTTGGGCAGAAACTGATTCTATAAACAATAAAAGAAGAGTTAGATATGCCATGCCAAGTTAACAAGACTATATGAGAACTAGGATTCCTCTTAGAATCAAGATACCTGTCAGGTGTAGGCTTCTAGAAGGCAATGGAAATCTAGTGATTGTTGTCTCCAGGTACAGAGAGTGGCTCTAACCTTTATCAGGTCTATAAAATCCGTAAACTGTGAGACAACTGGTTCCTTTTAGAATGCTAAGGGTGTTGTACTTGTGTCAATGAGAAACGCCACTCATTGAGTCATGCATTTAACACTTGGTCCTAGTGGGTGTTGTTTGAGGAAGTTGTGGAAATACATCATGGAGAGCTTCAAGGTTAGCCTTCCCCACTTCTCTCTCTTTGTTTCTTGTGTGTGGCTGCAAATGTAATCAACCAACCTTCTGTTCATCGCCAGGCTTTTCCTGGCTGTCATCTCGCCTTCCCCATACTAAGACTCTGTTCCTCTGGAACCATAAGCCAAAGAAAACCCTATTCTCCCTAAGTTGCTTTTCATCAGGGAGATACATCACAACAACAGAAAGAGCACTAGTTATGAGTAAGTGAAGCTGCAAAACTGAGAAACAACCCAAAGAAGAACGTAGGGACCCAACACAGCTGAGGGAAATTCTTCTGGACCGGAGTAGCTGCACTATGACAGGCATGTGGGAATATATAATCTTTCTCAGCATTGACTCTCTCCTTAGATTTACAGGTGTGGGCTTCTAGAAACTTTGTGACTTAGGATTTTTAACAATCAGAAAGAATTGTCCAAATGGCAGTAGCTGATCCAAACAAGATCAATAGAACATTGTCCCTCCTCTCCATCTCCCCCTCCTATTCCTCCTTTAATTTCTTTCCTTTCTATCCCTTTATAAAGAGGAAGAGAAGCTGGGGTGCTGGGAACTAAATTATTTTAACGAAAACCCTGAAGGAGAGGGCTCATGAGTGAATTTCTGCTGTTAAAGTTCCCACATCCGCCCTGGTTGCTTTAGGCTTGGATTTTTTTTTTCTCCAAATTTATAGGATCTCTAGGTTCCTTCTAATGGATTATTTTTATGCACACTTAAAGTCAAACTTTGATACTTATACCTAGTCAAGAAACTCATAAATAACAATAGAGACAAGAGATAGATTAAAGATGATATTGACCATTAGCAAACTATAAATATAATTGTAAAAATTTTTCCTTCTGAACAGTAGCTTAGCTCTAGGTATCATTAGCATCCTTTCTATTACAAGTCCTTCTGGGATCCTTTATGCAAAACTAGTTGTTGTAAAATGTGTCATGTTGGTTTTCTTATGTTAGACATTTGGCTTCTATGAAAGTCAGAACCTTTGCACTAACGTGATCTGATTATTTGTTTAAAATAATTTCAAAGCCAGGCAGTAGTGGTTCATGCCTTAAATCCCAGCACTTGTGAGGCAAAGGCAGGTGGATCTCTGAGTCTAGGGCCAGCCTGGTCTACAAGAGCTAGTTCCAGGACAAGCTCAAAGCTACAGATAAATCCTGTCTCCAAAAGAAAAGCCTTAAAATTATTCCAAATACATATAAAACTCATTTTCTTGTGGAGGAGGTATTACAGAATTCTTTTGCTTTGTGTGAAAAGTGGACAAATTGTGTTATGTTAAATGAGTAATTCATCCCAGTCCAGTCTTAACTATGGACCCAATGGAAATGCAATGTCCTTCTTGGAGATCTGTGCACTTGTAAGATTGCTTAAGGCATCCAGAGTTGAGTTTTAAAAGATTCAGGGTTCTGTGATCTTCTGATCAAGGTTTCCTAGTGGTGCATCAACAAGCCCTGAAACTACTGTGGATGGAAATGGTGCCAGCTAATAATCTGCTGGGCCTCCAACCAGGCGGCAACTCCATTTCCAGGCTCCAGAGCAGCCCTACCGTCCCTCTACCTTCTGCCTGACTGGGCCCTCATGTGATAATGTGAGCACAGCTCGTCTGATAATGTTCAGAAGCCAGTCTGGAGGTGAAGTGTTGAGGGAGAGTGGAGGCACGCAGCAAGTATAGCACACAGAGAAGTTGGAATATAAAGGCAAAAAACAATATACAGGAAAATAGTAGATATTTTTCACGTTCCTGGCATTTTGGAGCTAAGGACAATTTTAGGGTGTGCCTATTTGAAGTCTGTCACTCAGGTTTTCAAAGGAAATGGTAAAGATATGCTCTGATCTCCTCCGTCAGTGTAGTTAACATTTACTTAGTAGAGAACAGGAGGGGGATGTGGAGAATATATATCTTTGATGCAGACAGACAGCATTGGCACTTCTTGTTTGTGTAGCACCATAAACACTTTAAGGAGGGTCAAAAAGGCATTATTTACAGAAATACTTTTATTTCTCATGACTTTATTTGAGCCTCATGCCAACCTAGTAAAGAAAGTGAGTCAGGATTTGGGGGCTTTTATTATGCCAATAATACAGATGAATAAACTGAGGCTCAGAGAAATGAAGTTACTTACCTAAGATCACAGGACAAGCAATTGGCAGAGCCAGGTCTAGAACCCAGGGGAGGGGTTTATTCCACTACAAAGACATGGAACAGGACATTAAACAAACAGCATCTAAGAAAGCAGGATCTCTACACAATTACTGATTGGAAATGCAGAAATTCACAGTACCACGCTGAACCCCAAAATGACTGGAAGTATGCCACTCTCAGCAAATAAGACAGGGAACTGTATCTTTAACCACAGTCGTCCTGTTGGAAAGATCGATAGCACTGAGCAGAACACACGGTCAGTTCTGAATAGGTACACAAGAATGGTCCTGATTTCAGAACATGTCTTCTTAGGTCCCATCACAAGTCCTCTATCCCCACATACATCCAATAAAGTAAATATGTATGGAGAGTCCCCAAGTGTTAGGCATACCTTAAAGGGCCTGATTTGCCTAATACACATATTGGAAAGTTGAGCAAGATATACTTTTTATTAACTAACGTTAGCTTTTACTAGTCCTTAATACCAAGCACTAGCAGAAACTGATGTACTACTCTGAAAAACTTCATTTGCATTGGAAGGGGGTGGGTAAGAAAATCCTAAGCTAGAAATGTGTACAACATTTAGTAGGATATAGGACAAGGACATCAGGGTTGAGAAATACCATCCATCTTTGCCAATGAAACACAAACTTCACCTACAAACATTTTTTATCTTGTTTCTTCTCTCAAAGGCATCCCAACTAAGTTCATGGGAATACAGCCCTTGAAATCATGGACATATGTAGTTGCAATCTTCTCCATACTGGATGTCATAGGCTTGCACCAAGACCCAAACCCCTAAAGCCTGTTCAAAACTGGGAAAGATTCAAATGATTTGATTCCTCCATGTTTAGCACAACGTTAAGAGATTTCTTACTCTTCACCCTCCCTTCAGCTCTACACAAGATGGATGTTGATAGATAATATAATTTATGTACTTCACATAGAAGAACAAAGTTCAAATGTAGATAAAAATAATTATTGATCATTTACTCTTCAACATAGGCTAACACTACCCACTAAGTAAATAAAGCAGCTGTGAGCAGCAGAAGATGGACATGAAGTCTGTAAGGATATCTGTAGAACAAAGCAAGGATCATGAGTACACCAGGCTCCAAAGAAAGGCCTTGTGGAGCTGTAAGAATTTACTAGCCAAATCTAGACTAGGATTCTTCACATCCTACGATAGGCCTGGTGTTGGGCACTAGGTAAGGAAGTCTCCAGATAGCTCCAGCCAGCTAAGGCAGTTTGGAGAAATGCAGTGTATACGAGGGATAATTTTGTGCCTGTTTGCACAAAAATCAGACAGTTGCCACATCTATAAGTTTGTAGCAATAGTCAACGAAGATGAATTCCACTTTAAAATTACATGTCAGTAGCTTCCTTAAAATCTACTAGTGATTCTATTCATTTGAATATGTCACAACTTGTGACAAGACTGAACGTCTAGTTCCATATGTGTTTGGCAAGCAGACCATTCATAGTTCAAAGTATTCACTCGGGGACTAGACAGTGTGATAATTAGTAAAGATGGAGAATGGATAAAATTTCATCAATTTTCACAAGAAGCTGACAGTGTGAACACACACACACACACATATTGAACACTAGATCGTACAATAAGTGATAATGGACATAGTTCAAAGTGCAATATGGTTATCACAATAGTAGATAAAAATTCATTAATAGAAGCTAACTCTTATGAGGGAAATGGAAATTTTCCAGGCTAAGTAAAAAGTGTAAAGTAAGCAAAAGAGTGAGATGTGAGACAGGAAGTATTTAAGGATGGCCTTATGAAGAGAGGCAATACCAGATCATGCCATGCATCCTGAAGGGTTGTTTAATGGTTTGTAGCCATCGGGGAGACATTCTAGAATTTTAATGAGGAAATTAGTGTGACCAGATTTACATCAGGTAAAGATAGCTTCTGCGTTGACTGGAAGAATGAAGAGAGAGAGCCTGTGGAACTAGGGACTCACATGGGCAGCTATTGCCTTAGGCCAGGTGAAAGGTAGCGAAGAGACTGAGCCAGATTATTTATACAAACAAGTAAATGTTGAAGAGCAAAGAATGAATCCCAAGTCTTTTTAGCTGCAGTCAAAAGATTCTGTAGCTGACTGTAGGAGTTGAAATAAAGGACCACATTTGGGACACATCCTAGGTTTCTAGAGCTCTGAAGCTAGATGGATAGTACTAGTGCAATGGAGTAGGAAATCCAAGGGCAGCCCAAAGCAGAGGATACCTGGTGCCAAAGACACAGGAGAAACTGGGGGTCTCTCTAAAAACACTTCAAGGTATCTATAGACCAGGAGGTAAAGATGGACATCTCAGAATTGCAGGACGGGAATGAAGTTCTGAATGTGGATGTGTTTCTCTGGGATTAATGAATGGGGTGACGTGGGAAAGAACCAAAGAACAGATGGGAAGCCATTGGCCTTGAGTGGCTGGGGAAGTAAAATTGTCCATCAGAGGAGTTTTAATAGGTCCTGCCTGAGGAGAAGGGGGATTGGGAGAACTATCAGGGAAGCACAGTGAGAAGGCAGAGCAATGGGAAACAAGTAAGATGTAAACTAATAGCTCACCTGAAATGGTACCCTGTGTCAGTGGAATCATGGGAGCAGAGGCCTCTATAGCTGGGAGAAGAATAGTGAGTGGTGAGTGGCAGAGAAGAGCATGAACTGGGGATGCTCCTAGAAACTTTGTTCTGAAAGGAAGGGGAGAAGGAGCACTCTAGAAACGGGGATGCAGGGTCAGGAGACTCTGCAAACAGAAGAGACAGGACACATCCACAGAGCACAGGAAACGCAGGTGAAGCACTACAAACTGAGGAAATCTCAAGGGAGCGATGCAGGAGTGGTTGAAGATCTGGAGGAAACAAAGAAGAGAGATCAAGAATCCAAGCAGAGCTCAGTGTGACCAGAAGTAACATCCCTAATGACAAAAACCAAGGTAATGTCCTGACAATTGGCGGGGGGGGGGGGGGGGGGGGGGCGAGCTGCCCTGTCCAGATAAGAGAAAATCCTTATAAAGCCTTTAGAGGTAAAGGGGGTGGGGCTATTTGCTTAGTTCTTTGGTTGACTGGCTTGTTTTCCCATCCCCGTGACAGGAAGAGACAAAACTCAGGTGATGTGATCCATTCAAGGTGTCTGAGTCTCTAAGAGGCAGAAAGTAGGACTCACCACATGGTGCTCTCCAGGGATCTCTATAAAGAGTTCAAGGCCGTGGCACAGGGACAACCTGTCTACACTCAAAATCCAAGAGGCAAGGCTCTGGTGTAATCACTCCCCTTCCTCTTTTCTTCCTTTTAAATAAGTGGCACACTCTTAGAATTAGCAGCGACGTGCAGGAGTTAAATGGTTACCTTCTCTTGAACTTTGAGAGGGATGCATTTCTTAAGCTATTCATAGAAGGTGTGTGTCTTGAAGTCAGTATGACCAGCGTCAGGGAGGGGTGGTATAGAGTGGGAATACAATGAGTTAACACATAGCTCCATTATTGCCTGAAAGCCCTCTACCTCCTCCCTATGGGACCAAGTAAAACTCTGAAGTCTGTGGATTAATTCTGCCCCAGGCGTGTCACAAGCAATTTCATGATGACAGAGGCAGAAGACCCTGGGCCACCTTTTCTTTCGGGGAGCTGGAGCTTTGCCCTTTACATTGCCACATCAAAGGAGGTTTCTGCAGTTTCACCAGCTCAGCAAGAAGGCAATTTAACCCTGTGTTTTCTTATTTCAGTTGCCTCAGCATAGTTCGCAGGAGTAGAGTGGGCAGGGGTCAGGGTGACATTCAGAGGAGTCTCTTAGCATGAAGGATCAGGGGTCACTGTGCATGTGCCATGGTTGAATTTTAATAATCAGAAATGAACATATTTCTGAATTCACCACAAACTGTGGAAGGTTCTCTGCAAGTCCAGATGATGTGGGAAAAACAAACAGACAAAAAAAATATTTTAAGTAATTTCTTTTCTTTAATTTTGGAAATATGTGGAAGACACCATGATTTAAAAAAAATTAAACAGATTTAATTATATTAAGTAGAAGGCCTCCATTGAATCAATTGACTAAGTCCCTGGATGCCACTGGGTGTGGCTCAGAGAGTCTGAGCAGGAATTCAATCTCTTACTAGAAAGAATGTTCCCCTCACCCAGCAGCAGAGCTGTACCCTCCACACCTCCTGATGCTCTTCGTGGGAGGGAACAGCAAGGCTGGAATTTTAAAGCATGGATCTGTCTTTCAAAGATGAGACTTATTTATCACTTGGGGAAAAGGCATATACTAGCAGGGTAAGGGTTGAGGACCCTGGTCTGCTAGCTTGCAGGGTAATGTTTACACTTGAGCTACAAAATAAAGCCATTATTTTTAAACAAAGGAAACATCTCATAGTTTTCTTTCTCTGTAGACTATCACACCTTGCAAGTTTTTAATCGTCTGCAATATGCATGGTAATTGAGCTATTTAAAGTAAGCCCCAAGATATTTGAAAATCATGAGCCAATAAAATCTCCAGGATTCTTTTATTTTAATCCTCCTTTGCCTACTCCCTTGTCTTCTCTCTCTCCTCTCTCTCCTTTTTGCTTTAATAATCTACTGTGCTAAGTAATGGCTAATAGAGATCATTTATGTGTTCTTCTCACCCACTGACGGTGTATTACAACTTAGAAATATCTAAGGCTGCTTGCTTGTGCTGCTCAAGTGGAAGAGGAAGGAAGTGCAAGCCCTCCAGTCCCCCTCCCACATTGCTGCTGGATTGCATGGGTGTGGCAGAGTTAGACCTTTGCAGGTTTGTACCCTTGTTTTAGTCCCTACTAAGAAATAGAATGGATAAACACCTTTCAGAAGAAGAAATGAGACCCTTAAATTCTTCCTGGAATGAGAGAGGATCTTTTCACCCACAAGCAGAAAACCTGCATGAGGCTTAAGGATCCACACTATATAAATGTCAGTCAGTGTAATATGAGCCCACGCCCTGAAGACACCATTTCCTTCTGTCTGGTTTAATGATATCTTAAATACTGACTTATGCAAATGACACATAACATTATTACATAGGACACATAACCATTTCATGCCCTAGAACCTATTTATAAAACGTGTGGATGAAAAGGACCGTTTCTATACATTCCATTTCCCCCTTTGCATCAGTGATACTAAAACACAGGCAGGCATATGGAATCCATACAGAGCGCTTGCATGATGGTTGCATGGGAAGTGTGCATGTGCTCTCTGCATTTACATGCAAATTCCTACAAGTCCCTAAACACACAATTTCATCTTCATCACTTTGCACACCAGAGTGAGTGCTCCAGGCTGTCTGTGAGATAGAGCCAGTAAAAGCAGCTGTCCTCATTTGGGGAGGGAATTCCTTTAGCTCCAATTCCCTGTCTAAAAAACCACGCTTGGTTCCCTTTACTGAAGGAGAAGTGTGGATACTCCCATACTACCATGCATAAAAATAGGGTGGGAACAAGCTGTCAACCAGCACACTTTTTTTTTTCCCCAAAAAATTCAAGCCTTTAAAATGAATAGAATTGATTTCCTCAAGGCTCCACCTTCCTAAATTTTCTTTCACCAGCTGGTCAGTGCAATCCTCTTAGAGATTTATTTATTTATTTATTTATTTATTTATTTATTGTGGGTGTGTTTAATCCTGGCACCTGTACCTGTTACATTTATATATTAAAAATGAAGGAAGACACGGGAATAAATGTTTTACAAATGTTCCAATGGAAGCAGCAGTTTCTGGAACCAAGAGGGATACAGCCAGCAGCACCCTTTGCCCCGCCTTGACAGACTTTTCACCATGCATCCCTTCACAACCAAGTACTTACATTTGTTTGTTTGTTTGGGGCTTGCTTCTCCTCTAACTACTTGGACATTCTGCTTATACCTCTTTTCCTCTACCTTCTTCATCCTCACTCCCCACCCCTCCTTCCAGGGCGCTGGCTACATGTGGCCAGGCTGAAAGGCTGTTTCCTCTGCACTCTCCTCCACCCGCTTTGGATTCAGAGTGTTTAACAAATTGCCCAATTTCCAGTACCTGCACGACGATAAAACCAAATCCCCCTCTTGTACCCCACCCCGAAGGCAATCCGTTTGCAGAGGGGTTCTTCAACCACGACTGCCACCCCACCCCGCCCCACAGTGTGCACACTGGCACATAGACCCCACACCCATTTCTCTTCCTAACCTTCTCCAAAAACCACTCAAATGCGCCCTTAGGGATGTTTGGAGACTGCGTTTGGGGAGGGTTGCAGCGCTGTGGGTTACTGCAGAATACCCAGCTTCTCACTTCTCTCCACCCTCACCCCGATTAAGTTTCAAAATGTCTTTCAAGAAATAAGTGAGCAATTTGAAATGAAGGGGGGGGGGAAATCTAGGCAGTGGGGGAGGGGAGCTTGGGATTCTGGCTTGTCTTGGACGCGACCCTGATCCCGATGGTTGGGAGTCACCACGCTTATCCTCCGGGATATTAGCACACCTCTGGTCATTGCGAATGTAAGGAAAGACTCGCGGGAAGGGGGAAAGAGAAAAGCCCCGGTTTCCAACAGGTAATACCGGCTTGCCTTTCCCATCCCGTCTCTGCTCAAAGCTCCTAGGGGCGTGGTCCACCCTCTTCCCGGACCAGCTGGCGCACAATCCGCCTCTGATCTTAGGAAGGGGATTTTCCCCTCGGCACAGCCAGCTATCCCCCAACCCCTGTTGTCTTAAGGCTCTCTTTAAAAATAAAAATCTCCCAAAGAGTTTCATTCATTCATTAAATAAAGAAATAAAACCTTCACATGTTTTTTCCACATTTACCTGCTCCCCTTTAAAGCTCCTGCGAGCTCGAAACCAGGTATCTTCCGCAGCACATGTGAGAAAAATTGAATCACAGAACAGGCAATGCTCAACCGTGATGATAATTCCCTCAAGCACGCTTTTTCACAAATAATATAAAGGATAGCTTTCTTATCTCGGACATAGAGCCCACATTGTCCCCACACCCCTTTTCACATCCACACCCTCAAAACCAGAGACCTAGCCGCTATGCACTTACTAATAGGCGAGAGGGAATCGTATTTCCAGCCAAGCCGGCATATTTCTCTACCCTCATCCTAATTAGTATCAGCATTCCAAAACCAAAGCATGAAAGACAGAAAAGAATAAAGCTGGGATGCAACCATCAGTTACCATATGCTAAGGAAACCAGAGCACCATGCCAGGGCAGAAACAGTTTTTTTAAAAAAAAAAAAAAATTCTGCCTTTTACAAGGAAATACTGTACTCTGGCAATTTCACAACAGCAAGAAGTAAAAAATCTTTAGCTCTACCTGTTTGGTTCTTCTCATACAGCACAGCATGGTGGTATCTTCCCCGGCCTTCTTCCTGCCTCCTCTCCTTTCCTCCTCTTTTCCTTGTTCCCCCCCTCTCCACCTCTTTTCTGCTCGCTTGCTCACTCGCTCTCTCGCGCTAGCGCGCTCTCCCTCCCTTCCTCCCTCCCTCTCTCTCTCTCTCCCTCTCTCTCCCTCACACACACCAGGGCAGTTAGCAGCAACTGTAAGGTCCACAGCTATTGCTCACCGCACATGCTCTCTCTCTCTCTCTCTTTCTCTCTCTCTCTCTCTCTCTCCTCCTCCTCCTCCTCCTCCTCCTCCTCCTCCTCCTCCTCTCCTCTCCTTCCCTCCCTCCCTCCTTCTTTCTCTTTCCTCTCTCCTTTTTTCTCTCTCTTTTTTTTCCTCCACTCCCCACCCAATCTATCTTTTTTCTTCCTTCTCTCTGGGTCCCTTTCTCAGAAATGTTCACTAGCTTTCAGTGACTAATCACTTCCCGTAGCCCCTACCCCCATTCTAGACAGTCGCCCCCTCCCAGTCCCCTGCCAGCCTCATGAATATTTAAACACCTCCAATCTGGACCCAATTACCCACCGACTTTCGCACTGCCTTGGGAGGGCTATGGGGTGGGGGCAGAGAAGGATATTCCAGACTGGTAGAGAGAGTGGATGAACATGTTTTAGGGAAGTGGGGCCTGAGGAATACTTGTGTCTCTTTCCTACCTCTCCTCTTTTCCAGGACTATAAGAACAAGCATGCAGGGAGGAGCTAGACATACGTAACTTATAGCTGCCATTTAGATTTTATGTGCAGTTGGTAATCATGGAGGTTCAGTTTCCTCAAAAATACTGTTTTTATTTATGTAACCTAAATGCATACATACAATAAGCTTAGACGTGCACAAACTTAAGTCATCTATGCTTCAATACACAGTCAGCACACACGTGTGCGCAGACACACAGCGCTTAAGCATTCTCAGGATTTGAAAGTGGAAATAACTATTGTCTAGGAATTAGCATCCATATCTAAAATCACATAGTGGGTTTTTTACTTAGGCACTCGAGCTTATTTGACAATTGCAGTTCCTTCTAATTTTACCACAAAAGCTGAGTGTACGTGAATGGCAGGGTTGTATAACATTGACAGTGATGGTGTGCCATTTGAGCACAATGGATACTGGTAAGCTCTATCTTGAGCAAAGATGCACACCCTGAAGCCTGCATCAGTTCGTTCTAGTGCCTTCCTTGTCTTGGGGGAAACTATGTGAGTTGTAAGTTTGTAGTTGGCAAATTTTAGACATTTGGTGTTGTTTGGATTGGAGAATCCCTTACCTGTAAAATGGAAATAATAATCCCAGTCCTTGCCAACATGTTATAGGGTGAAATGCAATGCACAAAGGCTTACTGGAGCCACTCTCGGTCACAGCAGTCTAACAGGCAGCAACTTTTCTGAAATGTTGATGACATGTCTAGGTGACTGCGTCAAAGAAACTTCCCGAATTGTTCCTTGTTCATTAGTGATGACAAGCACCTCTAATTAAATGGCTCATATTGTTTCTTCTCCCTTCTAGACATAAACTTGTTTAACAGACAGCAGCCAGACAGCTTGTTATCATGCATACTTCAGCACCGTTGGGTGCCTTAGAAACTCAGTACACCAAGGGATATGCCTCTTAAAATGGACCATCTCAGAAAGATGACCAGAGGTGGTGAAGAGACGAAGATAATGGTTAGAAATTACCCCAAGAGTTCTCTCTGAGAATGACCTGCGTTAGCTCCAAGCCACCTGGTCCTTTCCCCCCAGTTTGTTTCTCAGTTTTCATATTTTATGATTTTTTTTTAAAAAAGAAGACACATAGCCGAGCTGTTGTGGCACAGGCCTCTAATCCCAGCACTTGGGAGACAGAGACAGGAGGATCTCTGTGAGTTTGAGACCAGCCTGGTCTACAGAGAAGTTCCAGGACAGGCCCCAACACTACAGAGAAACCCTGTCTCAAAAAACACAACACAACAAACAAACAAAACAAAATAAAAGGCACATTCTGGGTTTAGTATCTTTTTAACTTTGTGATAATCCCTGTCAGAGCTGAGTCTTCAAAACCAGCTTTCCTGGCTAAAAGTGATAGGAGAGGCAGAGAATGCATGAGAAATGACTTAATGTAGGCATTAAAGTTATGGATTAGGATTCCCCCTTCTAGTGGTGGAAAGCACCTAAGAAAGGAAGCAGTTCTGGGGCACAGAGGAAGAAGCAGCTTCCTTTAACCACTAAAACAGGTATTACTCCAGCGATAAGATCATTTTCTTTCTCTGTTCATGTGCTCCACCACCTCAGCCCTCCCCTTGTGCTTTCTTTCCTGTTTTATTTGTGGGAAGAAACTTGAGAAGCACTGTGGAATAATGCAGTCACAAAAGCGAACAGTCAAAATCAGACAAGGGTATGGATAAACTTCGCTGTAACTGAGTATGATAATCCAAAGCTGTAGCATCGCTTTCCTCATCAGCTTCTATAACTTATTTTGTCTGATTGTCAGTGGCATGGAGACACCCTGCATCTCATTTTGATGGGATTGAAAGACTAAGAGAAGTTAAGATCTTTGATTCGCTTACCTGAGACTCCATCACTGCACAATGGCAGTGTGCATCATTGTTTCTAGTTCTTAGCAGTTAACCTATGTAGATTTTGTGTTGAAATGAGCCTTAGTCAAGGTCCAACCCTTATCTCAAAAGCCATGGAGAACAAACTGATACTTCTACCCCAGGTAGACCTTGGTGCATTCCTAACCAAATGGCAGCTCTTTAATCACTCTCTTGCTTCAGTGTGCAGAACCCTGGTTGTTTTGAAAGCCTTTCCCTGGACTGGAATACTACATATTGCCCCGGACCCTCTAAAAGTTAGTTCCCAAAGAGGAACTCAGGCTCGGAAGCTGAGTTTGTAAGCTATGAAATCAATTCCAAGACATCCTCCTCACTTCCTGTCTAAGCCATGGACATTTTGGGCTGGCAAACAAATGGGGAAGAAAAGAAACAGTACAAAAAACCACACACCTTGATCTGATTTTAAACCAAAATAGTGACAAAAAAAATCCAAATCAAAACAAATAAAAAACAAGGCAGCAGCAGAACATATGTGAGCACACATAATAAGAAAATATCATAGCTAGGGTGGTTACCCTCATTTTTTTTCTGGGTGACTACTCTGTTTTTATTCCTTTATCACTATTTTCAGCCTATGTATGACTTTGAACCTCACACCTAATAATTGTAACTTTTAGGCTAACAAATCAACTCATACAATGATCAGTCAATTTGCAGGCTCTGGAAGAAGAGGGTGGTGTTGGGAAGCTAGATTCCTGTTTCCATTGTCAGATCTCCTTCATCTTTGCTTTAAAATTACTCTGTTTTCAGAATAAGCCAATAGTGCCTATGCACTTGTACGTGTGTGTGTGTGCGCGCGCGCGCACGCGCGCACAGGCACACACACAAATACTATTAAATAAATTATTTTTTAAAGACTTGAATAATCGAAAGAGTGAAATACTATAATTTGCAACAATGTAGATGAGACTAGATATCACTAAAATAAGTCAGGCCCAGAAAGACAAATAGTACATATGCTCACTCACATGTAAGACCAGATAAATATTGATCTCATAGAAACTGAGACTACGATGGTGGTTAACAGAGATTAGAGCGGGGGGGGGGGGGGGAGGCAGAGGGGATCAAGCACTAAGGAAAATCCCCTGCCAAACAATTGAGACATAAGGCTAGTATTTAAGAGAAGAGGGTACCATCATGAAAAACACATTGGTCTTATTCCTTTGCTGATTCTAAACTGTGAGTCTTACTCCCTTTACCTTCTGTATTAGCTTACTAGGACATTTACAACAGAGTACTGAGGTGGTTTAAAAATCACAGTCTTCACCAGTTCTGGAGATTGGAAATCCAAGGTCAAAGTGCTGACACACTTGACTTTCTCTGCGAGCTACAGGTGCTGTGTCTGTTTCGATTTTCTAAATTTGCACATGGCTGCCCTCTTGCTGCTTCTTTGTGGGTAAGTCTTCCCTCTTATAAGGATGCTAATCAGACTGGATTAGGGTATCCCTAAAACCTCCCTTTAAACTCATTATCTTTTTAAGGATCCCATACCAGAATACAGTCATCCTGAAGAGCAATGGGTTCACTTTTAACATATGAATGGGAATGTGCACAACACCTGCTAGTGACAACACCTGCATTCTAAACCAAGGCCAGCTGACTTCATCTTTGTCATTCATATTTTAGAAGTTGTAAAAAGCACACTACCCTCAGGGAGATTCACACACATGTAAAAGGCAAAACAAATGTTATTCAAACAAAACTTGGTTAGATGTCTGATGTGTGCTCTACACAATCAGAATAGAAAATATGTAGTGAGGATTAGGGTTTTCATTGCATGATTAGAATTTGGACAATGAGAGAAGACACCATGAGTTTAAGCTAGATTGTTCTGGTTAGTTTTATGTTAACTAAACACAATCTAGAGTCATCTGAAAGGAGAGAACCCCAATTGGGAGAAAATGTTCCCTGAAATACAGCTATAGTGTGTTTTCTTAATTAGTGACCTCCTTTGTGGATGGTGCTATTCCTGGTCTGGTGGTTCTGGGATCTATAAGAAAGCTGGTTGAGCAAGCCAGTAAACAGCACTCCTCCATGGCCTCAGCATCAGCTCCTGCCCTTCAGGTTACTGCCCTTTTTGAGTTCCTATACTAACCTCCTTCCTTACAGACTGCGATGTGGAAATATAAGCCAAAGAAACCCCTTCCTCCCTAACTAACTTTTGGTTTTTGAGTTTCATTCAGTACAGCAAGCGGAAACCTGTCTAAGATAAAGGGGAAAGATGCTATTAGAAAAGACAAAGTGCAGATAGTGACCGCATGATTGAGGGGCTGTCATTCTACAGACAGATGATAGTAGTAATAGTAAGAGACAAGTCTGGAAGGGTAGACTGAATCCAGGTGTCTTAAAGAGGCAACTAAACAGCCCGTGAGGTGGCTCGGCAGGTAAAAACACTTGCTGAACAAGCCTGTCAACTTGGGTTTGATAACCAGAATCTAGATGTAAAAATCTGGGTATGGTGGCACACACATCTATAATGCTAGTACTCCTGCAGACAGACAGGAAGCAGAGATAGAAAAATGATCTGGATGTTTGCAGGCTTTCTGGAATACACAGCATAGCAGAAAGAAGGGCAAGGTGGAAGGAGAGAACTGATTCTTCAAAGTTGTCGTCTGACCTCCACAAGACCTTCATGATGTGAGCCTATATCACACACACACACACACACACACACACACACACACACACACAGAGAGAGAGAGAGAGAGAGAGAGAGAGAGAGAGATATTTTCAAAAATAATAATTCAGATAAGGCACAGAGAGACAACTGGCACAGATGATCACTCATCTGTAGGACCTGATCCATCTGATAAATATTGGTCTCCCAGAAACTGAGAGTACAACAGTGGTTACCAGAGGCTGGGGGCAGGGGTTAAGGAAAGTTAATCAGTGAGTTCTGATGCTGGGGCATTACGCCTACAATTAAGTGGCTCAAGAAAACATAACTCTTCTGAACAGTTCAAAAAGCCAGTAGGGACTCTTATGACAATTTTCACAATGAAGGCATAAAAAAATAGTTCAAAAGGAAGAACTGAACACTATACAATATATACATCTGTTATAAAATTCCATGGTTCTGCAGGAGTTTTTGTGTTTTTGTTTTGTTTTGTTTTGTTTTATGAGACAGGATTTCTCTGTCCTTGGCTGCCCTAGACTTGGCTGCCCTAGAACTCCCTCTGTAGACCAGGCTGGTCTCAAACTCACAGAGATCCACCTGCCTCTACCGCCTGAGTGCTGGGATTAAAGGTGTGCACCAGCACTGCCTGGCCCAATTTTTTTTTATGTATCAGTTAAGAAATAAAATTCATTTTAAAAATATCAAATAAAGAGGGTATATTTGCTTTCTAAGCCTGCCATAACAAATTTCCACATTTTTTTTCCTCTCACATTTCTTCAGCCCAGAAATCCCAAATCAGTGTATATGAGGGCATGTTTGTTTTGGAGGCATGGAAGAATAGTTCATTCTAGACCCTCTTCTGGTGGACGGAGTCAGCCTGTGGCTTTGTTTGAAGCTGAAACTGCATCCCTTCATCCTTCATCCTCATGTGGACATCCCTTCTGTGTGTTTCAGTTTCCTTGTACAGTGTACCTGTTTCTGAATTTAGGGTTCATCCTAAATCTAGATGGTCTTCTCTTGAGATCCTCAATTATATCGACAAAGGCACCCCTCCAAAAAAATTAGGTCATGGTTTCTGGTCATAGAAATTAGAAGTTGGACATAGATTTTTGAGATATACATTCAACTCTTACTAGAGCTAAGCATTAGAACTAAGGCCGGAAATGGTAGCATCTCGAGGAACTCCTGTGGTGATATCGTGTAATATGGAATGTAGAGAAAGATACAGTGAGACCCAATGAGAGGAATGCGGATCTAGGAGGAACGATGGTAGAAAAAAAATGACCTGTCACTTGTTAAGTGCCTAATGTGTTCCCACTGTTACACATCTTATATTTTATATACATTGCAATGTTGCTCTCACAGGAGAATATCTAAGGGGAAACGAAAAGAAATGAAAGTTATTCAGAGATAGAGCCCAGGGAGCCTGGAGAATAAGAACACAAATAATCAGATGTGAACAGGCATGAGGAGGTAACGTAGTTATGGAGATGAAGTAGGAAGTTTGAAAGTGTGTATTGTATGGAGGCGTTGAAAGAATCCATGCCACATGGAACCAGATTATAGCAAACCCGACTCAGAACTATCTTCTATGAATGGTTAAAGGATCAAATTCTGAGCTACAAAGTTTTGCAGAAACCAGAGGGTTAAAGAATAAACTTTGAAAATTGTTCAGGGTTCCAGAACTTGAAGACAGGGATCAAGAAAAGGAGTAACAGGATGGAAGGGGCAGTAACAAACTCGGAGTTAACAGCGTTCTCAAAAATGTTTTCTTGAATTTATCTTCTCAAACTCATTATTTAAATTCTTGCCTAGCGAAATATGTATAGGTGGGATTTTATAAGTGAGTATCTATAACTAATCTATGGCATGATAGAATCTCTTTTTTAAAAAATGTATAGCACAAATTCTTATTGTTTTTTATATTAAAAACCTGGAGTCAGCTATTAGAGGCGAAAGCTGAAGGATCAGAGAAACAAAGCAGTCAGTCACTACTTGTTACCTCCACCAATGCTCAGACAAAAGGAGCAATTCTGTCTCTATGAATCCTCAGATTGAATGTTTTCTCTATGAAACTTCAGACTGCAACCTCAGACTGCAACCTCAGACTGCATCCTCAGAGTGCATCCTCAGACTGCATCCTCAAACTGCCTTACATTCCTCTCTCCGCCCAGTCATATCCCTTCCTGTCTCCACCTCCCTAGGGTTGGGATTAAAGGTATACGAATCCCAAATACTAGGATTAAAGGTGTGAGCCACCACCACCTGGTTCTGTTTCTCTTTGAGACTGGATCAGTCTAATGTATTCCAGGGTAGCCTTGAATTTAGAGAGATCCATTTGCCTCTACTTCCCAAGCATTGGGATTAAAGGTGCATACCATTACCATTACATGGCCTCTATGACTCTATGGCTCAGCTCTGCATTCTGATTTTCAGGCAAGCTTTCTTTGCTAGATTACAAACAAAATATCATTACAAAAAGGATTTTTTTATATAACAATCCACACACTCAAGAAGGGATTCATCAATATATACTATCAAAATTTATCTAAGGGTCTTAGTGTTTATTGAGGTTGATGTGTTTAATTGCACATCTACTGCTCAAGTAAGGATCCTAGAGATGACTCTAACTCTTAAATCTGCCGCATCCAAGACTCTGAATTTATCCAAATTGTAGAAATATGTTTTCACCACTCAGTCATCAAAATATCTTTCATTTAGGTCTTCAACAGTTTTAAGTGCTGATTCAACACTCCTAAATTCTGAAAGAATACATACCACTTCATCATCCAGAACTCTAGGAATTTCAAATATCCCACTTTTCCCCACCTTGCCATAGCTTTCATATTCTTCTTGGTTTTATTTCTCAAATCTTCATTGTCTTTCCTGCCCAGTTGTTGCTCAGCAGGGCCGCCCTAATAGGACCCTACCTACTTATTTCAGTTAATGGATTTGGATCCATCTTCTCGATTGCATTACAAGGCACCTCCTCTCTCTTCCATTACCTGTAAAAATCTTGCTGATCTTCTTCACTTACAGTGTAGGCTGATCTGGTGCTTTCTCAGTCCCTGCCCTTGCTGAAAACTACACTTTTGCACTTCCCTATACCATGTTATGTCACCCATGCGGTCAATATGGGAGAAGTTGCTTTGCCAGGTTGGAGATCTTGTTCTATCCAGCTCCCTCCTATACCCTGGAGGAAAAGCAACTTTGAAAGACTTCAGTAAAGATCTTAAGTCCTCTTCACAAGGAAAATCTTGGGGTAGTTCCCTGTCCTTCTCAACAAGAGTGGGTTGGAGGAGGGAGCTCCCCCAAATGTCCTTTCTTCTTTTCTTGACTTCAGTCTTCATTAGAATCTGAATTGCTTTGGATGTCCTCCAGTTTCAGGCTCCTTTTCTTCTATGTCCTTGTTTCAAGATCCTACTGCCTCTGTTACTCTTCTCTTCGACACTTCATTATTTCTGATAATCATTAGGAAGGAGGATCGTATTCATCAGCTACACGAATCAGAACCCTCTCTCTCACCCACTATAGAAAACCCACTGGGAACAAGATCCTTCATTCTGGCTGCTGTGTGAGATAGTGTGTCCACAATCTGCTTGTCTTCATTTTTACCTCTGAAAGTTTTCCCCAAATATCCCTTTTCTTTTTCTTATCTAATTCCTCTGGCTTAGTCCACCATCACCTCTTGAGACAATTAATGCAGTGACATTCTAACTGGCTTTGCTACTTTTATATTTGCCCACCTTTCATTTTATACCTACATGCTTCTATTTAAAATAATAATCATGGAGGCCAGAGAGATGGCACAGTTGTTAAAAGTGCTTCTTGTTCTTCCAGAGAATCCAAATTTGGTTCCCACAACCCATGCTGGGAAGTTCACAACTGCCTGTAATTCAAGCTTCTGGGGCTCTAACAGTCTCTTCTGCTTACACACATGCATCATACATTTAAACATACATACATGAGAACACACAGAACACACGCAATAATAATAATAAAATTCAAAACTAAATATTAAGAATAAATAAATTTAAAAAGTGACAATACTGTGATATTCTTCTTAAAATCTCTTTGTGGGTGTCCATGTGAGTCCCTCTCAGCCTTTCAGTGCACATGAAAATTTTCAGAGGAATTTGTTAGAATATGAATTCTTTGGAGGTCTTCAACAGTTGACCTTCATATGCATATGCTAAACTTTCAAATATGTAGTATTATAGTTCACTGGGATAATTTCCACACAGATATCATTGAATCACTGTTGAAGAACAGTCTGAGGAACAAAAGCCAAACTCTAATTCCTAATTCCTAATTCCCTGTTCCAGCCCTGTCTTTTATTTTATCCATTCTACACTTTAAAGTAGGAAGAAAATTATGTTCATTGACCATGTGATTTTATTTAAATTTGTTAGGTTATTCTTGAAAAAAATCACATTATACGAGCCTTAAAAAATTGAATCATCATTAATCATATGCATAGTAAATTTCTCTGAAGAACTTTCATTGAGCTCTTAGCCAAGGCTCCTTCTCCTTGTTCTGGGTCCCATTGCAGAACATTTTATCATTACGATTTCAAGATTTACCTTTTATTTTCCACATTCAAATATAAACTTGATTATTTTTGCTTGCAAGGACCTTTTCTTATTCTTCTTTATATTTCTAGGACCTGGCCCAGTGACTGACACATAATAACTAAGCCTGAATCACTGGCCTAGCATACTGCTGCCGGACAGAACCTGCCAAAGGCTTTCAGGAAGACATGGTTACATCTGTTCCAGGGTGAGACTTTCCTCTGTGATATGATGTCACCCAATTAATTAGGCTGGTTGCATCTCAGTGTGGCCCCACTGCCAGGATTCACTCACTGTTCTTCTTGTAGTTAGACAAGATTTTTGAAGCCAGAAATTGTATGATTTTTTAAGACCCTCTAATGCTTGTCTACCATTCTAGATGCGCCTTACATCGCAGCAGATGCCCCTCCCCCCATTCCAAGACACCCTAAAGGACCTCTGAATCCCTTATCAGTCAACATCACACAGGGAGCCATTTAGCACTGGAAGGAAAGAGGAAAAGGCACATAGCCTATAAACAAAGGTTTATCTTGCCACTCTGGTGACTGCCTGAGTGAGCATATGTAACTCAGTGGCCTATGAGTGTATCAAGCAGTCCAAGTGGAAAGGTTCCCAGAGATGACACCAGCCTGCATCATCAGCACACCCCTAGAGGCTGAAATCAGCTCACCTTGACTCATCATTTGAGTTAACCACTGAACCTCTCCCTGGGCCGCTTTCTTATTATCTATTCAGTAAAGTAATGGGCTGTTTACCTCTTTATGTAAATGGCCTTTCCCAGTTGCACATTTCCAGACAGCAAGCACAGTGTCTTGGGCTTCAGATTGGCTTGGTGTTTCCAGCAGGAACATACACAAGTTTCATAGGACCTCACACTTTTGCAATTTGGCTAGCCTTTTAAAGTGAATAGCAATAATACAGGGGGCTAGAGAAACAGGATAGTCAGCAAGTAGTGTGCTTGTCATTCAAGCAAGCAGATTTGAGTTTGAGCCCGAGAACTCACATAAAAAGCCTGGTGTAGCCTTTGCAAAGGTATAGTTCCACTGCTGGGGAGGTGGAAATGGAATCTCTGTGAGTCTCCAAACAAGGTGGGCAGCTCCTGAGGATCAGGATTCAGAGTTGTCCTCTGGTCTCCGTGTATGTGTGCACATATTCAAATGTAGAATGCACACATACTCACAGATACGAATTAAATAAGGATTGGATGCAGCTCAGTTTAGTTTAGTTCCTGCCTAGCATACATGAAAACCCCGGTTTGATCCCCACCACAATATAAACTTGACACAATGGCACACACCTGTAACCTTTTGGGGAAGTAGAGGCAGGAAGATCTGAAGTTCAAGGTTATCCTCAATCACACAGCAATTTTGAGGCCAGTCTAGGACACGGGAGACCTTATCTCAAAGCAAAATAGAACACAAAAAAAGCAACAGTAACAAACAGAAAAAAAAATCAGTATAAAATGAGTATTTAGGAAAGAAAATCAGTTTTGTGTGTTGGGGAGAGATAAAATGACAACATTGAACATGTAATGTTTTATAACTGCTAGTATATGTCTGTATTTTAAGATTTATAATTTGACGGTTTCTTTGTTTGACACTGACTATGCAAAAAAATTTTGTGTGTGTTGGTTTATTTTTATTTTTTAAGATGGGGTTTCTCTGTGTAGCCTGGCTGTTCCGGAACTCACTCTGTACACCAGGTCGGCCTCAAAATCAGAAATTCACCTCTCTCTGCTTCCAAGGTGCTGGGATTAAAGGCCTATGCCACTACCACCCAGCTGTATAAGATTTTTTTTTTAAGAGAATGGAAGGATAATATTGTATTTGTCTTCTACACAGTTGATTTCTTTATTTTTATTATTGAGATGAAGGAGAAAAAACACACAAGACTCCATGTAGAGGTTGTTATTTTATATTTTATTACATCCATTAATTTATCTTCTGTGTACATTGGTGTGTGTGTATGTGTGTGTGCTCCTGGGTCAGAAGATAACTTTTGAAAGTCTTGATCACTTCTTCCACCACATGAATCTGACTAATAAAACCCAGGTTGTCAGGCCGGACAGCAAGCATTTTTACCCACTGTGCCATCTCACTGGCCCACAGAGATATTTTGCCATGTAGGGCACTAGCAGTTTGGTGTGGGGAGTCCTTCTGTATATGCGTTGCTTTTATTGGTTAAGAAATAAAAAAGCTGCTTTCAGCCAATGGCTTGACAGAATACAGCCAGGCTCTAAGAGATATATAGGGAGAGAATAGGATGAGTCAAAGAGATGCCATTTAGCTGCCAGAGGAGAAAGACGCAAACTTCCAGTCAAAACCTTGCCGGAAGGCCACGAGGCTCATGGTAAAATATATCATAATAGAAATGGTTTAATCTAGGAGATAAGAGTGAGCTAGAAATATGCATAAGCTAATAGGCCAAATGGTATTGCAAATAATATAGTTTCTGTGTGGTTATTTTGGTTCTGGGCAGCCGGGAACAATCAAACGGCTTTCATACTACAGCAGTTGTACAAAAGCACACGAATCCTGAGAAATTCTATTCTAAATGATTGCCATCAAATGAGAAAAATGTGCAGGATAGATTGATATTGTACGTATGACATTGTCATTATCAAAGTAATGATACTTCTTGACAGAAGAAACTTTGATCTTGATCTATTTTAGTGAGAATGGACTCTTCTATTTAATATTTTACACAGCTGGGCGTAGGATGATTTCCCAACAGAACAGCCACTTGAGTTAGACATTCCAAGCTTTGCTTGTCATCTTAACCATGGTGCATGTTCCAGGTGATGTAGAGAATGTTTATAGTGTCATGTAGCATTTGTTCCTCTGCTTCTGGCTGCAATGCCCAGTGAGTTGGTACATCATATCCTTCAAGCCATTCCTACTTCAGGAGCACTGGCAATAACTTAAAGGTACACAGAGGTCCCTAAAGGCAACATCAATACATCTCATTAAACTCAATCTATGTGCAACACTGTGACACCTCATTTATCAGTTTTGTAAAATTGTCTGTAGTCATTCAATGCAAAACTGACATATGAAAAAATGCCACAAAAGAAAAAAAATGAGTAGAAACAGAAAGTTTAATGAATTGCTTTTAAAACATTTCACTATTTCATGTTTTACACAAATACACAACAGCATAAACCTTGTCCCACTCAAGTGAGGAGTCCTAAAGAACAAACTGTGTTAGCTAAACAACCGATCTGCTTTGTCTTTTGGATAGTGTTAAGCTATTAAATCATTAATAAATGGTGTGTGTATATGGTATGCATGCAGGTTTGTATGCATATAAATTGTGTGTACATTCATGTGAAGGCCCAAAGTTGACATTGGATGTTTTCATCAATCATTTTCTACTTATTTATCTATGTAGGATTTCTTGATGAACCTTGAGTTAGTCAATTCGCCTGAAATGCCTGTCTCTGGGATTACAAGAGCCCACCATAACCCTACCGATCACTGACTTTGTGAATAAGTTCTGGGGATCTAAACTCCAGACTTCTTTTCACAGCAAAGCTTATATTGAATGAACCCTCTTCTGAGTATCTGACGGAGAGAGAGGACACACACACACACACACACACACACACACACACACACACACACAGAGAGAGAGAGAGAGAGAGAGAGAGAGAGAGAGAGAGAGAGAGAGAATGGAGAAAAGGAATAAAAGAAAAAGAAAAACTAGAATGACAGTTGGTCTAAATTTCAAACAGTGACATGCTGATTTTCAGGACACTCAGGTGTTTGAATATACAATAGTCTTCCCCCACCCCCCAACACAATCATGGACATCTCTCATCATCTCCCAAATGTGTTCCATTCTCTACTTCCCATTAGAATGCACACAGCTTAGGGAAATAATAACCTACAGTCTTCTTGTTGGGTTCCAAATATAAAGCTTCTCATTTAGGCTTCATTAAATATCAGCTGTTGTACCATGGGAAAGGGTGTCCTTGTCTAGAGACCGTATCCCTAAACCCATCACCTTTATATGCTCTCCAGCCCAAGACCCCCAACCAAATGATTCTTCATTCACTTTGATACCTCCTTCTCAAATATTTTATTGCAGGAACAGTTTCATCTTAGTATAAATGGCACACAACTTGTAGTTGTATGATATAAGAAATTCTACTTTCATAACTTCTTGTTGTTTGTATGTCAACTTAAAGCTTCAGCAAACCAGCCTCATCCAGAGGAAATCGTCCATCCTTAGGCTTATTATTATTATTATTATTTTTACATCTAACCTTGTCCCAACTTAACACCATCCTCTCAGGTCTTAGCAACCCCCATCCTTTCCAGTTTGAAAGCTAAACCTCCCTCTTTACAGCAAAATCCTTCCTAGCCAATGGGGTCTGGTCATAAAATTTCCTCAAAATAACTTCTCCATCCTTTTATTTAAGGCACTGAGGCAAATGTTCCTATTGCTACTATCTTGATTTTCCATAAACTGATTCTAGCACCTGCCTGTTTGTTCTTACACAATTCTTTTGCTGTTTTTTAGGTCTGTGCATCCAAGTTCTTTACCCAAATGTCCTTAAAGTTCCATCAAAATATGTCAACCAGTCAGGCATCTTAAAACTATTTGTTGACAAAGATATCTCATTGTATTTCCAAGGAAAAATTAGCAAGCATTAATTTTTGAAAGCTATTTGTAGCTACTCTATATACCCACCCACAACATAATCTGTCAAATGCACATAAAAATGATGAGTTATAGAAAGTGGTATATTGACTTTAGCTTACGCTTTTTATTCCATTTTCTTCAGCTTATTTGAAGCATTGGAAGGCTAGCATATTATAGCTAAAGTTCACAAATGCCATCTTGTTTATCTCCCTATTGCCAAGTAATCTCTCCAAAGTTTTATTGTCATTTTTTAAATTCATGGAACTCTCATTAAAGTTTTATCTATCTCATTTCTGATATTGGCTATATTAAAAGTCTCCTTGGCTAATGTTAGTAAATTGTCATTTTCTAGACTTCCATCAAAGTGGATGTGTTTAATGGTCTGAATGACAATGAGGATGTGGGCTCCCTTTTAATCAGCCATGAAATAATTAGCTTCACAGAAATTAGTCTCTCATGCATGCCTTTAGGCCTACCTTGCACGCTGCTGAACTTCAAAGATTCCAGGTCAGATAACACCTATAAGATGCCAGTTACATCTCCCTACTGGATGCAAATAAAGGTTAAGATACCTTGTACTCAAGAAACCAGGTTACTTACAAAGGTTTTCATCTTTAACTTTGGGTTATTGCTTGGATATTTGCCAATCCATGTAGTTATCCTTTGAGACCTGCTTGCAGGGCTTCTGACCACCAAGAATAAATCGACTCTACATGTTATTTCAGCAAGTGCTTTGATATAGTCAAGGTACCCTGAATCTTCTTCATGTCACACCCCTTTAGAGCTCACTGGATGTGACTCTAAGATCCTTGTCTGAGATCCTTTCAAGATATACTATACTGCTTATTGGTTGGTTACTCTTCTTTATTGTTAATTGTGTGCATGTGTGCTTCTGAGTTAGGGATATGCACATGAGTGCAGGTGCCTTCAGAGGTCAGAGTTACCAGATAACTCTGAAACTGGAGTCCCAGCTTGTTGTGGGCCATCTAACATGGGTGCTGGGCACCAAAATATGGTCCTCTGCAAGAGCACTAACTGCTCTTAACCACTGAGTTGCTCATCTAGCCCCTACTTATGACTTTTTAAATGTAGCATCAATAAGTAATATTTGAAGTGAGAGAGAATTTGATTGGAAGAGTGAGAAAATTATTATCAAAAGTTTAAGTGTTATATTTTAATGCATATATCTGAGAACTGCAAGGACTTTATGTTTTTACATATATATGTGTGGGTGTGTGGGTATGATTGTGTATGGGGGCGGTCTTTCTGTGTGTGTCCACCAACCCACTTAATTGTGAAGTTATTCAGCAATATACTGGTTAATGTTTAACAACTGACTCTCAGGCATGGGAGATGTAAATTTGTAGCATTTTTCCATTTCAAAAGTACAATGAGAGCGTGTCTCACTGAGAAAGCATAGAGAAATAATTAGAAATAGAAGTGTTTAGTACTGAACTTAATACATTGTTAATGTTCAGTTTTTAATAATGACTACATTTAACACTGGGCTTCAGATTACTGAAAACCTGACAGTTGGGTCACAGAAGTTCACACAGCCATGTCTAGGACAGTACCATTGTACTATAGTCTGTATTTTAGCATGACACACTGCAAAAGTATTTAATTTTTTTCTTTCACTTGAGTAAAATACTATATGTACATTGTGTTCTGTTTTCATCTTGTACACTCAGCTGATTATTTCACCTTGTCAATAACTCCTCAGATCAAATTCAGTCACCACACATCTCTGTCATCCCTGCCCCTTCTAACTCCAGGTTGTCCCCACAGCTGAGAAAGTAAGCATTTTTTATTCTAATAAGAAAAATTCTGCTAAGATAGAGCAAAAGACAGTATCAATAGCCATGAAAATAGAACATTCTCCCCATACAAGGCCCAGAACCTTCATCACCAACAAAATATTTATCTGCTCAATTAACTCTGTACCCTTTCCAAACTTCTCTACCTTGCCCTCGATACTCTGGAGATTTCATTAATGAAGTGTGAGACTAAGTCTAGAAACTGTCACTACCACCTTATGCCAGAGAAAAGGATTATACTGCCCCCCTGCAAAACCAGTTCCTTTCCCCAGAATCCACCAACTGCCCCTCTTCTTTGTCCATTAACCTCTTTGTTTACTGCCCACCCCCCACCCCAGCTTTCCCTTAGAAACACAGCATCAAAGCAGTGCCTGGCACCTCTGCTTTTCTTAAAATTCTGTTTTCTTCTTCTGTGAGAAAGAGTTCACATTTCAAGTTTTCTCTGCTCCTTGGCCTTACTAGAGGGAAATCTGCCCTATTTTATTTCTCCACAGATGACTAACGTGACCTTCTTCCCACTTGCAAAGTAAATATATTCAGCCAGAGACTTTAGCCACTTGCTCCTTTGCCACCTTCCTATTTAGCAGCATCGGGACCTAGCCACCTGGAGGCAGGAGCTTCTCCTTCATAATTGGAAAAGCATCCTTTCATTCCATAGAGACCCTGGTGCTTCTGTTCCCTCTCATATCAGCACCTTTTCCTCTCAAGTGAGTGTTTAGCCTCATCTTCTAGGAATACTGTAACCTCTTCCATCTCCTTACTTAAAAAAAATATTTTCCTTCAACCCCAATTATCTATTTCACTGTGCCCCTCTGCCTGTCATATTTACTTCCTCTTTTTTCGAACCTCAGCTCACAACAATTTGTCTTTTTCATTCATTGCATTAGGGAGTGTAATTCAGTCACTAGAAATTTCATAGTCTCTCTCTCTCTCTCTCTCTCTCTCTCTCTCTCTCATGCACACACACACACACACACACACACACACACACACCTTTTTAGTTCTTACCTTTCATGGGTTCTCTGCAGCTTTTAAACCCACTAGCCTTGCTTTACTTCATTGCTCTTTAGTTTCCTTCTGTCTTTGTTTCAGTGACATCTAGCTTCCAATTTTGATTTCCATCTCTGAATGCCTTCTCCTTCTCCTCAGGTTTCTCTTTCTGCCACCACTTGCTTGGGAACTCTCAGCAATGCCCACAGATTCTACCACCACCACAGCTTTGTGTATGACTCCTAAACCTCTATTTTCAGCCCAGACATTATTGGAATCCTGCTTCAAATGCAGTTCTCCATATTCATGATTCATTCTCCCAAAATGAACATCTTCTCTTCCCCCCGAATCTCTCACCACAATATGCACCTCTTCCTGTAATTCCTATTCCTGCATACAGGGCCACCCCCTGCCCCTTTGTCCAGAAACATCCCGCAAGTATCTTTATTTTTCTCTACCTCCATTCAATAAGTCATGAAATACTTCAAATGTTAAGACAGTTCTTCTTGCAAAGCAGGTTTTTAAAGAATATTTTTTGGATTATTTCCCCTGCTACAGCCTCACTTCCATCTTCTACTTAGAGACAGAATGATCTTCTTGGGCAGACCTGCCTGACCATGATCACTCTCTACTTCAAGTCCCACAGTAACTCATTTTACTGCAGGAAATCACCGAAATATCTTGTCCCTATGCAGCTTGCCACCTCTCTCTTTGACAGCAGCCAGTCCTACACATCTAGTTTGCTGCATTCTTCCCATGCATCTACACTTTCATTACCTCTGTGCCTTTGTGTACAGTGACATCATTTCGCCAGATGGTTCTCATTGTTTAGTGATCGAATTCTTATTCTTCCAAATAACAACTGAAATAGACTTTCCTGTGACCGCTCTCCTCAGGTCACCCGGCCTTATGTGGTACTATTCTTTCTCACATAGGCACTTACCCCATGCTATTGACAATGTTTTCTTACCCACCTGTTTTCACCATTTCCCAGAACAGAAACTGAGAAGCCATTAAGTTTTTTTAGGGGAAGGAATTCAGTTTTACTTATCTTCAGGCTTCCAGTTCCCCAGAGCAGGGCCTGGGATATACTCATGTGACTTAATAAACCTTCACTAAATGGATGACTCTCAATTTCATTTATTTCTTGCCTAAATAATGCTTGTCCAATTATTTAGTGTGTGTGTGTGTGTGTGTGTGTGTGTGTGTGTGTGTGTGTGTGTGTGTGTGCATGGTTTTGCATTCATGGAGAGAGAAAAAGAAAGAAAGAGGGAGACTGGGGATAATTCTGAGGAGTCGATTCTCACCTTCCATGTTGTTGAGGCAGGCCATTCTCCCTTGCTGTTTTAGATGACTCCTTGAGCTGCTTCTTGCCCATTCTCCTGTCTTTGTCTCCCAGCTCCAGATAGGAGTGGTTGGGTTATGAATGCTGCTATCGAATCTAGCTCTTTCCCTGAGTACACATTGAAATCTGGTAGTTACACCTGCGCAGCAAGCACCTTTGCCCAGTGAACCATTTTCTAAGCCCTTTAATTTTAATCTTTAAAAATAAAAATTAAATTTGCCTAAATCTAGCTCTTCTACTTCTATAAATATTCTTCCAGTTACATAAATCTCCTCATTATGGGAAAAATCATTGAATGCATGTGTACAAAACCAGGGTCAGAGTGGTATGCCTACAAAGGTGTTAGAGTCAAAGAAACTAAACCCAACTAATGATGTCCTAATAGATGAGCTAAATGCTATTCTATAGTAATAGCAGTGTGAGAGTGGGTAACATTGCAGTTATCCATTTTATGGACAGCATCATTAGAAACCCAAACTCATCTATTTGGTCCTTGTTAATGTTTTTATTTGTGTAGTGTTTGTGCTCCTTAAAACCCAATCCTATGGGTGCATTGCCTTTGGTGGTACAAAAACTGCTGTGGTCCCAGCTATTTTCAGGTGCTGTGAATGCTTTCTAGGTAGATACAGGAGATGAGGCAACATTTGTTTCTTTTGTATGAAACTAATACCTTTCACAAAATCCTGTCAGAACCAAAGTAGACAATAGGAGTTTGGAAAAGTCAGTCTCTTGTCTTCTTATCTCTTTCTCTGTCTGTCTGTCTCTCTGTAAACAAATGTTTCCCGTCCTGATTGCCTGGTTCCAAATAATGGACAACAGAGGCTTAGTATTACTTGTAAATGCTCAGTTGATACCTGAGGGTTGTTACTAGCTAACTTTTACATTTAAATTAACCCATATTTCTATGTACACTTTGCCATGGGGCTATAGCTTGTTACCGATAGCTGACTGCATCTCCTCCCAGATCTGCCCTTCTTTCTCCCAACATCCTCCTAGTCTGGCTATCCTCCTAATTTTATCCTGTTAAGCTACTGGTCAGTCAGCTTGTTTATTCAACTAAGCACAGCAACAAATCTTCACAGTGAATAATGGAATTATTCCACAGCATTCCCCTCCTTTTGTCTAATTAAAAAGAAAGGTTTTAACCTTAACATAGTAAAATTATATATAAAGAAAGCAGTTGTTAAGCGAATTACAGTAATAATATCTGAACTATTTGCATTTGGCAAAATTAAAGAAAATATTATATCATCTATTTTATTTTTGTGAGTCCAAAGTTTTGTACCTAATTTACTTTTTATCATAGCTAAGGAAAATTATCACTATCTAGTTTTCAACTCTATCAAAGACCCAAGAATGGTGAAATGTTACCTAATGACAGGGACATCTCACTGACTGGACAGTCACCCAAAGCTCCTCTGTAAATTGCGGCATCCAACTCTGGTCTACAGACCTAGCATATTTGACAGACTTTCTTGTGAAGCAGGGAATTTTGAGGACTGTCCTATTTTTTCTTGATAAAGTTTGGTCCTACTTGTCAAATTTGGACAGTAACTGTTAGCAGTTGAGACAAGGACAATTTCTTTGTCCACATTGCTAGCTTTTGCCATAAAGAAGGCAAACTTCATATGGTGCTTCTTTGATGTCCATTTTCCTCTTTGAAATATTTGGTGCTGCCAGAAACAGATGTGTCTTACTGTCAAGAAAAGTCTAAGTTCTTAAAACATTTTAAATGCCATATTCTATTAGTCTTGAAGTGTTTGAAGATTGCTTATCTATCTGAACTATATCTTTGTATACCTAGAAAACCTAGCTAACATGATTATAAGTTTGACTATTAATCTGTATTTCTTAATTATAAATTACATTTTTAAATGCTGTATAAATATAATATCTTAGGCAAGAGTAGACATATGTATATAATAAAATTGACTTGAAATTTGTATCCATAAAACAAAGTCCATAAAAAATATTTTGAGACTAATTATTGGTTTTTGGGTTGAAGTAGATTCAATAATCTATCCTTTTATTTTATTTCTATTTCTCTGAATCTAATCTTTTTTGTTCAGCTTTTTTTTCTGACCATTACCAATAACAACTTGAAACCAAGCCCCCTAAACAAAGACAAGCATTCACAATTTATTTTGTGGTATATGAGCATAGTAGTTCTCTATACTACTTCCTCCTGATATGGGGGAGGCTGGTAATCTTTGGGGAACCCTGAGAAAATTTAGGATTATAGTCAAGTCCTGATTGGGGCATTCTGTGAGGTTGGATCATCTCTGTTATCAGCCTTGAAACTGCTCTGGGTGCAGAACTTAGAGGAAACAGCAACTGTTTGAAATGTTTGATCATCTTGGCTATCCTTTCCCACCGGAGATTTTTCAGGTGATCTTCCTCCATCAAACCTGATTTTTCTTAACCCAGAATAAATCCAGGGCCTCTTATTTCCTGTAGAAATAAAAGTATAACTTCTCTCCCAAAGTGACACATCTTTTGATTTAAATTTTGAAGTTAAGATAAATTTTAAATATATAGGTTGGTTTAATATAGCAGTTCTCAAAATCCAAGGTCTTTTAGTAGCTCAAATATTTAAAAACAATACAATAATATACATAATCCAGACTTTCTGTATTTTCCATCTTTATGTGGTTTATTATATTTTTATTCCTTTATTTCTTTTTTAAAGGACTTTCTTTATTCTTTTCCTTTTCCTTCCCAAGCCTATATATTTTAAACACACTGTGACTCATTTAGAGGCTCTTTTTTGTCTGAATCTGTCCTTTCTGCACATCTTTAACTTTTTCTGTCTGCAAGAGCAAAAACTCTGCTATGTAACTTAGATCATGGTATCCTGATGCTACCTCCTATCCCTCAGTTCCCTGAGAACCTAGTCTCATGCAGAGACATATTTACCATCATTTCTGGGAGCCATGTTTATTGCCCCATCTCTGGGAAGTTTCTAGGTCCGTACCATCACTGAGTAGTGTTGATAGAACATAAGACTCTTAATCTCAGGGCTGTGAATTCATGCCCCATGTAGGATACAAGATGAAGTATTAATCTAATTAATCTTAATCAATATAACCAGAAGTCCGATATTGGGGTAAAAATCTGAAAGCTCAGAGAAGCAGAGAAGCAGACATAATCACTTCCTATCTCTTCAATTCCTCTAACCAAAAGAGCCTAGATCCTCTCTTTACCCCAACTTATCACTTTCTGTCTCCTCTCTGTATGGACCTCCTGTCGTTTATGGCTAACTAGTGGCTAGCTCTGCCTTTTGACTCCAAGCAAGCTTTATTTGTCAGAATAGAAGCAAAATATCACATAACCTCTTTCTCTCTCTCTGTCTCTGTCTCTCTCTCTCTCTTGTGTGTGTGTATGTGTATAAGGCGTGAAGGAGATTTCAAAAGCAGTTCCCATATTCCTTACAGAAATAGATCAGTCCACCTAATCATTGCTCCATATTTTCTAAATAGTGTTGACTATTAATTTATATTACTCCATTGCTTTCTTCATTGAAAATTTTACCAAAGTAGTGCCTGAATAGTTTAGACATGTCTTCTACAGTCTTTCCAGGTCTTAAGAAACACCTGTTTTGAATTATTTTTCTTCTTTCATATGTTCATTGATATTTTTGGAACCAAGGTTCAAATATTTTTCTATTTATCTTTCTAACTTTTTTACCTCTGTGTATATCATTCTGTCTTAAATAGTTAAAAAATTTAATGGCTGTTTTTACAAATTTTAATATAGATGTATATCACTAGCATGTTGCCTACTTCTCTTCCCAGATCATGAATGTAAAACTAACTGGAACCAGATTAGAAGGTCGAATGTTGACTTTTGAGGCAACCTGATGCAAACACTTCTAGTCAATTGTTTGCATACTCTGTTTACAAAGTCTTCACATCTCTAAGCCAAAGCCTCAGACTTTTTGTGCAACCAAAGGAAATCATAACTAAAGGGAGTTTGGGGCTTCATGCTCTAACACCCTTCATTTTACAGTTCAGATAACAAATATAGAAAGTCAAAATGACTAGTTAGGATTACTGGGCTAAGCCTTTAGGGGCACAGCATTTTTGAATTCACCATTGAGACAATGCTAAAAAAAAAATCTATCTTGCTTGACCTTATTCTAATATTTCTTCTGCCAGATAGAGGTTTAAGTTGGCTTTTCATGAGAAAGATTAGTAATGGATATATTGGGGTAGTGGAACAATAGCCATGAAGATGAAATTAGAGAGATAGTTCAGGAAAGAGCAAGGACACAGAGAAAACATGGGTACAGTTCAAGCAATCTTAAGCATTAGGTCCAATATGGAAAGACAGGGCACAGCAGTGGGTGAACCCTTGGGAGCCAGGCAGGTGGCGGTCATGATTCTAGGGGATGTGCCCATATGTTGCAGAATTCCTGACAGAAGGCTGAGTTTGGGCAAGGCTCTGGCTCCTGGGGTGGAGTGACAGGTGCCAGGTGGGGTCTAAAACTGACCAAATGTAATGCAATAGACCATGTCACTCTGGGCATGGAGAGAGAGATGTGTCTCAGGATGATTAGTTATAATCAAGACAGAAGAAGTTAGGGAAATGCAAACACAAACAGGGCCAAGATCGCGACAGAACTATGCCATGGGCTCCACAGGCATCCAGGGCTCACACTGGAATGTCAGTGTTTGGTTCTGAAGAATAGCAAAAGATAGCCATAAAACAGGAAGAAAGTTCGTCAGTAATTGTTAAACTTTGAGGCCTCAGACCCAGGGCTCCAGATTTATTTCCTAGCCTCATTGAGTGTTCTTCCATGGCAGGAGATGGGGATAAGGCTGATGGTTTGCAGCACTTTGAAATCAGTGTGGAGATAGGATACTATACTCTGTAGTTTCTAGAATTCAATTTATATTTAAAATTTGACAAAAAATTATGCTGGGGTGCTTTATGGAAAAAATTCTGTCAGAAATTATAAACTTAATTTGACAATCCCTTAGGAAAAGTTTATCTTGTAGCCTTTTAAAAACAGCATCTCAGTGGTAGATGGTACTCATGAATTTATTCCTTACTATATGTTTATAGATTTATGTGTATTAATATAACTATGTTGTTGGTCTGTGTTAAGGTTAGATCTTCCTTAGTTACAACCTATTTCTCTGAGACTATTTGTAAACAGGGATAGCATGAAAATAGCCACTAGAACAAAGTATAGATTATATAACAGTATAACAACTGAAGAGGAAGAGAATTCATGGTGGTCAGATCCCTCTATAGTCGATATTAATGTTATTAAGGAGAGCAAGATCATCAGACCATGGGATACTTGATCCAGTCATTTCATCCATCTTAATGACCAAATCCAGCCAACTGAGCAATGATACAATCAACTGCTCAGTATCTATCCATTATGAAGGCACAAAACAAACAAAATAAATTGGCAGTGTTTTGATTAGTTCTGTGAAGCAACTACACACACAATTGCCCAACACACACTGGTTTCAGTTTCTATGCATTTTATGATTCAGTTTTTTTCTTGTTCTAATTGCCTAGAAACACTCAATTTTCCTGTTGCTATCTCTAGACTTATTCATTGGTGTTAGCTTCTAAATTCTTTGCTTTTCTTAACTTAGATTATTAGCAACAGATCTATAAAGCTGTTAGTCTTCATTTTGGACTCATTGTTCATTTTAGAGACTTACACAAGTATGTTGCAAAATTAGAAAGCATATTTTCTTCTGTGTTTTAGTTTTCTCTGTCACATTTATGTGAGCCTTTCAGTTTGCCTCAAAAGCAAATGCTATTATAAATTAGTTTACATATAAACAAAGGTATAAAAATGCATCTGGCATTTTTCACATTTATGTAAGTATATGCTTAACATAGGCATGCACAAGCCTACATATTTTTGGATTGATTATAATCCATATACAATATTAAGATCATTTTTCCTGGATATGGCATGTTCATACCTTACAGATGGATCTGTCTATTGTTTCTCACTTAAAATCCACTTAACTTTGTCTTTTTAGAGTAGTTCCATTCACATGTCTGGTCAGTGCTTTGGGTTTGTTTTCTGGGCTGGGCTTACCCCACACTTTGTAGCTTGAAGTTAATGCTTTGATAAATGAACAATAAGTTTTATGTGTGTATTTGGGGGAGGAAATGATTTTTCTGACTTCTTTTTTAATTAATTAATTTATTTTTAAAAGTCTTTTCTCATTTTATATGATACATACACTCCCACCCCCTCCTCTCCTTTCAATACCTCCATCTCTCCCCACCCCATGCCCATCACTCCTCAGAGAAGGTAACACTTCCCATGGGGAGTCAAAAATCTGACACATCACTTAGAAGAAGACCAAGGCCCTCCCCTCTGTATCTAGGTTGAGCAAGGTGTCCCACCAATAAGAATGGGCCCCCAAAAGTCAGTTCAAGCAGTAGAAATAAATCCTGGTCCCACTGTCAGTGGTCGTTTTGCTGCCTTCTTTAATGAAATGATTAGGGCAGACTAAGAGGCTTAGTACATGCAGGTGCTGAGGAATAATCCCTAAAATGTCTTGCTAAAAACTGAAAACTTACAACTGAAGAGAATGTTTCATATCAAAAATATAATTTTATTTATAAGGAAAAAGTGTCATGATCACCAGTTTTTCCACAAATTGAATTTTTACAGAAGCCACCAATACTTGAGTGTCACCTTGTTCTGTGTGTGTATAGCGATGTGCATCTGTTTTCCTGGCAGCAACATTTTTCAGAGTACTACTAGGACCCTCCCTGTAATAACTGGGAGCATGCATTTGCCCTATGCCAGGTCACATGATTTGATGATAGATAAGGCCATATGAGGTCATGGGCAACCAATCAGTTCAGAGGACTGATTATAAAGATTAATGATGGACATATAATTGTGTGTTAGGGGTTAAGTCAAACAGCTGCTATTTGGGTGCTTGAAGTAAGAGAGTTAAATTTCCAGGCAAAACAGTCCAAGAGTGGATAGTTTTGTGTACATAAGGAAGCATTTTTGGAAGAACCTAGCCCTGATCAGGACAGATCTATGGAGCAAGACTTAGTAAATGTCATTCTCTGGAAACCTTCTATTTCCAAAGGCCTGACCTGATTCCGGTTTGTCTTCTCTAGAAAGTAGATCTCCTAGCCTAGTTGAGTCAGACTTTCGCCTTGTGTGACAATTCTCTGACCCTTAGATGTTAAACTGAAGAGTTGTCTCCATCATCTAAAAGGACTACCAATGTCCTTGTCAGGAAGAAGAGGCAGAAAGGCTGCATGTTTCTACCATGGTGTGCTGTGATCAGAGGTGCCAAAAAAGGCAAGGCTGAGAAAAACGCCATAAACAGATTATCTAATTTCAGGACATCTATCTCTGAAGGAACCCACCTCTCTGAGGAGGTCCAGTCAGGTTAAAATGTCCTTGTGCTTTCCATCTTGTGAACTGTTTCCCATCTGCCAAAGAAAACCTTGAGTTTTAAGGAGAATGTGTGATGGAAATGTGATTCAGCCTAGAAGACACGACTTTCAACACCTATACTCAATAGTTATCTACATAGTTTAAAATTGGTTACCACTGCTTCCTCTTTTAGGTTTATGAGCTGATAATTTTATGAAGTTAATACCCTTCTTATTCTGGTCTGGGGAAATGTGGACTTCAGGTATCTATTATTTTTACGGTCTCTAGAGGGAGAAAGGGAAATGGGGAATGAGGTATCATGAGGCTATTTGCCCCAGTCCTCCCTTCCTCTGACCCTTAGAATCTGTCCTAGACACCACTGTTCTCTGCACTTCGGTCAGTTTTGAGTCTTTGTATTAACCACCATCTGTGAACAAAGATGAGAACTGATACTGGCATTAATCTGTGGGTAGAGAGATGCATATTTAGGAGGCAGTTTTATATATTTCTATTCAGGAAACTATTGCTGGTAGGTTCACTTCATGGCCTCTGAGTTCCCTAGCCCAAGAATCTTGGTCATATTTATATATCAGACTTAAGTTTGTGTGTGTGTGAAGGAGAGGGGACCAGAAGAGGTGCACATAGTTAAAGATTGTACATGTCTATGTATTGCAAGAATAAATAAAAATATTTTTCAAAAAGAACTTTGTTTGGGCTTCACCCCCTGTTTCTGGCACAAAAACCCCTAAAACCCTTGGAATTTCTTGTCTAGTGGGAGTGGCTTTCGTGATCTCTAAGGAGCTTCTTTGAGCGTAGCTCAAATGAGATAACATAGGGTGTATTCCTTCAGGAGTCTAATGGGGAGGGCTCTTCATCAGTAACATGAAGCATGCAAGTAGAGATGTGAGACTAGGAACTCTCCGCCCCACCTCCTGAACTCCAAAAGGGAGAGCTGAGTTTGGCTGCGATAGCTTACCCACAAGGGAATGTGGAAAGCATGCAGGCAGTAAACACATCCTCTTGCTAGACATTTAGTATGGCCAGAGAGGGCATGACGTCACCAACCCTCTGTCTTCTCATACCTTATCCAAGCCTTCTATTTGGTTGCTCCTTAACTGAGTCTTTTACAATAGTGTAGCAAACACAGAAAGTAATTTTCTTTACTTCGTTGAGAAATCCGAACAAATGTTGTACGAGGGAGCTGTGGGAGCTTCCAACTTATACCAAGTCAGCAGAACAGGCAGTCCTGGAGATTTGTGACTGGCATCTGAAGGAGCGTGGAGCAGAGCCCCTAGCCTGTGAGTTTGGGACAGATAGTGGATATTGCAATTGACTTGAACTGTTCCTTGGCAAGCTGATCAGAATTAGATTCCTTGGATTCAAAGAAAACATCCTAGAGTAGCAGTTGTCAACCTGATGGTTGCAACCCTTTGGAGGAGAGATGATAATGCATAGCAGATATTTACATTACAATTCATAACAGTAGCAAAATTGCAGTTATGAAGGAGCAATGAAATAACTTTATGCTTGGGGGTCACCTCAACATAAGAAACTGTAATCAGGGGTCACAGCATTAAGAAGGTTGAGAAGCACTGACCTAGAGAGAAACATTAGTTTGAGAGTAACTACAACAGTCAATCAATTTATAGCTTTTTGTAAAGTTAAAATAGGTACAGTGGTGTGGGAGAATTGTCTGTATTCTGTCAATCATATTTTAATAAAACGCTGATTGGCCAGGCAAGCAGTATAGGCAGGAAAGCCAGACAGGAAGTAGGGGTGGAACAAAGAGACTGGGAGTATTCTGGGAAGCAGGAAGCTCCCTCTACCACTCCTGCGCAGACCACCGAAGAGGTAGCATGTAACTTGCCCAGCTGAGAAAGGTACGGAGCCATGTGGCTAATGTAGATAAGGATAATGGAGTAACATAAGTTATAAGAGTTAACAAGAAGCCTGACCTAATGGAACAATCAGCTTTATAACTTTTAGAGATCTCTGTGTGATTGATTTTCTCTGGGACTTGCCGACTATGGGGTACTGGGCGGGACAGAAACCCCAACAAGCCGGCTGTCATGTTACAGTACAGGATTCTTGATTTCATCGTACCATAGTTTTTTTCTGCACTCCAACGTGAAAAACCTTCCAACTATCCCAAATAGATTCCAAGGAATGTATATTTTAGGGGCAATTTAGGAAGCATTAGCTTAAGCAATCTGATATAATCCAGTAATTAAGTTTAATTTATATATCTCACTCTCCGAAAATCAAAAGATCAGAAGAATTCATTTATCTATTCTTGCTTATGAATGCAGGGGTTGTGTAATGCTTAGCTTGGATTGTCAACTTTTGACATAGTCTGGGATCACCTAGCTAGAGAGTCTCAGTGAAGAGTTGTCTAGATCAGGTCAGCATGTGGGCATGACTTTGGGGGTCTGCCTTGATTCCATTGGCTGAGGCCAAAAGGGTCTCCTATTGTGGGTGACATCATTGCCTCAGCAGGGGATCCTGGACTGGATAAGTATTGGAAAATCTGCTGATCAGGAGGAGGTATGCATGCATAAAGTTTCTTGCTGCACTTGACTGTAGATGTGATGTGCTGAACCATTTTAAGTTCCTAACTCCTTGACTTCAGAGAAAACTTAGAAAAGACAAAGATTACATAAGCAGTAATATAATATGTAGATAATAGTTATGATTCATTTAGATGTAAATATGCCCACAAAAGTATGTATAAATACAGAAAGGATTTGTTTTGCTTGAGATATGCAGTTCTATCCCTCAAGGTTGACATGACCATTCAAAAACTATCCTGTAAGCCCACATTTACATTAACTTTGTGCCTCACCCTCAGCATACTGCTTCTATCGTTGCTGTTGCGCAATGACTGTAGTAATTATGCAAATTGTACTCATGTTCCAGACAGGAGAACCAGGGACATGACAAAATGGAGTAAAGAGCCACCTGTCTGTCCTCTTTTAAAAAGATTTTCTGTAAAATTTCCACCCGTGATTTCTGCTTGCATCTTTGGTCAGAACTGCTAGATGACTGTTGCTTGCTAAAGGTAGTTTAGAATCATTCACATTTTAATGAAACACATTGCACACTTAAAAACAACAACAGCAACAGAGCTCTGAGGCTCAAACATGGGGAAAATGAATGTCTCATGAGGTGGTACTGTTCCTTTCATTGACTGTAGCAAATCAACCCTGATCATACGCAAAACAAAAATGGGACACAACAGTTACTAACCAGAAATGACACAGTTCAAGCACTATAATCAGACACCCACTCCACAGAAGCTCTAGTAGCTGCTTCTCACTCTCTCTCATTCTAGTCTTTCCATCAAATCTCTTCCTGACACCTCCCCCCATCTCTAGCCATCTTCCTTCTCTTCTATCCATACTTTCCTTTTCCCACATTTCTCTTCTGCTTTAACACTCACTCAGTCCTGGTAAAAAGTTATACTTCTCTCTTAATGCTGGTCTCACTTATCTCCTCCACAGCAAACTATTGCTAGAGTTACCTACTTAACATGGGGCCACCAAATGTTCTCTGTGAATACTGTATGAGAAACATATAAAGAAACCGTGAGTCACATGGTCTTTGTGATTATACTTCAAAAGCAGCCACAGATGATATGTAAACAAATGTGTATAGCAGTGTTTCAATAAAACTTTACTCAAAAACAAGTAGCAGGCCAAATACGTCTGGAAGACTGTAGTTTACAAACCTCCAACTCCAAACAACATTGATGTTGCATTTCTCAGAATGGTGTGAGGATGAATCAGAGGCAGCTTCATTTTCCCTGTATAGTGTAGTGAAATTATGATTTTCTTTAGAATGTTTTGCCAGCTGGAGACACTGGAAATGAGAAACATTCATTATAAACCAGACCGTCTTTAGCGGGAAATACTTCCTCCAAATGGAGGTTGAAAACTGAACAGCAAATCTCTTCAGTTTCTCCCCATTTCTCTTTAAAATCTTGTCAGAGGTGACTTAGAACACATTGTGATGGGTGGTCAACTTGACACAAACCTAGACATACCTTGAAAGAGGGAAAATGCTATTTATAAGATTGGCCTGTGGTTAAGTCTGTGGAGGTATTGTCTTGATCAGTGTGGGAAGTCCTGGTCCTCTGTGGGTGGTACCACTCCTGAGCATTGTAACATGAGAGGGCCTGCTTGTTTGTGTTTCTGTCCTGCCTGGCTCCCCAGCTGTTTAGTCCCACAGAAAAATCACACTGAGATCTCTGTAAGTTATAAAGCTGATTGTTCCATTAAGTCAGGCTACTTATTAGCTAACTCTTACATCTTGATTAACCCATTTTTCTGATCTATTTTAGCCATGTGGCTCTGTACCTTTTCCAGTGGGGCAGCTCACATCCTGCTGCTTCGGTGATCTGGGCAGGAATGGGAGGAATCTCCTTCCTCCTCCCCAGAATTCTCCTGCTCTCCTTGCATCATTTCTACTTCCTATCTGTTTTTTTTCTGCCTACACCTCCTGCCTGGCCAATCAGCATTTATTTAAAACATGATTGACAGAATACAGACAATTCTCCCGTACCAGAGCATGGGGTTCTGGGTTGTATAGGAGGGCAAACTGAGTGAGCTAGGGTAAGGGAGCCAGCCAGTAAGCCATGTTTCTCCACAGTGTCTGATTCAATTCTTCCATTCAAATTCCTACCTTGAGTTCCTGCCCTGCTTCTATGATGAGGGACCGTGTTGTTGAAGCAAGCATACACGTTTTATTCCTTTCCTCACCAAGTTGCTTTGGGTGGTGGTGTTTACAGCAACTGAAATCCTAAGACATAGGTTGACACATTAGTATTCTGCCTGCGAGGCTCATTAGAGAAGTTTTCAGTCTCCTGGTACTAATTTCTATTTTCCAGGTTACCAGCAGTGACAATTACTTCATTTTTCCACAGCCTGGCCCTGTTTTTTTTCCAGTTTTCTATACAAGTCTCTCATTGTTCTAGCAGTTCATCACCCCAGACTACTTTGTGTCCCCAATGCCCCTACAGTTATACATTCCATATTCTATTTGATAATGACACTGTAGCATTTTGACTTTCTCTGTCCTAGGAGGATCTGGACAAATACTCAAGGCAGGAGAAATTCCATATGGGAGAGCATAACACATACGAAAGAAGCCATTTCCGTGTGCTATTGAAGTAGAACATAGTTAGAGTGGCTTGAGTAACAAACATCCTTCCTATTTATGGAAACTGGGGAGTCTAAAATCAAGTGTCACTCGGGCTTGTTGTTACTGAGAGATAATTTTCTGGTTTGTGGATGCCTGTCTATAGGACAGACATGGAGCACACTGTTCTTTTCCTGTATGAACGTCAGTCCCGTCATGGGGGCCAATCATCATCACCTTACTTAAATCTAGATAGACAACTTCAAATTATTTATTTTGTGTCCAGATTCTGTCACATTGGAGATTAGGTCTGTACAATAATCAGGGTGGGGCAGGGCATGTAATCATCAATCATACTCACCAATCTGTAACCAATATCCTCCGACTACTTCCTTTTGTCAACAGCTCTCTTCTGTGTTCCCCTACCCTAACCACACCAGGGGGCAATGGTGTGGGAGAATTGTCTGTGTTCTGTCAATCATGTATTTTAATAAAACGCTGATTGGTCAGGCAGGAAGTAGAGGCGGGTCAACCGGACAGGAAGTAGAGGCGGGGCGATGAGAACAGGCGTATTCCAGGAAGGAGGAAGCCATTCCTCCACTCCTGTGCAGATCACCGAAGAGGCAGCATGTAACTTGCCCAGCTGAGAAAGGTACGGAGCCATGTGGCTAAGGTAGATAAGGATAATGGTGTAACATAAGTTATAAGAGTTAACAAGAAGCCTGACCTAATGGGCCAATCAGCTTTATAACTTATAGAGATCTCTGTGTGATTGATTTTCTCTGGGACTTGCCTGCTGTGGGGTACCGGGCGGGACAGATACCCCAACAAGTCGGCCCTCATGTTACAGGGCAGTTATTAGATTCTTCGAAGAAGTTTTTGTTCCTGGAGTGGTGTGGGAGGTCCTTCTGTCTTGTGTTGCTTTTATTGGTTAATGAATAAAAAAAACTACCTTGGTCTGTTGATAGGGCAGAACTTAGATAGGTGGGAAAAACTTGACTGAATGTTGGGAGAAGGAAGGTGGAAGGGGGACGCCATGAAACCTCCGGAGATAAACATGCTGAAACTTCGCTGGCCTCGTGGTGATACACAGATTAATAGAAATGGGTTAAATTAATATGTAAAAGTTAGCCAATAAGAAGCTAGAGCAAATGGGCCAAGCAGTGATTTAATTAATACAGTTTCTGTGTGATTATTTTGGGGCTAAGTGGCCAGGAACAAGCAGCTGCCGCCCCCTGCAACACTGAAGCCTACAGACACCAGCCAATCCTAGATGAGATTTGTATGGTTAGACTACCCTGCTCTTTCCCATAAAAGCCACAGAAAGGCTCTCACTTGGTTTAAATAGCCTCTGTGCTTCCCCAGCTGACTCTGCGTAGGATGCCATTGCCATCTGTGCTAGAGTGCTTGAAGATGTAGCTCAGTGGTTCAGTGCCTGCTCAGTGAGCAGGAGACCCTGAGTTCCATTCCCATCAACACATACACGAAGAGCCCTGAGAAGTAAACTCTCTTTAGATGTCTGTGGTATCTTAATATAATGTCACGTAGAGACGATTTTTGTTCTAGCAACATCCTCTTTCTAGACACTACTTGCTAAGCTAAACATTAGCTTACTGCTAAATGATACATAGTCAAAAACAGGGTGACTTAAAACAGCAACCATGTTATTTTATATAGCTGTTTGGAACTTACTGGCTGTGCTGAGTGTTCACTTCTGACATCACAAACTGGCTATAGTCTGCTAGGAGTTTATCTAGATCTGGGCATCCAACATGGATCCTCAGGGTCATTCTCAAACTAATTTTTCATGATCCTATCATTTAATGTGAGTTTCTTTATAATATGATCATGGACCTCCAAAGCAAAATTTCCAAAAGCAGATAGCAAGCCTCTGCTGTGGTCATGCATGCTAACCCTTCATTAGTCCATTCATGTTTGTATGTGAAGGGACTGTTCAAGGGCTGAATATATAAAAGTGAGCTGCTTATGGCCCACCAATCTTGTATAGTCATCACATTGACACATATGTAATTTTAAGTTTCTTTTCTTTTTACTTTCAGGACTAGCCTGTGGAGTATGGCCAAAAACAAAACAAAACAAAAAAAAAACCACCAACAACAACAACAAAAAACATACATAGTGTGTGATAGAGAAAAGAAAATTAAAGGCCTAAAGAAAGATATATGCAGAATACCCATGATTTGTTTTATTTATTTTTTCCTTTTAACCTGGCCATTTGACAACATAGAGACACACCCATCTGCCGAAATGTAGCTCAGTTCAGGAGCAAATGGCACTGTGCTTCCAATAAGCTTCTGTTTAACTGATGTGCCTATCACCGTTAGAAGGCCTCTGTAGCTAACTCCTGGGGGCTATGAGATTTCCTTCTGCTTTAAGTTTCCTTGTTCATTACCTTCTTTGTTCCTGTTCCTTTTTCCTAGGGAGAATCTTCTGGTGACACTGACATTCTGAGAAGAAGAAGTCCTTAGTAATTACCCGCATGAAACATGGGCTGCTGATGACGGCCTGCTTTGCTTGTTCCTTGTTCTGATAATTTCGTGAAATCGGTTATTTGTGAATAGTTGCTTGATTGCAGGAAAAAGCAGCCTAAGCCTAACACTGTGGCAGACTTTGACAATTAGGGTCATCTGTATGAATGAGAATCTCTGAAGTGAAAAGAAAGAACATTCAGACTTCACCTGACAGCTCAACATTTAGATATTTCGAGATGGTCCTGGCCTTTCGAGGTCCGTAGAAAAAGCCAAGCTGAGAGGTAGATCATTGAGAGGCGTTAGTAGAGGATTACTCACCTGTCATACTGCACACTTTAGATGATTGTGAGCCAGCTCCCCATCCCCCTTACCCACCATGTGATGTTTAAACAGAAAAATGAACCCCAAAGAGAGTGGCATTATTAAGAGGTGTGGCTTTGTTGGAATGGGTGTTGCCTAGTTGGAGGAAGTGTGTCACTGTGGAGGTGGGCTTTGAGGTCTCATATATGCTCAAGCCACAGCCATTGTCTCAGAACACTTCCTGTTGCCTGTGAGTCAAACTATACGTTCCTTCTCTAGGATTATGTCTGGCCTGCATGCTGCTATGTCCTGCCATGATGATAATGGCCTAAACCTCTGAACTGAAAGTGAGCAGCCCCAATGAAATCGTTTCCTTTATAACAGTTGCTATGGTCATGGTGTCTCTTCACAGCAATAGAAGCCCTAGTTAAGACATAGACCCTATGAAAATTAGTGCCCTCTGTACCCTCTTCTCACTTTGCATCTCTGTATCCCAGATTAACTTCTATGACAATGGTTTTGAAGTCTTCTGCAAGCTTTTCAAAACGTAAAAGTTACTTGAAGCACTTCCCTAAGACTAACTGCATGAATGATTTGGGGGTTTGAATACAGAAACCTGCATATATTTTCTACTTTTTTTTTTTTTTAGTTTTGAGTTTAAAACTTACAGAACAGATGTGTGAGTCATAAAGAAAACTTGCAAATGTTCCATATCCCGATTTCACCATTTCAGGATCGCTGTAACTTAAACAAGAGGCCATGTTTGCTTCCTTGTATAAATTCAAGAACCACCCTTTTAAAAGGAAAGACAGAGGGCTGGGTTCACAGATCAGGGGTTAAGAACATCTACTATTTTTGCTGAGAATCTGGGTTCAGGTCCCAACACCCATGTTAGGCAGCTTACAGCCAGCTGTAACTCCCTCTCCAGGGGCTCTAAAGGACTCTTCTGGATTCTGTAGGCATTGTGCTTATGCACACAACCCATACTCAGACACACATGTCTGATATAAATAAAAATAAGATAGCAACGTCCTTTTTAAAATAAAAGAGGATGGGCTGTGAGATCCAGGAAACACTAATGCCAGTTGCAGTGGGAGTAGCGGCAACAGATTGCATGCAGTAATCAACAAAGAGTATCCAGGCAGAGGCAGGCAGAGTTCTGTAAGTTTGAAGTCAGCCTGGTTTACAGAGTGAATTCTAGAAAAGTCAGAGCTGCACAGCACAACCTTGTCTTGAAAAACAAATCCAACAAAACAAAAAGAAGGTCAGGCAAAAGCAGCCCATTTCCCCTTCAGACATTTTTCTGCTTGTCCACTGCCAGAGGGTGCAGCCCAGCCTTGGGGAGAGTCTTCGCTCCTTGTTCCATCCATCCAGGAAATATCCCATAGACCTGCCAAGAGGTGTTTTCTTAGTTGGGTCCAGATTCTGTCAAACTGAGAATCTTAACCACACCAATATAATACATAAGATCTGGGCTAAAAGTTTGACGATGAGCTGGGCAGTGGTGATTCATTTCACACCTTAAATCTCAGCTCTTGGGAGGCAGAGGCAGGTGAATCTCTGTGAGTTCAAGGCCAGCCTTGGCATACAGAACAAGTTCTAGGACAGCCAGGACTACACAGAGAAACCCTGTCTCAAAAAACAAACAAATAAGAAAAGTTTGAGAATGAGCAAGTTGACCTCTTAAGTAGGTTAACCCTGTACTTATCATTGACTTTAGTAAGCAACAAGCTGAAGTTATAATCCAACATACAGTCAAAGAATAGGAATTCAGTTTCTGTCTTCATTAGGGTTTTTATTTGCTGGGACAAAGCACCACAACCAAAAAGCAAGTTGAGGAGGAAAGGATTTATTTGGCTTGCACGTTCACATTGCTGTTTGTCTTAGGGTTTCTATTGCTGTGAAGAGACATATGACCATGTCAACTCATAAAGGTAAACATTTAATTGGGGCTGGTTTACAGTTTCAGGTTTATTCCATTATTGTCATGGCCAGAAACATGGTAATATGCAGGGGATCATGGTTCTGGGGAAAGAACTGAGAGTTTTACTTCTTGATCCACAGGCAGCAGAAGGAGACTGTATGCCATACTGGGTGTAGCTTGCGCATGTAAGACCTGAAAACCCACCTGCCCAATGGTACACTTTCTCCAACAAGGCCATATATACTCCAACAAGGCCATGTCTCTTAACAATGCCACTTCCTATGGGTCCAGCACTTAAACACATGAGTCTATGGAGGGCCATTCCTATCAAGGCCACCACACTATTCATCACCAAGGGACGTCAGGTCAGGAACTCAAACAGGGTAGGATCCTGGAAGCAGAACTGATGCAGAGGCCATGAAGGGGTGTTGCTGACTGGTCTGGGTCACAAGGCTTGCTCAGTCTGTTTTCTTATAGAACCCAGGACCACCAGCTCAGGGGTGGTACCACCCATCATGGGCTGAGCCCTCCCCCACTGATCACTAATTGAGATTATAGCTGGAGCTTATGGAAGCATTTCCTCAACTGAGGCTCCTTCCTCTGATGACTCTAGCTTGTGTCAATTGACATACAAAACCAACCAGTACAGTTACTCTCTGGTAACATCAGGTTACACGCTGATGGCTATCTGTATATACTAGGGCTGCCTATTTCCCTATCACCCTACGGATTCATTCCTCATTTATTAAATTAAACGTTTCCTCACTTAAACAAATATTTACTTACTATGTGTCAGGCATAGGTAGGCTCTGAAAATATAGTAAGAGAAACAATTAAAACCCAAGCTCTCATAGTTTATTGTATTATCTTTAAGGGCCGGAAGCCGGGTGGCTGGTTAGGGAAAAGGAAATCAAGAACCTTTTGCCTAATAGGATAGTAAATAAACACTCAGATTCACAGCAGAGGCTTGTGAATTGAAGGTGGAGGAGGGATCACTTGGGTGTGATACACGAGGGGGTTGCAAATGCATAGCCCTTTCCTCACAGGGCTACAGCTCTAGAAAGGATTGCTTTAGGAATGGGCTTGGTCCGGAGAAAAATGATGCTGAGAAAAGACGTTACCATGGTGATGTTCTCTAGCTCACCCCCTCCTCTCTGCAGATCTGTTGCAGTCTGCATTGCTACACTCAAAATGGGAGGTCAGGAAGGATGCTTCCTTATCACTGTAAGGCTCATCCTACAGCTTCTGCTTGCTTGAGAACTACACAAATCCCAAGCTTGTGAATCTTTGGAAGTCACCATAGACTGGGTGACATGTGCCAGGCAGAGGTTGTATCTGAGCACGAGATGGCATTGCCCTGAAGACCCTGTACTCTGATTTGCTACCTTTCCTGAGACAAAGCTTACCTGGCCTGGGTCTCAGTGATATAAGAACTTGCTTGTTTCTCAGGACTCAGGAAGATCCCTGTTTCTGAAACCTCATGAAGGGTTACATAGGTCAGTCTCCTACAGAAGCAGAATTCCACACATGTTCCTCTGAGCTTAGTTTAAATGTTTATCAATTCTTACATTCACTAGTCTGTGACAGAATCTAGGCCTATGGCCCCAGGAATATCGTTTTCTCTCCCTCTAGAAAACATGGTGATCACTCCTACTTAAAGGGTTGGAACATTTTTTATCGGTGTCTCATTCTATTTTCTCTTAAAATACAAATGCTCAGGGGAGAGTTAAATGACCATATTTCTAACATGTATGGTAGATAATTTCTTAGTCATGTGTCAAGAAAATAGGAAAACTAAAAGGGAAAGTAAACGGTGAACACTGAATGCAGAAAGGTGATGACAGAGGCAAAGAAACTGGAAGAAAGCAATGATGGACATCTTTCATGTGTATAGCACACTGGAGGTACAGAGAAGCTCCCATCCTGAGGCAACTAAAACCAAAGCCCCCTTTACTTGCCTTGGGACATATCCAGTATATGGAAGACCAATTGTGAGTGCTGGGAATAGGTGCCCAGCTCAGGAAGTGAACCAGTGGAATCCTAACTCTACATCATTTCTGTGAATCTGTATAACCCACTACAACTCCTGAAATTTCTTTGAAAATGGGTCAGTAACATTTATTTCATTCCTAAAAGCATTCTGAGAAATAAGTAAGATAGTGTGTGTCTGGTATAGTTTGGGCACTAGGCTCAGGGTATGGATACGAGGATTTCAGGATGTTGGAAAGAGCCCACAGTACCTTGGGCTTTGCATAGTGATGAGTGCCCTAGCTTCTACTTCTACAGCCAGCATACAAGTTAGCGGGTTGCTAGTTCTCAGTAAAGCCCGGAAGGGAATAAATGTCAGAGGTGACAAAGAGGAAGCACTGTGTGGAAAAAGCTTGGTGTAACTCAGTGTCCTTCGAAGTTGATACAGGTCTACTTCAACAACAAATATAAAGCCTCTTCCCAAATGTCACCCCTCTGTTCTCTCCTTCTCACTTCTGCTTGGTCATGCTCTGTGGAAGTGGGAGGGTCAGGAGTCAGGGTCTATTTATAAATATCATTGTGTCCCTTGCTCTCAGTCTAAGGCTTTTTACCAGGAAGTTATGGAGTTATAGTAGCAAATGAACATACACACACACAGACACCTCCCAACATCAGCTGCCATCTCCTCACTTCTTTTGGTCTAGCCTCAAAGTTTTGTTCTAAAGTGGCTTGGTTTCTTGATTTGGGTGCTTCAAGAGCCCAGCCACAGTGAGGTCAAAGCAAGGCAGACACTGGACAACCTGGGCAGAAAGAGAACAGTTGAACTAACAATTCCCCTAGCTTGTTACAACGGCCAGCTAACAGATTAATCAGTGCCACTGTAGCAAGCTGTGAATATTAGTTTCCAATTAGTTTGGTTCAATACCCAGGGCTGAAGTGTGTGTGTCTGTGCATACATGAGGCAAAGGGACCTTTGAGTCTCCTTAGAAAGGTTTCTTCCCCTCCAAGACTTTGCATTTCCTCCTTCAGCAGGAAAGTACTTCGTTTAAACCACATACCTACTTCAAGCTTGCATGAGGGCACCATTAGGAAGATTGCTGGGATTTGAAGTCCAGCTGTAGACACTGGGCACTCACCTACTTGGCCTCTCCTGCACTTGCAGAGCTGGGGAGACTGTGCAGTGGGGACTGTAGGACAATAGGGTTGATCCAGACTGAAATCTCTCTTGGGAACAATACTGAGGAAGATAATTGTTGTAAATCTCAGTTTCTTTCCCTCTAAAATGTGGATGGTCGTATGTATGAACCAGTAAGGGTTGCAGAAGGGTTAAATGAGCTAAGGGAATATAAAATATCATCACGATACCCAGCACATTAGTAATTAATCAATGTGAGTCACAATTAATAACCATCTATAATTTTATGGCACTTAATTATTGTCAAAGTACTTCCACACAGGATCACATGAGTCTCCTAGCCAACCCATCAGGTTTAAAATGCAAAGCATGTAGTGATTTCCTCATCTTTACAATTAGAAAATTCAGTGTGTAAAGGATCAAGTGCCGTGTGCTCTATTTAATGAAAGCTCATTCGCCAAGCTTATCCCACACTGTTTCTTCTGCTCCACATCTGCGTTAAGATCTTGGACCAGAGCTATACAGAGAAACCCTGTTTTGGAAAAAAAAACTGAGACCAAGAGATTTCCTATTCAAATCAGAAAAATAGGAAACCTGAGATGGAGTAGAACTTACGGATTTCACAGCTGAGTTTTGGGAATGGTTTCATCCAGGTATTCCGTATTGCCTTAACAATGGGTCTGAGTCTAGAGCCACGTAGCAGGAGGAGAGGACTCAGTGGTCCTCATTTCTCCCTCTCCCTCCACCGTACAGGCCTGTGTGAGAACTACTTCTGTGAATATATTACCTCACCAGATGGAGTTGACAGTCAGGAAAACAAGAAAAAGTCTTTATTCAGTTGTGTTTTTCCTGGAACAGATTGTGCATGATGTCTACTTACTTAGTACTTAATAACTACTTAATGGTCTGATGATTTGGGGCTTTCTCATTCAGGCCTAATGGAATGCTTATGCTAAGGTCAGCCTCATTATTCTACCAATTATCTTGGTATTCTTCTTTTACATTTTATTTTCTTATTGTGAAAGAGGAAAGCAGGAGACAATGGAGAGAGAAGTTTAAATGGGGAAAGAGATGGGGATGTTGGGCTGATGACAAACAGCAAAGGTGTTTGAGAAAGCCATTTGGAAACCTATTTTATAATATAGTCGCATATATTTACCTATATATTCATATAAAGGAGTTGAACTGGAGTCCTCTTATAAATGGGATTATGCTCTTCTCAGAAGCCATGGGTTGCCAAATAAAAATCCCAGTGCCAGACATGGGTGATCTCCCTTTAAGTGGTTGGCTGATGTGGGATTCCCCTCTGTATGCTGTGAATATCATTGGTTAATAAAGGAACTGCTTTGGGTCTATAGCAGGGCTATAGGGGAGCAGAGCTAGGCAGGGAAAACTAAACAGAATACTGGGAGAAAGGAGGTGGAGTCAGGGAGAAGCCATGGAGCCACTACCAGAGACAGATGTGCTGAAACTTTCCTGGTAGGCCACAACCTTATGGTGATGCACAGATTAATGGAGATGGGTTAAATTCAGATGTAAGAGTTAGCAAATAAGAAACCAGAGCTAAGGGCCAAGCAGTGTTTTAAAAAATATGGTTTCTGTGTGATTATTTTGGGGCTAAGTGGCCGGGAACCAACAAGTGGCCAAATTGGCACACCAACATGGTGGACTATATCCTTGTAAAACCTTAGAGGGCTTGAAAGGAATTCTAGACATTAAAGAATAAAGTTTAGCTGCATGTTTTTTCCCAAATGGGCTTTGCTTGCTGGACTGCTTGACATACATGACCCACAGAAAAATGACTAGTGAACTTGGCTAAAGGTAAGACAATCCTTCAGGGCTCCTACTTCATGAAAGAATCTTCAGACATTATGCAGGACACAGAAAAAAGTGACTGACAAACTGCCAATATAGGCGGAACTGTCTTTGAAATTTTCTGCTTTGTGAAAAAGTCTTCTGGATACTATGGGCCTGTAGGCTGAATATTGGATGCCCCAATGGCACAGAAGAACTTTGGGTGACTGTCTAGACAGTGAGATGTCTCTGTCAAATCTAGAGTTTTGGAAGTTGCTTACAATGTACTTCCTGTTTTCTTAGGTAATATTTTATCCTTCTGAAGTCTTTAATGGAGTTGAAGAATTGATATTTATAGTTTTCCTTAGTTATGGTAAAAGAAAAAGTAGATATAAATATTGCAACTGTAATTCTTACTTGATACATGTCTCGTTATATATAATTTTACTATGTTGAAGATAAAGCCTTCCTTTTTATTTAAACAGAAAGAGGAGGTGATGTGGGATTCCCCTCTGCATGCTGTGAATATCATTGGTTAATAAAGGAACTACTTTGGGCCTATAGCAGAGCTATAGGGGAACAGAGCTAGGTGGGAAAACTAAATGGAATGCTGGGAGGAAGGAGGCAGAGTTAAGGAGAAACCATGGAGCTGCTACCAGAGACAGACATGCTGAAATTTTGCTGGTAGGCCACGACATCATGGTGACACACATAATAATGAAGATGGGTTAAATAAAGATATAAGAGCTGGCAAATAAGAAGCCAGAGCTAATGGGCCAAGCAGTGATTTAATTAATACAGTTTCTGTGTGATTATTTTTGGTTCTAAGCTGCCGGGTGATCAGGAAACAAGTGGTCTCCTCCCTTCAACAGTTGGCCAGAGATATCTCAATGATCTTCAAAACAACACAAGCTATTGCTTGCCTACATGGACTTGGTGGTAAGACCCTATTGCTGAGAACACAGCAGACATTGGACATAGGACATTGTACTATCAAATTGGTACTTACCTAAAGCTTCATCTCTCCTAGGTAGTTTACATAGTACCAGAGGGTGCTCTCTAGATGGCTGGAGTAAAACATTTTCAGTGGTCTTATCTAGTTTTGAATTCAGTGAATTGCAATAATAAACAGTGTGACCAAATATACCCACAGGTCCAGTAGTGTAATAAATGGTATAGGAATAATCAACCAATTTCTGATTAGATTTAAAGAAACATGTTCCTGGAACTGCCCAAGAACCTATAATTGGGGGGCCAAAAGCTAATGGAATGAACCTATTATATTATTGGTGTGTTAAATGGACATAACATCAAACTAACTGCCCTCTAAATTTGTATCTCTGTAACCACAGATGAGTATCACTCTCAGACCTCATCAGAGAAGTGTTTTGTTGTTTTGTTTTGTGCAACAGACAATGCTTAATATAAAATTTCACAAATGGTAAAGGTATAGAGAAGAATAATTATTAGTGAAGTGTTAAGCCAAAATTGGGACATCTTAATCACCACTCCCCGAGGCTCAGGGACAAGCAAAGAAGATGAGGTAGAAGATTTTAATAGCCAGAGGTCATGGAAGACTGGAAGAAAGCAGTCTTTAGGTCCTCTACATTACACAATATCTGCACAAGATCAAGCCACTCAGTATCCTAGCATGAAGTGGGAAAGACTCATTAGCCCAACCTCTAGCTGAAAACTTATGGACAGTTGATGTTACGAGACTCTCTTAATTAATTAATTTTATATAAAGAGAGTCAGTCTCCTTTCAGGGTTTGGATCCTGTTTCGCTGACCACATTTCAGTGAATGGCCTCAAACCTATAAATATATTAGCAACATAAACTGGAATCAATGGGTTACTTAAAAAAAGAGAGAACATGAAGTTGGGAACTAAGAGAACAATATATATGAGAGGAATTAAGGAGAGAAGTTGAGAATGAATATGATCAAAATATGCTGTGAAATTCTCAAAGAATTTATAAAATTTTAAAAATGTTATTGGTGCATGTGTGAGTGCATGTGTATGTGTGTGATGTGTGAATGTGGGTGCATTTATGCCATAGCATACAATGAGGTCATGGATAACTTTTAGGACTCAGGAGTTGATTTTTTTTCCTTCTAATGTGGGTTTGTAGGACAACCACTCTTACCAACTGAGTCATCTTGCTAGCTCCATCTTGGCATTCAAGATGTTCAAGTAAGAATACCAGTTTGGTTTTTTTCAAGACAGTAGAAAGAGAACACATTTCTACAACTTAATCACTTGTTGAAAACAAGGAAGTTAGTTTCTTCACAGTCTCCATGGATACCAGCCATAATCACTGGCTAGTAAAAGTGGAGACAGAAATCTTCATGTGTTAGCATCTGCCTTACAATATCTGAATAACTGTGAATGTGGCACTGGGATGTGCACTAAACAGAGCATGGAGGAACTTGTCCATCAGCAGTAGCTGTCCATGTGAGGGCAAATTTTGAAAGAGCACTGACATTGCCACCCTCCATCTGGGCTGGTGACCACACACTGCCCTGATACCTTGAAATCTTCTGGAACAGCTTTAAGATGCCCTAATACATGAACCTGAGTTTGATGTAGGGAGTGCAGGCCTGATTTTGGTCCTGGCCGCCCTGCTAGCTTACACCCAAAATAACCACACAGAAACTGTATTCATTTAAACACTGCCTAGTACATTAGTTTTAGCCTCTTATTGGCTAACTCTCACATCTTGATTCAACCCATTTCTAATAATCTATATGTCACCACGAGGTCATGGCTTACCGGGAAAGATTCAGCATTTCTGACCTGGCAGCTCCATGGTGGCTCTCCATCTGCCCTTCTTCCCAGCATTCAGTTCTCTCTACTCCACCTACCTAAGTGCTGCCCTATCAAAAGGCCAAAGCAGTTTCTTTATGCAACCAATGAAAGAAACACATAAACAGAAGAACCTCCTACACCAGGAGTTGACAAATGAGATGCATTTGACTTCTCAGATCCACAGAATAACTTGATAGGGAAAGGTAATTATACCAGCCACAACAATCTTCTATAAAATTAGATTCCAAGGAGCATTGTTTCAAACTTGCTTATTAATGTACTAACTTTTTCTTAGTTAATGGTTATGTCTTTATATGACTTCATAGATCATGGCTAGAGTGATTGTGAATTGAGAACCTATAAGCAAACATTAAACTGTATAATGAAAGCAGAGTTAAGTGGTTCATTCATCAGGAGGACGTATACAAACTAGGTAGGCTACTTGGAAGAATATAAACAAATAAACAACAAAGAAGTATAAATATTTGCTATAATAAGTATAAATATGTAACTTTTTTATACATTTTTCAAGTCCATATATAATGTGTCAAATAATCTTTATGCTTTTTTTCTTAACAAAGTGTAGTGATATTTCATTTATTTATTTATTTATTAATAAATAAAGCTTACCTGAAGTTCAGAGTGTAAAACAGCTGCACTGATCAGGCTTACAGACCAGGCAGTGGTAACACACACCTTTAATCCCAGTAGTCACACTAGCTTGCCATAGAAACAGAATGGTAGTTGTGCACACCTTTAACTCCAGCACTAGAGAGGAATATAAAATGGAAGGAGACAGCCTCACATACAGTCTCTTTCTGAGATTTCTGGAGACAGGATCACCATTTCAGACTGAAGTAGAGGTAATAGTCACTGGCTGGCTGTTTTGCTTTTCTGATCTTCAGGCTGAGCCCCAATTTCTGTCTTTGGGTTTTTGTTAATTGTGCTACAACAAAGTATATTTTGAGTTTTTCTTTCCCTAGCTCCTCATGCCTCTGTTAATTTTGCCTTCTGCTTGTAGCCAATATAGAACTCTTAACCGCTGTAGATGCGCATTTAATTTAATCCATCTAGAAGCTGTCTTTAGACAAAACATTCCAAGATTCACACTCAGTTTCTGTTTTTCAGAGCATTGGCTTGTCATCAAAGGCCTCTGCAGGGAGCTCACTCCATTCTCCTAAGAATCCATGCCATATTCTGCTCAGCTGTTCTGTTTACTCTTTAAATTCTTTAAATTTCAAAATGGTGATATTTTGGTTTCTAATTCCACAGCATGGTATTAAAAGAAGCATGTAAGATTCCAAAGTCCTCTGTGAAATTCTCCTTCCAAACCGGCTTTTTTTCCCCCATCTATGATTTCTTTACACAGCAATGGTGGGGGGGCGGGCAGAGCATACCTCAGTTGCTCGAGTGCTTGCTTAGCATGCACCAAGTCCTAGTGCCCTTGTATTCCCAACAATTGAGAGGATCAGAAGCTCAAGGTCATCCTTGTCTCTATAGCAAGTCTGAATTTGAGGTCAGTCTGACATAGTTCAGATGCCGTCTCAAAAATAAAAGTCTTCTGAAACGTAGGACTGAATATCAATTCGTAAATTAAGTGTTTATTAATGACTAATTCCCAGCTTGTCCTCTATGAAAGACACATTGACAAAACCACTGAAAATCAAGGAGATTGCTCAGTTGGTAAGGAAACTTGCTGCACAAGTATGAGGATATGAATACTAATCTCCAGTTCTAACAAAGAGCCTGGCACGGCCATGTACACCCATAGCCCCAGTGCTATGTGGACAGATACAGGAGGATGGCTGAGGCCTGATAACTGCCAGCCCATCTCTAGTCCAGTGTCTCAAGGGAGTGAGTGAGAGGGTAGCACACTGGCTTCCTTGTGCACACAGTTGCACGCATATCTGGATACACACATATAAAAATATATTTTATAAAAGGACTGCATTCAAAAGGTCTGGGAATGTAGTTCAGTAGTAAAGAGCTCTCAAATGCACTTGGACCTAGAACTTAATCCCCAAAGCCAATTCCTAATACCACAAAGAAATAAACACATGAAAAACACATTCAAAGTCAGGCGTGGTAGTGCACACCTTTAATCCCAGCACTGGGGAGACAGAGGCAGGCAGATCTCTGGAGTTCAAGGCCAATCTGGTTTACAGAACAAGTTCCAGGACAGCCAGGGCTACACAGAGAAACCCTGTCTTGCAAAAATAAAAACAAAACAAAACCAACAAAGAATTCAAGGCTGAGGAAATGACTATTTGATCCCAAGTACCCAAATAGAATAAAAACAGCCAGATACTAAGGTATATGATTGTAATCTCTGCACTGAGTAAACAGACAGGTAGATCCCAGGAGCTCTGTAGCCAGCAAAGCGGCTCAGTGAGAAACCCTGTCTCAACAAAGACAGTGGAGAGCAGTAAAGAAGACACCCAGTGTGGACCTCTGACTTCTATACGTGCAGGCATGTACAGGCGCGTGTGGGGACATACACACGCACAAGCCTTCAGTGATAATAGCAATAGATACACAAATTTAAACTTATTTTAACATAAGTTCTAATTTATAGACAATGACTAATAATAATAAAAGTAACTTCTGTGTTTTCCAACTACAAATTTTGCCAGCTAACATTTTTCATACCCGTCTACCTGCTGCTCCGTATGACGCACAATTATCCCAAGTCATTGATTAAGGGCCTGTGAAATTCGTGCCTCTTACTCTCCAGCATTTTGGTGTTTCTTAAGAACAAGAATACACTCATGCATAAACATAGTGCTATTATTTAATTCAATATATTTGTTCACTATTATTATTTTTCATAAGGTTTGTTAGCAAACATTGCTAATTATCCCATTATTGCCCATTATGACATACCCCTCTGCCCCATCCCTAATTCAGAATACAACCCAGGATAAAATATTCCATTAAGCTACAAACCATGCTTTTATCCTATAACCTGGAGCAGTGTTAGCTGTCTTCTTTGAAGGTGGTATTTTCGGTGTAGGTAAAGTGTTTGACATAGCCTGATATTTATACAGGATCCCTGGCAGTTGATGAAATACCATTAGGTATAGTTCAGAAGAAGTGGATCTTCCCATATGGGTTACATTAAGACACCAAATGCCAGGCTGTGGCATTATTGGTGACATTAATTCTGGTACTTGGTTGAAGCACTATATTTTTAGTTGGTCCATCATGAAGTTACTATTTTCCCCTTCATATTAACAAGAGAAATTTTCTCATCAAATTTTCACCAGCCACTAAAGCATCTTATAATGGTTCTTACCCAATCATTATGACTATTTAACAATGATTTCTAAATTTAGCCATTTTTTTCATACAATACACTTTGGAGACAATATTCTATTATTTTATGTCATTTCTTATTATTTCCTTATTATTAATAATGAACCTGTTGACTCTTTATCCAACAACTTTTAATAAAGCACGCCAATACTTCCATTATAAGTTATGTGGTTGGCACATAAGCCTTTTGTATTGAGCACTGTGTTCTTTGAACAGGTATTGATCAGCCACTCCCTTGCTTTGAATCACAGCAATATGCTCTAAACTCTCCTTGTATTTTCCCTGCCAAAGAAGAGACTTCTCTGGAAGAAGTCTCAGTCCTTTCCTATGGGGAACCGTACTTAAAAAATAGCTTACAATTATGGTTTAAAATACAAACTTGAAGAGCTCCATGGTATTTCTTCTGTTATGGCTAAGGGCTAGGCTGGGCAAATCTAATGTTGAAAAGGCAGAATTATTTTCTAAATCTTAGCACAAATATAAAATACAGCAACATATCTTCTATGTTTCAAATCTACCACTCGCCAAACTTTTAATGGTGGCTTCTTGTATGATGGAAAGAAAGTAAATAATTCTACATTAATTGCTCACAGTGATTATAAGGCAGCCACAGTTTAGAAAACCATCAAAATGTAAAAACTATTCTTTTTGAAAATCAAGAAAATAAGCAATTTGCCCCAAAGCTCATGCCTTTATAACATTATGCAGATTCATTCAAAAGACTTATGGAAAAGGTGAATAATATCACGAGCAAATTTGATATACTTATTCTTTTGTTATTTAGCCTATATATTCTTTCATTTTCACTAGGCTGTAATAAAAGTTAGGAGACAGATTGGATCAAAGTCTATACTTTAGTTTTCATTCTTATTTTACACTATTAGAGACCAAATCTACGCATGCCAGGTGACTAATCTACCACAGGAGTTATTTTAATCATGGAAGGTGAAGAATGCTTTTACCCTAGCCCTTATTTTAATTTTTATAGATACATGGTAGATGAAAAGAAATCACCCCTGAGTGAATCTTCCACTCCTCAGTAGTTGAGTTTGAAGAGGACATGTTAGTACTAGGAGCATGCTGGCATTTTTTGCATTTTCTCCCATGTCTACATTTTAGTAGGTAACGTATTTCTCCAGTCAAAAAACCTAATGATGCTAAGCACAAGGATATTTTACCTGTGGCTATGACTCACAGTTAACATTTTGAAGATAGCACGGTCTTTTAATTCATTTGGATGCTCAGCTCTGTCTCTAACAGTCTGAGACAAGTCCTGCCTCTGCTACTTTCTGGGTTTGCACCCTTTGCAGTTTAATTGACCTTCCCCGTCCTGTCTTCTCACGTGGGAAAGAAAGGTGATGTTTCCAAAGGAAGAGCTACAGCAAAAGGTCATTGTGAAGATGGAATGAGAGCACTCTTGGAAACTGTATAGACTGATATTCAATAGTGTCAGCTAATGAAAAGTTGTCTAAAGGTTGGGTTAATGTCATGCCTGTATCTCAAATGGATATTTCCCTTTGTGTACCTGCCACATAACACTCCCATCTTTTTTCTTATGTATAAGTGCATGTGATTCAGCGGGAAATCCTTCTAAAGTTATATAAAATAGGAGCGAGAATTAGGAAGCTGCCCTAGGCATTCAAGAGTCCTGCTGCTGTTGGTCACCAGTCTTCAAACTCATTTTTTTGATTCCTTATCTCCCACTCTCCCACCTCCAGGAAAACTGTAGGTCCAAAGAGTCCCTGTCTCAGAAGGTGGAGCCAACATTTTGAACACTAGATAAACAGAAAGGGAAAAACGAACAGAAAACCAGCAATGTTGGCTCGGGGCTTCACTGAAGTACATAGGTTCCTAGTGACTCTCTCTCATCTTAATACTTCTGGTCCTGAGGGCACTTCAACCAAGACAAAACAACATAGAAGATTAACATTTTGAAGAAAGCAGAAAATATCCTCCATCTTCCATGATCAACGCTTCCCCACTTCCCTTCTAATTCTTGGATTGGCCTGTCTTCTAAGAGGCATTTGTCACTTTGTTTGGCAGGCTTGAACTATCCTTTGTATGGTTTCTGCAAGGCTGGGCCAGAAGGCTTGCCTCTTTAGGGAGTGCTAGGGATTCCCTGTCGCTTTCTAGGGTTGCTTGCATACTATCGAGGATTTAGAGCACTGACGTTGAGGATGATCCATAAGTGTGCAAGGGAAGGACAGTGGGACTGGGCACCCTCGTTTATTTCAAAGCAATTACATCATTCACTCTGGCTGGCCTCCCAGAATGGCATGTGCGGCTGTGGATGAAGCAATAGGTGCCACATCACTGTCACAGGTCCCCTGCCATCTGCACAACTCATCTCCTGGAAAGTTTCACAGCGAAGTCTTGGGAGCATCTTCCCACGTTTTTCTTGCTAAATTGGTCTACCTGAAAGAACTTTCCGTACAGTATTAAAAGATGTAGAAAGATGTAGAAAAGCAGCCTGGAACCCCATTCACTAGAGGCTACGCTACAATGTAACTTAAACAAAGAGCATTAGAACAAAAATGCAATTATATGATCATCATAAGAGGCAATTTATGACAATTGCCTCTTCAGGGAGGACTATTTCCATCTTGCCCTGAGGAAGCCTCAGGTGTTTGTTTCAATGGATGAAACCCACAAACGGTAAAAATGTCTTTTTAAAACCAGGACACCAACTGTGTTTAGTTTTACACTTTACCACTCAGGCATTTCTGCTCCTTTGGTATTCCCCTACTACTTCCGTAGCCCCCAACCCTGTCAATTGTGGTTCAAAAGACTCAGAAGTGTCTCCTACTCCTATTTGCCTCTAGAAGCGTAATGCTTTCTGTAGCCTAGACAGGTGACTGCCCAGCCCTTCCAGCTGCTTATTTATTGGCTATGGTCTCTTATCTGATTTCTGCTATCAGCCTATACACCCTCTGCCTTAGGGTTTTCATGGCTTTTCCAGGTCTGCAATTTCTGTCCTTGATTTCAGTGGTTTACCAATGATCTAATTCAGCCGACTGCCTGCCTCTGGCTTCTTAATTAGCTCCCAAGGGATTTTTCTTAAAAGTCCTTCTGGATCATTTTGAAAGGGGCATTTCTGATACAGCAAAGCTCCTTTCCCATCAGGAGGCATAGCTTAAAGCTTGCTTTACTCATTTGGCACACAGGCCACCGAGGCCCTTGATTATGAAGATGTGCTACAAAGGGGATCAAAGCAGCATAATTTCTCTTTAAGCCTTTGTTTACTCAACCGGTATCATATGGCCACTTATTATACTTAAAACTGGCATAGCTACAGTGACAAATACATTTCTATTCCTATCTGGAGGTCTTACAGTCCAGAGCAAGAGATCTTAAATTTCATTGTGCATAAAAATCACCCAGGGAGCTTATTAAAAGCCAGATACAAATGTGCTGTAACTCAAGGGCTACAGATCTGTTGCACAGACTACATCCTGAGACTGTCATTTTTGATATGTACCCTAGAAAAGTGAGGTAAGAGACCATATGGGTACTTTGAGGGGCAGATTCTTTAAGTTTACATCACACACCACTGGATACCAGGTGGCAAAACATAGGTGCTTGATTGTTCTAGATGTTTGGTAATTCTAAAGAATATGCAAAGTCCATGTTCAATCTGAATCACTTAACTTACTTTATATGCTCATTTTTCCCTAGTCTTTGTCATAAGGGTTCATAGGTGCTTGATTGTTCTAGATGTTTGGTAATTCTAAAGAATATGCAAAGTCCATGTTCAATCTGAATCACTTAACTTACTTTATATGCTCATTTTTCCCTAGTCTTTGTCATAAGGGTTCATATGTGTTTATTTTAGTGATGGAGAAGTTAAGAGCTATAAATTGTTCAGTGATGGGTTGTGTGCATTAGGTTGATCTGCAGCTTTTTATATGGAGCATTGACTTAATTAGCTTAACTGACGTGGAAAGATCCACCCCACTGTGGGTGGCACCATTCTCTAGGTGAGAGGGGCTCCTGAACTCCTGAACTGCATGAGGGTGAAGGAGCTGATCTGAGTACACTCAATCAAGTGAGAGTCTGTGTACTACTTTCTCTATGCTCTTGATTGTGGATATGATGTGACTAGCTGTCTGAAGTTCTGCCTTGACTTTCCCAAAATGATGGACTATAATCCGTCATTTTGAGTAAAATAAATCTCTTTCTCCTAAAAACAAACTATCATTTGAACTGCAATGTGTGGCGTGTGTGTGTGTGTGTGTGTGTGTGTGTGCGCGCGCGCGCGCACGCACACGTATGTATAACTACAAGCTAGGAACAAGAACAGGCAGACTTAACACCTTCATAATATTCCAAAGCAAGATCCTTTTCCAGTTTAGAGATGTCCAGGTCTCTATGTGCACAGAATACTCAATGATGCAACAGTAAGACGCACGTGAATGTTGGAGGTATACCAAGCCATGGGCAGAGCATGAGAAACTGAAACTCCTAGATTTCCGGATGGCGCTACTATGGGGACCACTGGGTTGGGAGGTTTCTGGACTATGCTGATGGTACAGCAAGAGATGAGAGATGGAGGAGTTTCTTCACCTACTTTTCAAACTGAACCCATGAAAATCTGGGGTCATATATTCTTCTCTGGAGTCTTAACCCTAAGCATTTTTCTTGTTTATAATTTTCTCTTGGAATAATACTCAAGATGAACTTCTTGCTGTCTACGTGAAATGACAACTGTCTCTTTTAACCATCTGTGGTTGTCTAAATCCATTCTTCTCCCTTAGGAAGTCTGTCGGTTTCTGTTGCTATCTAAATTAGGCTGGTGTTTAGAGGGCTAAATCAAAGATCTTAGGTGTTACAAGTACTAGACACACACTTCAGATCCTAAAAGAAAGTACATTTATCACTAATCCTTTTTTTCAATCCCACATATCACTACAACTTTCAATATTGCTTGATCTTTGTATGAAAACATTTTCTAATAGAAACTGTTAAAGACGTATTTGCTTTCTTTATTCAACAGCAGGGAACATACTTTGAAAACAGACAAGCCAGACTCAAGGTAGGCATCCTAAATCTTTGGAGAGAGGCAGTCAGAAAAAAAAATACAGATATCCTAGTTAATATAAACTCAGCGTTTGAGACTGGTTTACAACAGAATCCTGAAGAGCACTGCATGCTGCCCTGGGCTCTTGCTCACCTGTTTCTCTGAGTGCTGCAAACACTTACTTGTTAATAACACTTTTGGTCTGAGTCAAGCATCCTCTCAATTCGAGAGGACATACAGATACTAGCTTTCTTTTTCCTCTGTGAGAAGAAATGGAAAATTCTTGCGGCAGCATAACAAGTGAAGGCTCGGTTCCATAGGCTTTGGTCAGTGTGAACTTTCTTAACTTCAGTTTCTTTAGCTATAAAATGAAGCTAATATTGGTGCCTCTTTCAAAGGAGTTTAAAAGCAAACAAATGAGGAAAGTCAAGCAAAATAATTGGCATGGTATGGGCCCATACAAGTATAGTAAATTATTATTATTATTATTATTATTATTATTATTATTATTATTACTATTACTATGGTTTCTCGAGACGGGGTTTCTCTGTGTAGCTTTGGTGCCTGTCCTGTTCTGAAACTAGCTCTTGTAGACCAGGCTGGCCTCAAACTCACAGAGATCCACCTGGCTCTACCTCCCGTGTGCTGAGATTAAAGGCATGTGCCTGGCTTATCATTAATTATTATTATCATTGTTATTATTATTATTGTTTACTTATTAGTTTCAAAAACATTGGCATCAGAATTTTTAGGAAAAGAATGAAAACTCTTTTCTTAGCATATCAGGCAGCAAGGTCTAGTCTCAACATAATTCCAGCACCAGGAGGCAGAGTCAGGAGGATTATGAGTTCAAGGCTAGCCTAGATTATTGTGCTAATTTCATCTCTTTTCCTAAGGTAAATCACTCAGACCAAAAGCAATCTAGGGGAGGGAAAATAATGTGCACAGCTTTGCTATTGACTAAACTGGGGTGTTGAGGAATGAAGAAATGATAGATGTAAGTAAGATAAAGCTGGAACCAGATGGGCCTTGCACTGAGATGGAGATGCACCAGCAGCCAGGAACCTCAGCTTGCTTATGATATACAGCTAAAGAAGGAAGCACGTTAGCTAGTCCCCAAGCCCTCCCCTGGGGGAGGGGTCTTTGAAGCAGTCTCAGGCTGCCGTCATTCTGGAGGAGGAAGTTATGGTTGATACTTATTGCATATACTGTCAACATCCATCCCCTAAGCCTGGCTCAGGGGAAGCTTTGCTTTTCCATATGTCTGAGGCATTGGAGGTCTTAGATAGGGGCATGTTTGTGTCAACAATATACATTCACTCAGGATTCAATACACATTCACCCCTCTACTCCCCACTGGAAAGAAGGTATACTTTAGTTTCTATTCCTTATTATTGCTGAGAAGTCAGGGCAGAATCTTAAAATAGTCCATGCATAATCAAGAGCAGAGAGATATGGATGCACCTACACTGCGTGCTCACTCTCACTCACCTGTCTTCTCTCCGCTATAGTCCAGGACATCCTGCTTAGGGAATGGTGCCACCTCCAGTGTGATGAGTCTTCCTGTATCAATTATGAATCATGACAATCATCCACTGAGATGTCCACTGACCGACCTGATAATCACTCACTTGAGACTCTGCTCAGGTGATTACACATTGTGGGAAACTGACCTTTTCAATATTATGATTACGTAGTCAATTTGAGGTCAACATGACATGTGTCGTAAGAGTGTCCCTGAAACAAACAAACAAAATACCAAAATAAAACATCAAGAAACAAGCAAAAGAATGAGACTGGAGGAGTTGGGGGACTCTATACATGTTCTTGCCTGAAGGAATACCTTTGATTTTGACAGTCTAGCTGCTGGGTTTCTTGGGATGTGCTGTTTTCCTTCAAATTTATTTATTCAGGACAACTGTATTTTGTAGATATGCTGTGAATTATACCTTAATGAATTAAATGCACAGCAGTACCATGTGTCCTCCTATTGCAGGGCACTAAGACAGATGAGATACTAAAATTAATCAAGGACAACTGTGGCCCCAGGATGTGAACATGACTGGTCAGAGGCTAGTCTATGTCCTGACTCATGGTGTCAAACACGCCAAGGGCTGACTTCAGTAATCACGGTAGTAAGGGCTAGATGAGACCTGGACAGGAATGGGATCCAAGGTCTCCCATGAATCTCTGACATATCTTCTTGCCACTGTGGGTTCAGGACAATCTTCTCTATTTTCTTTCCTTGACTAGTCTGGGGTCAGTGTGGCCACTGTCCTGTCGTGGTCTGCTTAAGGGAGGTTTGGGAATGGGTACTGCGGGAATGGAGACGGTGAATGAGAAGACGAAAAATGTGCTACCTGTGTGTGCTGTCCAAATTGGAGAAGTGGTATGGAAAATGGAGGAAACAAATTTCCAGTCATTGTTAAATCACACACTGTGAATTCTTCATTCCTGCAGGACCGGGAAGCCCTGAAGAACACCCCTGCCAGTGTCCAGCTACCACCTTCCATTGCCCTTCAGGTCACAGTGGGGCTTAGAACTGCTGAAACCTGAGAAGTTTTCTATGACATCACCTTGATTGTTGTTTGTTTTTAGAAGAAAGAAAAAAATGATTGTTTCCAATGCAAGTACCAATAAAACATAGTTTGACGAAAACATCTGGGGCAACAAAGATGAGTTTGGGGCCAAGTATTTCTCTGGCTCCCTTAAATGGAATCACTAAAATTGGAACAAAGCAAAAATAACAACAACAAAGCAAGTAGGAACTTAAGGATGGTGGGGTTGTTTTTTGGCTAGGAAGGTGCCTCTTTCAACAGGAAGAGAAGGCTGTGTAACACAGTGGAGGACTCCAGAGATGCTTGTACTCTGGGAAATACGGGTCTCAGCAGGACAAACTGTTGGTCTCTGTGATTTTGGGTAAGTTGATGATCTCTCTGTTTTCTATCACCTCCTAAGGAAACCATACAACATTTAAAATACTATGAAGAATAAAAATGTAACTAACTGCACAGATCCTAGATTTCTCTGGATAACTTGATGGATTTTCATCCCCAGTTTCAATACAGGTTATTGCCATGTAGTTGTTACACAATTTTAGATGAATTCTACTGACTCCGGATCTAACCTTTTGAAGCACTGAACCTAGGTTCTTCCAGACAGCCATTGTGTTTGGTGGCTTATAACTTTAAAAAAATTGCCACAAACAAGTTTATTATCCAATATTTTTACTTAAATATTGTTATTGCCAGGTAAGATACTATTTTTCCATTTTATAGATTAGAAATAAAACAATTCAGGGAACATAAGTACCTTCTATAACATACGTGATAAATGATATACTGGGACTATCTTAAGGTTTTCAATTGTTGTGATGAAACACCATGACTGAAAGCAACTTGGGGAGGAAGGGTTTATTTTGCTTATACATCCACATCACTGTTCATCACCAAAGGCAGTCAGGGCAGGAACACAAAGAGGGCAGAAACCTGGAGAAAGGAGCTGATGCAGGAGCCATGGAGGAGTACTGTTTCCCGACTTGCTCCTTATTGACTTGTTCAGCCTGCTTTCTTATAGAACTCAGGACCATGTGAGCTGGGTCCTCCCACATCAGTCATCAATCAAGAAACCCCACAAGGCTTGCCCACGAGTGAGGGCATTTTCTCAGCTTCAGCTGAGGTCACCTCTTCTAAAATGACCTTAACTTCTGCCCAGTTAATGTAAACTCTTAGCACAGTGACCCAGACAAACACGTCTGTGCCTTTGTATGTGTGTGCACTTGCCAGTACGCTTGCGTGTAGAGACCGGAGGCCCACATCAGGTGTCATTCTCAACAGCTTTCTGCCTTAGTCTTTGAAACAGGGTGTCTCACTGAACCTCAACCCTGCTGTCTCATCTAGACTGACTAGCCAGCAAACACTCAGGATTTAGCTTGTTTGTGTCTACCCTAGGGCTGGGATTACAGACACTGTGAAGGTGATGGGATTTAAAATCACCATGGAAACATACCTCTGGGACTGACGTCGAGAATGAGAATGTTTCCTGCAAGGTTTACTGAGGAAGACAGACACCCTGGGTGTGGCTGCCACTGTGCCTGTGGCCTAGAGCCCTGAACCAAATAAGAAGAGAAAGGAAGCAAAGCGCCAGCATTTGCCTCTCTGTTTCCCGAATATGGGCACCATGTGACCTGTGACCTCACTCTCCTAAAGGTGTGCCTTCCCCAGTGTGACTGCTGGCTGTGTTGTCAAACTGCGAGGCCTCACAAACCCTTGCCTGCTTTCCTCATTCGCCTTTGTCCTGTATTTTGTGGCAGCAGAGAGAAAAATAACTAAAGACAATGCTTTGTTCCTGGGGGTCAGCTCCCTCTCTGCTCTCCAGTGCCCACAGTGGACTGGAACTCACTCAGTTTAGACATGCTGCCAGTCACTTTTCAGCATCACAACCCAACAAAAGGCTCCATCAGAACCTTTACTCTATACCTTCCGCTCGCTGAGCCCCTGGATCATAGACTCTGATCATAGATTATCATCCTTTCCCAGTCAGTTCCTAACCGAAACGCCTGAGTCGAGCTTTTTGTTCTCTCCAGCTTCTACCTTATGTGCACCGTCTCCAGTTTGCCCCTGAGAGAAGATGCAGAAAGGGAGAAGTTAAGGTGACTGACTCTAGAACCACTCATATTGAGATGTTAATTAAAGGAAGAATCAGTCAGTGGACCGGAGACAGAAGAGCTTAAAAGGTTCTAGGTGGGCTAGGGAGAGTGCTCAGTCAGTGCAGTGCTAGTTATGCAAGATCCAGGACCTAGGCTTGATTCCCAGAACACATGTGTAAATGAGTGGGCACAGCGGCACTCACCGGTAGTGCCAGCCCCAGGGTGGTTGGAACAGAGAATCCATCTCACGGGCTTTCTGACCCGTCTATGTAAATCAATGAGCTACATGCTTAATGACAGACCCTATCTCCAAAGTAAGATATATAGACATTGAGGCAGTCACCAGTCTTGATCTCTGGTCTTCAGGCACATGTGGACACTGATGCATGCACACCACCATAAGTGTGAACTCATGTATACACCTGTATACACGTGCACAAACACATCAATGTCACACACAAATATATACACATGAAAGGTACTGTGTTAAGAAATGATGAGGAGGGACACACACAAAAAAATTAAACTAAATGTGCTGAGGGATTCTTGGTAGAATAAAGGAACTTCGGAGGGTAGACAGTAAAGGCTAACAGGAAGAGAACTGACAAGGAAAGGGGAAGGGCTAAAGTAGGTGGAGATGGGAACTTTGGAACAGACAGCTGTGTAGATCTCAGGGATGGGATGGGAGCTAAGGAATGTAATTTTATCTCACATTAAATCCTTGGTCTGACTGGATCGGACTGTTCTAGATACCTGTCTTGTTGCTAAACACAAAATGCCTGACAGAAGCAACTTCAGGACAGAAGGAAGGAACGTTTTATTTTGGCTTATAGTTCAAGGGATGTGGTCCCTCACACCAAAGGGTATGGCTTCAGGGGGGCAGAAGAGGGCTGGCGCATTATTTCCACAGTCAGGAAACAGGACAATGAATGCTCACCTTACCTTTCCCTTTCATTTCGACTGGCACCCCAGCCCACAGATTGGAACTGTTCATATTTAGGGTGGGTCTTCCCACCTCAGCCTACTCTAGATAATCCCTCAAGGCCTGTCCAGAGTCTTGTTTTCTGCTGATTCTAAACCTCATCATGGTGACAAGCCAATTAACTATTACACTGGCCAACAAGATTTCCATACATAAATGACCCACAACTCATGGATCAGGCATTTGTTAGGAACTTCCTGAGTGCTTAGGACAGCATAAAGAAATTAACGAGGGAAGAGGGGAAAAATAAAAAAGGGAAATTTAAAAAAAAAACAAAAAAACCACATCAAAGAACTGTATTTCATGTATTTCATGTATTCAAAGAACTCATGACTCAGTGTTTGGGACTGAAGACTGAAACAAAGATAACAGCAAACACAGGATATTGCTGGGGAGACATGACCCTAAAGGATCCAGGAAGCTGGACTATGATGTGGAACTGATTGAGATGCTTTAGACTCAGTTAACACTGGCTATGATAGCATTTGATGCACAGAAAGTAAACACTAAGCCTAACTAAGTCTAAAAGCATGCTCTAGGTTATAATAACCTAAGACCCCAGTCCTACAGGCCCTAAATCACTCTTGCTTTGATAGTGGGTATCACTTCCTTACCTTATGACCTTATCGTCTCCTCATCTGTGTGAATGGCGGTGTTCTCTAGGTTCCTCTATTATGCTGGGCCTCTTCCCCTTGTCATTAGTGTTTTGGACTTGCTGGTGTCTTTCAAATGACCTCTTACCCCTCTTGCAGGTCTTGTCTTGTGATGTTGCGGCTCAGAGGCTGCCATCCTGTGTAGCATACTTGTTGGCGGCACCATGCACTCTAATCTTCATGCCCTATGACGAAACATCAAGTCCAGCCTAGGGCATTTTGTAAGACTTCATTGGAAGTTCATCACTAAAAAAGAGAATAACAAAACCACAACTGATTCTGGATATGCCTATTTTCATAGCTCATGGGTCACCCACAGCACATATCTAGTCTTGTTAGAAGACCCCTAGAAATCTGCATTGCTTCGTACACCTCGGTTTCTAGGTCTTTGTCTAGGTAAGCGCTAATATAACTCTATCAACTGGAATCTGTTCAAATAAGTCTGTAATTGACAGAATGTTGGTGCCAACAGCCACATGGCTCAGACAGAAGGAGCTAGGCTTGATGAGGAGTTATGTCCTACTTCCCCAGATTCTATTACCTCTACAGAGGTCAGCGACTTGCCAGGATGACTGCCAGCGGCAATAACAACTCCAAGAGAATTATCACCTTCTAGTGCTGGAGTGTGACCCTGTTCTCAGATACCAAGAAGGTAACATTTCATTGAAGATGACAATTATACTAATAGCAAATGTTTCCTATTGTGCCAACTAAGTGTCAAGTGCTGTTGAGAGCTTTTGTATTATAAATTTGTTTAATCTTCAAGAAGATCTCACTGAACCTGGGAGGTAGCTCATTGGTAAAGGCACCTGCCACCAAACTTGATGGCTTGATTTCCATTCCCCAGCTCCACATGGTAGAAGGAAAGGGCTGGCTCCCTCCACACATGTCCCGTACACACACACACACACATACACATACATGGCATAATCATGTCCAATTATTTTCCTTATTTATAGAGGATAGAGGAGAAAATTGAGGCACATAGGAGTGAAGTGACTTGCCCTCTGTCATAGCTAGTAAAAAACAGGGTTGATGGTTGAGTTCAGGAAGTCTATTTTCAGGGCCCAGTGTATCATAGTGGTTTGTATCAATTCAAGTACGTTTCTCAAATTCTGAGTCATTTATGCTTTAAACATGAAGATTTAATCCACAGTTTCTGTAACTAGCTGACTTAAATTATGCAGTATGGTCTTTTCAATATATTAATCAAGTTGAAGAAGTATAGTCACAATTGAATTGTTGAATTCCTCTGAAATCACTTCCTGTGAAGTCATTTCCCGTTATTCCCCTCACCACATTTCCTGGTACCTGCCATTTTATAGATATGCTAATTCTCAGTCTCTCATTAAGTGGAAACGTATAAAATGTGGTGTTTTGTGTGTGTGTTTGTGTGTGTGTGTGTGTGTGTGTGTGTGTGACTTGTTTAATTCATTTAGAATAGTATTTTTCATGACTCAGCCATGGTGCTGCATGTATAGAATGCTATAATTTTTCATAACAAAATTTCATTCCATTCCATGGATGCCATCATTTTGTTTGTGTTCATTAGCTACTGAACACTTGGATTGTTTGCACTTTGCACTTTGGGATGTTACAAATAATGCTGCTGTGAGTATTCATGAACAAGATTCTGTATGGCCATATGTTTTCATGTTCATTTCTTAGGTATATACCTAGCAGGATTTCTAGTGACCCTAACTGTTTATCAGATTAGAGGTGGATGTTTTATTCTTGTTTGTTTAGGTTTGTTTCAAAAATACTTAAATTTAGGGCCTCACACAAGATAGGTTTATTTCATAGCCCAAGAAGTTCCTAAGCCTGTGATCCTCCTGCCTCAGACTCCTTAATACCTGGAATTACCATTGGCTTTCTCTGGTTACCTATCTCCTTGAACATTTCTCTTCTTGAGACTCCAACCTGTAGTTCTTCCCACATTCTAGAATTCAGATCAGTGATCTGTATGGGGATTCCCAAGGGCACACACACACATATCAAATGCATACCCTCACACATACTTATATACATAAACACTCACCAGTGTAAAAGCAAGAATAAACAATCTGGATATGATATAGTCCAAATTCCTACAGAGAAAATAAATATCCCCTCAACCTTGGCCTGGTCTCTGAGGAGCCTGTGAAACAATATTTCTCTGGCTTGGTATCACATTACAATTCATCCCTGCCTTCTCACTGAGAAACATCAGCATTTAGATGAGAGCTCCCTTTGCAGCCTTTATTTTTCAGAAGAAGAACACACACATCCCTCTCTAAAATTTCTGTGAGTGTAGTTATTTAAAGGTTCTGTTGTTGACCGAAAAGATGGGGAGGCCTTAAAAGTTAAGTCTCTTCTCTCATAAGTCAGAAAATCATTTCAGCTTATTGAAGGCTTAGAAAAAATACCATTTAATAGCTAATTCTCTACACAGCTCTTGCTTCTAAAATCTGCACTTTAACATTGTGTTAAGATGTAACTTTGGAGGCAGCAAGATGATTCAAAGGGTGGAAAGTACTTGTGGTGAAGCCCCGCAGCCAGGATTCGATTCCAGGGAGCCATATGTTGAAAAGAGAGAACCAATGCCTGCAAGTTATACTGTGAACCCAAAAGGGGGGTTGTGGTCCATCCTCCTCATAAATAAATAAATGTTAAAAAAAAAAAAGTAAATTGGAACCGAGTTGGTTTGTCAGCTTGAACATAGTGTAAAAACAGCAGAACCAGCAAATTTTGCTAATTGGGTTCAAGGCCACATATAGTCTTCCACAGGATGAAGACATACTAAAAACTTTAGAGACTCGGCACACAAAAATATCAAAATATCACAAATACTTAATGTGTTAAAGCATTCCTCAGACTTCGAGACTGAGCACTCCTCAACATTTTTACCCTGCTCTCTCCTTGCTTGTGGAAAGCTCAGGGGTCTGCCTGTGACTTACTTTTATGTGTATGAATGCTTTGCCTGCCTATATCACAGGGCATCATAAGTTTGCCTGGTGCCCCCAGAGGCCAGAAGAATGCACTGGATCCCCTGGGACTAGAGATACAGACAGCTGAGGGCTGACACATGGGTGCTGGGAATCGAACCCAGGTCCTCTGAAAGAACAGCCAATGTTCTTTAACACTGAGGCATCATTCCAGCCACTGGTCAGACTGAATGGATACCTTGCCTTTTACTTGTTTTCACTTCCTCTAGGGAGTCTTTTCCACAGAGAATGTGCTCATCCACCCATTTCAAGCATAAAGTCAACTTGAGCATTAAGGAATAGAGGCTGTGTGTAAATTTATAAGCCTGGGAGAGAGCTAAGCATCTACCTATGAGTATGTGACAAGCTTTGTACTCAAGCACTTCGGCATGACCTGGTTCTTGTCTTTAAATTTCCTTGTCCCTACCTCTGTGTCCTCAGGTCTGCTACCTGTGGCAGTAGTGAAGATCCATAGCCTCAAGTCAGTGTGCACACTCTCGGTGCTACCTGGATATGACCCATGTCAGCTCCCTGCAGTTCTCATTCGCAAGCATCTCTTTCTGCAGAGTTCCCTTAGGGTTGAAAATACACTGATTTACACATGACCAGGAGGATCTATGAGGTTGTTTGGGGTGTGGATTGTTTTCCCCCAGAAGTAAAGGTCTTAAAGAATGAAGAGAAAAAATTCTTCTCGGAACAAGATTTCCACAACGGTTGTTTTAGACTCAAGTCTCAGAGTCACAATCCCATGTGTTAAACCTTCCCAGATGGATGCTTGCTGTCTGATCTTGGTAATTTATCTCAGTTAGCTCACCAAACAGGCATTGGGTGCATCTGCCTTCCACCGCTGTTCTTTCTTTCTCTCCACTCATGGTGAATGGCCTCCTTAAGTCTTTCTGCTCCGAGATGCTTGCCCATGAATTTCCTTCTAGCTAAAAACTCTTGAGAAATTTCCACGGAGAGCAACTCTTATATGACACCAAAAAGAACACTGGCTTCCTCACCCCATCCCAAACTGCCTCTTTCTTGGGTTCTGAATGCATGCTTTCTGCCTGAATTTCTGGCCAAAACCCACTGAGCCACAAGCACCAACTATACCATGTCCTTCCTCGGCTATTGAGTGGCACAGTTCATCTCTACTGTCTTGTAGAAGTTTCGCACTCCTGACTCATCATTCCACAGGCTCTGCCATGTTCTGTTGGGTGAATGTCAAGTTCTGTCGCCACACATTGCTGTGACTTAGAACCATCCTACTTCCTCAAGATGCTTTTTATGAAAACATCCCTGACCACAAAGATGAGTCTAGAGTGATTCCCTTTTCTATCTCATTTCAACAAACTCCATATAGATCACTGGATTAGGGAAAGAGACAAAGATACATATATAGAAAGAAACAAATTGAGAAGCAGGCCACGTTTGTAAAAGATAATTTGAAATAGGCAAAGAGCCATCATAATTTGATTTAAAAGACAGAACTGTCCTGCTTTGGTGGTAGGTTAGTTAGCCTTTTCATCATTGGGGTCAAAGACCTGAGAGAAGCAATTTACAAGGTAAAGGATTTGTTTGGAGTCACTTTCACAGGTTTTAGCCTTCATGGCGGGGAGGGTGTGGCAGAATAGAGTAGAGTAGTTCACATCCTGCCAGCTCACCAGTAAGAGCAGTGGAAGCGAACGCCTTCTCTAACTGGCTTTCTCTTTTCCTCTCATTTCCCTGGGGCACCCTAAGGGATGAGATCATCCATATACAGGTAGATCTTCTCCCCTACATAAAGGTCTTCAAAGACACCACCAAGAAATAGGATTTCCTGGGCTCTTAGCCACATCTCTGCCATCAAGTTAACAACTAAGATTACCCCATGGGAAGGTATCTATTGTAATCAAAATCATAGGTCAGAAGCCTGAGTTGGAAAGAACGCCCCTAAATTAGGTCAAGCCACTGTCTCCAGAGATCAAATGGAAAAGTGATGATGGGAAGGTGGGAAGTGATTTGAAGCAGCCTGGCTGTGTTCAGGAGATGGACATCAAGCATATCAGGCTATACTGACATGGGTGTGGGTGAGTGACACACAGAACAAAACAGTGCTGGCCCAACTATTGTCTGCTTCATAGTTATCTCAATCTTAACGCCACAAGATGACCCTTGAGGAATTCTGACCGCATTGGGAATAAACTGTTTCCCATGAAATGAACACTGCGCAAGGATGGCACAGCTTCAGTGTATGCCAGAGACAGTCATCTCCATTTGTGGAGTGAGCTCATCATAGGGTGACTCTCCACAAGGCTCTGCTGCCCCTGCCACCTAAAGTGACTGCAGGCTTAAAACAAGGACCAGAAGCTTTCTGACACTCATATGGGGATATGCAACACAACGCTGCCAAAGCTGGCGTTGAGACCTTAGTAACTCCTTGTGCCACCAGCCTAGAAGGGGGCTGAGATAAGTTTCACATCATTAGCTCTTAGGGGGATGTTCCTTGAATGATTAGCATGCTATGTTCAGAGCAGAGCAGAAGCAAGCTAACTGAAAGCAGGACGAAACCCAGCATCCCTGCATTTATATCAGGTCTGTGTTCTTCCAACATGGTCCATCCACTTCATTGTGAAGTCGATGCCATTAGCATTTATTGCCTCCACGAGAGAATCCACTGCTCTTTCTTGTTCTTCGTATTCTGGCAGTGTGTGTTCTGGTCTCAACTCCAAGGAAAACTACGACTTTGATTTATTTGAGCTGAGCTGCTCCTGTCAATTGGGGGATCAAAAGGTGAGGTCAGTGGGAGTGTTCTTTAAAAATGCTGTTCAAAGGTCTTTCCCCCAAGATATTTACTCTTCAGTGCTTAAACAAATTGTCAGCAATGGAAGGATGAAAATCAAATTACCTGAGCATTTTTTTTTCTGGACGTCATAAAGAACTTGACACTCAGAAGACCTGCAAGTCATAATGTAGGTAATGCAAAATTCAGAAGTTTCCCCATGGTTCTTAGAATGAGGCATGATATTGTCACAGATCTAGAGCATGGGCTGACTGCATTTTCTTTGGCTGAGATGCTTACAGTCAGTACCTTATTTGTTTTGACAGCACATGACCAGCACTTCTGGCCTCTGGCGTCCTCATCTTCCCATCCTCTTTTCCTTTCCTATAGCCTTGTCTGTCTGTGATCCAGACGCCACCCAACCCTCATCCTGGCCATTTCTTCACTGTCTTTGCCCCTGTGTATCCTTCAGGTTAAACACATTTACAGCCATTCTGTTTATGGATTCATTCTCAGGGCAAATCTAACAAATGGTTGAATTCAATGATTTTTTTTTTCCAAAATGGATCCATTTTCAAATATGCCTTTGAAATGAATCGGTATGATTCTGGCCTCCCTGCACCCCGTTACACTAACTTCCTTATGGTTTTTGTTACTTGACTATCATCTGCTTGTCATGTTTAAACTTAGTTCTGAGTGTCTGCACTATCTACACTTCGGTGTAAGGTCCATATGTCTCCCAGCTGTCACGCCCGCCTGTATTTCACAGCTATGGCTGTTAGTACCCTCAGTTTCCTTTTAGGTTTTCTCCTAAGTGGTACTTCCTTCCCAGCTCACCTTTTTTTTTTCCTGGTTGCTTCCTTTCTTGCGTGTAACAGGCAAGAGCACAAGACAGACGAGGAACACTTGTAGTCCCTACATGTTTTCTTTGCAGATTGCAGGCATGATTTGTTTCATAAAAACATTAAAGGCATGGGGAGGGGTTGTTAAATGTGTCTACCCAGAAACGACCACATGCCTGACATAAGTCTAGAGGAAAGGGTGCTGATCTTCTAGCCCTTCCCCCCGGACTTCGTATTAACGCAGAACGCCTTTTCCATTACAGGGCTCTAGCACAGAATTGCTGTCCATGATTGCCCGAAGCACGTGCATGTTAGGTCACGCTATGAAGTGGTATATACAGAAGCAAGTCCTTTCAAAAAGCTCAAAAAGCACGTCCTTCACTGACAATTCTGTCAGTCATTATACTGAAAGTCCTTCTTCTCTTATGTGGGTCCCTTCCTATAATGCATTGATGAGAACCGAAATGAAAAGGTTCGGTCGAGTTTGGTATTCACTGCAGCCATTACCAGTGGTTTGCCACCTGCCCACACCAGCATCTCCAGGGAGACAGTGGATTTCAGCTGCTGCATCACCAACCTGTTGCCAAGGAAACAAGAGAGGGCAAAAAAAAAAATCCTCAATGACATCCAATTTCCAGGCAGTCAAGACGACCCTGACAGGAATTTCAGAAGTCTTCTGAAGGAACCTGAAATAGACTTCTAATTATAAATTCTAAGCTTTCTCCTATTACACCAGATAATTTGTCTACATGACCTCAGCCTTCAGGCCTGTTTACCAAGTGCATACATACACCAGACATTAGAAAGGCAATAGAGCTTTCCAGAAGGGAGAAGCAATCCTAGAAAACACAGAAAGAAGCTGAGAAATAAAAAATAAAATGGAGTGTTGACGTATCGGCTAAAAGGTGTAATGAAGTCATAAATACCAACATGAATAGGCCTGGCATAAATATCAGTCTATGCATTTTAAAATTAACCATATTTGTGAGGAAGTAAATTGAAAAGTCCAATACATATATGTGTATATTAAAGAGTATGGTACTTGTCCAAGTGTGTTTTTTGTTTGTTTTTTGGAGGCAGGGTTTCTCTGTGTACCCCAGGCTGTTCCGAAATTCACTCTGTAGACCAGACTGGCCTCAGACTCAGAAATCCACTTGCCTCTGCCTCCCAAATGCTGGATTAAAGGTGTGCACCACTACTGTCTGGACAGGATGTTGATTTTTTGGTTTTATTTTGTTTTTATTTTAAGTCAAGGACAAAAGGACCCCTGAGTAACCCTTCTGTGTGAGCAAAGCCCCTCCTCCCATACAGAAAGCAGTGTGCGCAAGGCATTCAACTTACCTGTAACTTTCAAATGATTCAAAGTTCTTCTGTGATGTCATGTCTAGAATCACACAAACAACCACATAGGAGAGGATCCAGGTGTGTAGCCTGCATCTCAGGATGGTGATGAAAGTGGAAACCAAAGGTATTGACAGCCTACCCAGAATCTCCTTATCTGCATCATTGTTTTCTGTACTGTTCTGATCAGTGCCCATTCCCTTCAGAGAATTTTTTACTACTTTTTCCCCCGTGTGTGTGTGTGTGTGTGTGTGTGTGTGTGTGTGTGTGTGTGTGTAATGTATGCTTGTGAGATGTTTGTTTGTTGGTTGGTTGGTTTTTCAAGACAGGGTTCCTCAGTGGCTATGGAGCCAGTCCTGGAACTCAGTCTGTAGACCAAGCTGGCCTCGAACTCACAGAGATCCACCTGTCTCTTTCTCCCAAGTGCTGGGATTAAAGGTGTGCACCACCACTGCCCAGCGAGATGTGTGCTTATATGTACATGAGAATGCCCATGTCCATGTGTGCACTCTCTGCCTTAGTTTCTTGAGACAGGTTCTCTTATTGTACTTGGAGCTAGGTGAGAGGCCAGCAAATCCTAATGATTCTTTTGTTTTCACCCCAGATAGCACTGGGGTTACAGGCATGCATGTGACCATGGCTGGCTTTTGACATGTGCTAGGAATGGAAACTCAGGTCCTCATGCTTGCACACTCCGTGTTACTACCTGATGTGATATCACTCAAGGTTGTCTATCCACTTCCAACAGACTCTGCCATTCTCATTCTATTCTGTACAGTCAAGGCTCTCATGAAAGTTGCATTTGTCATGGAAAAAAATGATGCTTACAACAGAATGAAGGTAAACATATCAGTGTGATATATCTTTTCTCCTTTTCCCACCCTTTATCCTCTATGCTCTCGAGTCTGATCATTTGGCTTCAGCTGCTCAGAAAACTTGGAGAAGCACTGTTCTTAGCTTGTGTCAGTTTATTGCAAAGGAATGTTTTTCTTTTGTCATGCTGTAAATTGAATAAAAGGTATTTTCTAGCTAACGACATGCGACCAAATGAAGAGAAAGACAGGACAGTGCCTGGAAGCTTTCTGGCAGGACTGTCTGTCCCCAGAACAGATGTTTGAGTGTCACCCATCCAGGGGGTTGGTGAACTCTCGCTACCTTTGAGTTTCCACGTGTTCTGCTATTCAGAAGCTCTACAAATCTCGTCCTTCCCTCCCCTTGAACGTTAGAGACACACCCACTGCATGGCCATGGCCAAAGTAAGTATGAGCCTATGCTAGTAGACTTGGTGTAGATGCCCAGCAAGGCCTGCCTGTTTGAGCATTCTTCTTTGTCTCTGTGTAGTCCCCTTCTCTCTGGGAAGGACCCCTTTGAAATGAATATTGTCTTGTGTCCTATCCTTAGACAAGGTGGGCAGAAAGGTGGGTGGGGATTAGAATTCCTACTGTCTACTTTTTAGAAGAAAATTCTAGAAGGACTGTTTTGGAGTGGTAATTACAGACCAACATAAACCACTGATAAAATGAAATGGCAGTCACGGAGCCTGCATGGGTCTGTGCTAGGTCCTCGGCATGTATGTTGTGGTTGTTTAGCTTGGGAATTTGTGGGAGCCATAACAGTGGGAGTGAAGGTGCCTCTGGCTCTTCTGTCTGCTCTTGAGACCCTTTTCCTCCTACTGGGCTGCCTCACCCAGCCTTGATATGAGGGCATGTACCTAGTCTTATTGCATCTTGTTATTCTGTGTTTGGTTGCTACCCATGAGAGGCCTGCTCTTTTCTCATGGGAAGTGGGAGTAGTAGTGGATCTGGGGGAGAGGAGAGATGGGAATTACTGGGAGGAGTAGAAGGAGGGGAAACTGTGGTTGGCATATATTGTATGAAAGAGGAATGAATAAGAAGGGGAAAACCTCATACTAATAAAACAGAATGTCACATTGGTGACCTGCCCTGGACTTCTTTCTCCGTGCCTGCCATCTTCCTGGCTGCTGGCTCACTTCCTTGTGGAATTTAAGGTCCTTTCAGACCTCTGGGCCTGAAAATTGTTTTCTGAGGAGAGTTCCTGGAAAATTTTCAGGATGAGTGCTTCTCAGTCTGTCCTGTACATTTGCATCAGGTACATCCGAGCCAGTAGGTCTGGGTCATTAGTAAGCTCCCAGGTATTACCAAGGCGGCTGGCCAAAGGCGCCAGACTGTAACTTCCAGTGGTAGATTCTGATTGGCACCATACACAGTAGTTGTTAGTATGCATATAATTAATACATCTCACTTTACAATGTACGTATACAACTAAAAATATTTTCATTAGTCTATACATATTACAGTGACAGATTAAATTTGCCTTATGAATTAGTAAATGAAGACAGTATTATCATTCAGTCATTCACGTAACATTTATAGAGGGCCTGCTATAAATATCATTTCACTTCCCTGCCCCATAAAAAAGAATTCTAGGGAAAGAAAGAAGATCTAATTATGTTTAGACCTTAATACTTTCTTCAAGGCACAGGTGATAATGAGTAGGCAGAGGTGGAAATAGATGCTACATAGACAGCATTCCCTTCATCCCATTGCACACAGTATCTTCCTTTGAAACATAGGATTTTAAAAATCTTTTTATTTGTTTACTTTTATTTTATGTGCATTAGTGTTTTCCCTGAATGTTTGTCTGTGTGAGGATGCAGATCCCCTGGAACTGGAGTTCAGACAGTTGTGGGCTGCAATGTGGGTGTTGGGAACTGAACTCAGGTCCTCTGAAAGAGCAGCCAGCGCTCTTAACTGCTGAGTCACAATGCCCCCTAAACAATCTAATCTCCCTACAGTCTTTCAAACTTTTCTAAATAATCCATTTGAAATTGCTTCCTTTGTAAAGTCCACCTGAATATCCCATATATTTCAATAAGTATTACAGTTTTTATCCTGAAGGATTGCTCAGTGGGCCTTTTAGGGAGTGGGCTTTCCCTTTTCTAATTACAATGTGATTCATAATTTATATCATAATATTATATTTCTATTCCTTCCAAATTGTTCTGCGAATGTAAATCATGTTGACTTAGCTGATCATGTTGACATTAACCAAATTGTAAGGGATGGAAATCAGTCTCTCCACTATACATAAACTGTCTGAATCTACTCTGTGCACATCTGTAAACCTCTCCTAGCTCTTACGGCACCAGCATATAAATATTAGACAAAATAAATTTCACATCTTTTGAAGCCCTGTATTGACTGATTCAGTGCTGGGCCCTAGACAAGTATTTGTGCAGCTGTACTCTTCAGTGTGCAGAGTCACAATCATTGCTTGCTATATCCCTAATTCCTAGGACAGAAGGCATGAATAGAGAGTACTCATAAATACATTTGAATAAACCAATGGATACTGTGTTTATTATATTGTTTCTATGTGTCCTTTTCTATTTCTCTTCATCTATAAAGACACCACATAGATCAAAGTTTCTCGAGATCTAATGTGTGTCCAAACTGCCTGGGATCCTATTAACATACAGCTTCTGTTTTAGTACATCTGAGCTGGAGCCAGATTCTGTAAGAGAGGCTGGGCGTTTCTAAGCAGATCCTGGGTGATACATATGTAGTTTAAAGTTCATGTTCTCAGGAGCAAGACAATAGATGATGCAAGGTTTCTATGTTCCTGGATCCCATCGCCACATATTAGTGCATGACTTTCACAAAATATTCTTATTGCTTTTATTCTTCTACCTTTGGGGAAAGGAGTCCTTGGTACAGATAAATATGCACCGTAATGGGAATTAAATACTATTGAAATAAGGCAACTGATATCCAGTCATCCAGATCTGACAGATAAGTATTGGTAAAGCTTAATTCTGTGTAGTACAGGCTCTGTGGAGAATATAGCTAGAAATATAAGAATGAAGCCGGAAAGGCTGCCGTTTCCAGTCCAAGTAATGGTGTTACCATAATGACTTGTGCATATAATGAACAGGAAATGATACCAAAGAAATGATACATCAAAATTATCAGTGACGATGAAGGTGTTTGCTTGTTGGCTTGTTTTTGGTTTGGTTTGTTTTTACTACTAGAAAATGACAGGAAAACAAGTGTCACTTGAGAGATCCACTCTTTATTTGTTCTTGAATTTACCTTAATATTGCTACTAAAGAATGCCGGGTTAACTGAGTTAAAGTCTTAGGACCTAGAAAAAAAGTTTAATTTAAGTGCTTAGTAATAATCACTCTATAAAGCAGAATACAATTTAAAAATACATCCTTTTCTTTCACATTTCTTTGATTTCCATTATCAAGATCCACTTCTCATCAGACGCAGCATTTAGAGATACGTATTTATTGGCTGTCCCTTGATCACGTCCTCTCTCTTCTCATAAAATGTTTTGCAATTAAGGTCACTGTCAATACTCCAAATATTTTTCAGTGCTAATTGGCAAGCTCTCTGCTCTGTACGGCATGGGTAAGGTAGATAATAATAGGTTTTGCTGATTATTAAGCGGGGCTACGTCATAGCCAAAGCTAAGGGCTCGAGTCAGTCATGAAAGGAACTGATTTTTCATTTGTTGTTACTGCAGTAGATGCCACAGCGATCATGATTATTGCTGCTATTCTGAGGAAAGGCGGCCATTTTAGAAGCTCTGAGTACATTTTCAGAATGTGTAATCAAATTTTCTCTACACATTTGCACACATCACAGAGCATTTTGTATCTATTCAGGTAATGCTTGGCTATTGAGACTTATGCACGCAACTTTACACCGTGCCCAAAATGCAAATATACCAAGCCTCTATCAGAAGTATGCTTACTGAATAGCTGAGGAGAACTGATTTCAGGAGATGATACAAATTAGATATGCCAGCCTGTGTTCCTCTCTCTCTTCCTTTTTCCAACCCCCATCCGTCTTTCTACTTGTGGCCATCACGAGATCTTCAGTCTCTCATTAGTGAGTCTTGAGATGCTTGAGAGAGGAATTATGAAGTGGGGATGCAAAGGGAACATAGAGCATTAAGAAATACAGTTAAAAAGTGGAAGAAAAAAATAGATTTACAGCAAGAGGTGAAGAAAAGAGAATTTGGGAGAGGCATGTAAACAGGATACAGGAACCCAAAAAAGAAAGAAGTAAAATCCTAATGTGCCTTTAAAGTTTCAAAAGAGTTTTAGACTTACAAGTTCAATAAAGCCCCAAACGGATCGTAGCTTTCATTCCCCCATCCAAGTTAACATTGAAAGTATGTTTCTGAAAGAAACTGGTTCTTAGAAGTACCCAAGGATCTTGGACATCACTCTAAGAGCAATGCTTTAGTTTTTAAATATCCACGGAGACAATCCTAAGTCATTTATCTAAGTACCTTGTCCCTTTTGCAGTTTCAGGAGGTGCCTGCTCAGATTGTGCTTGCTGTCATCCCCATCTTGGCAGAGCTCTGCCTCCAGAACCATGCTTATGGCATTCTCTGGACATTGTCAGATCAAGCCTGTTTTCAGAGCCTCTCCCTAGTCTCTCTGTTTAGAATGACTTCAACTGCATTGTATATTGCTAGAATGCACATGCTCGAATGCTTTCATGCTTTCTTGCATCCTTTTCCTGTCTCTTTGTCATGATGATAACTTTCATTTTTGGTTGATTCTCACTCCCCTCTGCTTCTCATCTGCTTCATGCAGCTGACTATGACTGGAGAAAAACACAGAAAATGCTTCCTTATCATTCTTAAAAAACCTCTGCTTCTCAGCCTTATCCATTCTCTCACTTTTGTTGTTGTTTTGTTTGAGATAGGAATTGTTTGTATAGCTCCAGATGTTCTGGAATTTACTCTTAGGCCAGGCTGGCCTGAACTCACAGAAATCTCCCTGCCTCTGCCTCCCAAGGGCTGGGATTCAAGGCATGTTCTACCACTGTCCAACTTATTTTCTTATTTCCAAAGGCAGCTACAGATGTTCCTTAGCTCATAAGCAAGTAAATATTGTAATATAAGCTGAAAATATTGTAACTTTAAAAAGGTGGTTTACCTTAAGTGTCTTTCAATCATTTGATATTGCTCTATTGAGAGTTCTCTGTTTAGATCTGTACTCCATTTTTTATTGGATTATTTGGTTTTTTGATGTCTAGTTTTTTGAGTTCTTTGTATAATTTGGAGATCAGTACTCTGTCCGATGTGGGATTGGTGAAGATCTTTTCCCATTCTGTAGGTCGTCATTATGTTCTTTGCTTAACAGAAGCTTCCGGTTTCAGGAGATCCCATTTATTAATTGTTGTTCTCAGTGTCTGTGCTATGAGTGTTATATTTTGGAAGTGGTCTCCTGTGTCAATGAGTTCAAGGATACTTCCTACTTCCTCCTCTATGAGGTTCAGTTTTATTTTGAGGTCTTTGATTTATTTGGACTTGAGTTTTGTGCATGGCAATAGGTGTGGATCTATTTGAATTTTTCTACATGTTGACATCAGTTATCCCAGCACCATTTGTTAAAGATGATTTCTTTTTTTCCACTTTATAGTTTAGAGAGGGTCGAAGGGGAGTGGGGAAAATATATAGTATATTCCTATCCAAACAATAAAATGAGAAGGATTTAATTTTTTTCAAAAAGGTGCTTTTAATTCTCCTAACTGAGTGACAGAAATGATAGTCTGGCAATGTGGCACTTTGTACAGACTGCGGGTTGTTTTTCTCTGGAATCTCAAGAGCACCATGCTGTACGTCACTAAGAGAAGATAAATATCCAAAATTCAACGTGACGTTTCTACTGAATATGTATTACTTTCACTTCTTGTAGGGCTGGAAACTCATAAATCAAACAATTGCAAGCCAAGCATCATCTACATAGCATATGTCCTCTTCCCTCTCTTCTTAGAGCCTCTACCGCTCCCTCCTCTGTCGTTGGGTTCATCTTGTGACCTTGTTTCCAGTTTACTGTCAGAACCCAGAAATAATGAGGATGGAATTTCCTCAAACTTTCATCAAGATATTACCGTATCCCATTCTTTTCACCAGCTGGGGAAAAACCCATGCCAATCAACTCTGCCTTTCTCTTTTTTCTGTGATCTGTGGTCTTTAAATCAACCTCCCATTTTTTTTTTTTGTTACCCAAACAGTTTTCCCCTGTAATAGAGAATCAACTGTTATTCATTGCAACTAGCTTACAGAAATATTATTCCTCGCATCTTAAAAAAAAAAGCACAATATCAGTCCTAAGACCAGTTCAAGAAAGAGTAGTGGGGTGTCTTTTATACAGCACAGACACTCCTTTTGGTCCTGCTTTCCTTGGGTACTTAACTTCATCTCTTAAACTCAGTCCACATGGGATTAGCTCTCTGGCGCCCCAGAGAGGGCTCTGTGTCTCCCACCATGTAAGAGAGAAGATGGCTGACTTAGCACCTGGAAGTGGGTTCTCATCAGACAGCAATATACTTGTGCCTTTTTCTCAGTTTTCCCTGTCCCAAGAACTTGGAGAAAAACATTTTTGCCTTTTGTAAGCCATTCCATTATTGGTATTTTGTTGTGGCATCCTGAGCAGATTACTCTGACCTCCCTGCTTCAGCAATTTTCCCACTATGTTTCTTTCACAGCACCTAAGTAGTCATTTAAAAATAGAAGTTCAGTCCTATCATCTTGCTTAAAATCCTTCAATTGCTTCTCCTCTCATTCCAAATAATAGAAGAAGGCTTGCGGCGGCTGCAAGACTCCCGGGTTCCTCTGACTTTATTTTCCACAATGCTCCACTCATCTGACTCATCTGTTCCTCACACTTTGTAGTGCAGCTCACCTGAGGGCCTTTGTGCTTTTTGTTTCTCTGCATAGGCAAGATCCCAGCTAGCTAACAATAGTATTTTTTCTTCCTTAGCTTTAGTTTCCCATCTCCACCTTTGTCTCTCCTTTTTTTTTTATTTTTAATGATTTTATTGGCATATATTGAGCATACATGCATGTTTCATTCTGACATTTTCACACATGTATATATGTATGCATATTTACACACACACATATAATGCATTTTGATGCTATTTAACCCTCATTACCTATCTTACATACTATCTTACATACTTCTCCTCTGTCTTAGTTAGGGCTTTCGTTGATGTGAAAAAAACACCATAACCATGGCAACTCTTGTAAAGAAAACATTTAATTGAGGTGATGACTTACAGTTTCAGAGGTTGGCAGGGAGCATGGTTGCATACAGGCAGACATGGTCAAGAGTTGAGTGCTTCATCTTGCAGGCAACAGGTAGTCGACTGACTGCCACACTGAGTGAAGCTTGAGAAAAAGCCCTCCTAGCCCACCCCCCAGTGACATACTTCCTGCAGGGAGACCACACCTACTCCAACAAACCCATACCTCCTAATAGTGCCACTCCCTTTGGGGGCCATTTTCTTTCAAACCACCACACCCTCCTATCCTGACAGATCCTCTTCTTCACATCTAGTTCCTTTTCACTTTTTTTTAAGGACTCAAAAAATTCTGTTAGGGATTGCTTGTGGTAGCATGCATGCCTTTCCAGTAGCTACATCACTGATGGTGATGCCTCCTCCTGCCTATCAACCATTAATTGTCTATAAGTCCTCAGGGAGGGGAGGACCCTTGTGAGTCTCCCCTAATTCCTTTGAGATGTTCCCAAAGCCTTGTCCAAGTTATCTCGTATAGATGTCTCATTTGTGGCTCAATAGTCATTTATCTCAGCACTGTGGCATGTTAGAAATTTCTATAGTTACTACTAATAATTACTAAAAGAAGTTTTTCTAAGCAAAGCTGATAGCCACTGAATCCATAGACATCAACATAATTATTCAGAAGGTATACCTTGTCCATTTAGAAAAACAACAGTAGCAACTTTCCCCCCAGGACCAATGACCTCTCCGCCATGGAGTTTTGATTGGGCTGACAGTATTAGATATGAATTCCTTCCTATGGATTGGGTCTCAAATTTAAATGGGAAAGTGCTTGGTTACCTCTATAAGTATCACATTACTATTGTACTAGTGGGGTTATCTTGCCTGGGTGATCAGTAGTGTTGCATGTAGGATCCACATCTGAGTAAAACTGTTGATAACAAGTCTTCCCCAGCAGCAGGCACAGCACCTTGGCTAACTAGCACGCAGGAAGCTTCCAGACTGATTCATCTGGATTTATTCATGTCTTAAGACCACAGCATGTGTTTTCTTCAACATTAGTGTCTCACCATCTAGTTCTGGTGGGAAACCTACAGTGTTCACAATTGTTTGGCTTGGCTTGGAGCCTTAAGGGGGGGCTCCCTGAATAATAAATCATAGGAGGCAGCCAATTCCTGATGTTAAGATCCTCATCCAACAACCTGAAGCTTCCAGGGAATCTTTCTGTTCCTGTGCAGGGTATCACCATCCTAGGCCTTCTCTCACCCTTCCAACTCTGGTCATCCTATTGTTAGTTTCCGTTTCATGCCATGTCTAGTTATATACGATATTAAAATATTGCTCCTCGTTATTTCTTTATTTTTCCATTTACTTCATGTGTATGTGGTGTGTGTATGGTGTATGTGCTTTGTGCATGTGGTGTGTGTGTGTGTGTGTGTGTGTGTGTGTGTGTGTGTGGTGTGTGCATATGTGTGGTGTATGTGGTTTGTGCATGTGTGTGTGGTGTGTGTGGTATGTGTGTGTGTAGGCCTGAGAGTGATGTTTAGAATCATCCTTCATTCTCTCCTGCCTTATTCATACAGAGTCTTTCAAACCCAGAGCTCTACATTATGACTAGTGCCTCTTCTTAGGTGACAAGTGTTTTAATCACAGAACTTTCTTCCATGTCTATATTTTATCATTTTGAGTATCATTTCCTCACTGAATGCAAGTTCTATGAGCTCTGGGGTTTCTTCCTTTTTTTGTTCACTTTACTATATCCATTGCTAAGGTTAGAGACACCTGGTAGGTATTTGTCAAATGAATAAGTGAACTACACAATTCATGTTTATATTTGTGAATAGCAATCTTGATGGTTAATTTTGATAATTAGTTTGAAAGCATTTGGGCTCACCAAGGAGACACACCTCTAGGTGTGTCTGTGAGAAATTTTCTAAGGGTATTAACTGAAAATGGATAATGTGCCCTCAAACTAGGCAGTACCTTCCAAAGGGTGTCCCAGCTAGAAAAATATCTGAGAAAAAAAGATAGCTTTTGCTCCTTTGGAGGGAGTGCATTTATCATCGCTGCTGCCGCCACTCTCTGTGAGCATCTGACTCCCAGCTCTTCAGCCTTCTGGGATAGGCTGAATACTGGTGCTGCTCAAGGGAGCTCCCAGGCTTCTGATGCCAGATGAATGGCTTCTGCAGCATGCTTTGTCAACTGAGCAGTCACCGGGCTCTCTGCCTCTCCAACATGCAGACATTGTTGAACTAACCAGCCCTAACACGTAAGCCAACCCAGTAAATCTACTTTCTTAACACATACACAGTCTATTGGCTCCATTCATCTACAGAATCCTGCCTACTACAGACAAATAGTTAAAAGAAAATCTCAACTCTAGGTGTGTTTGCAAGAAGATTCTCGGGTCATTGATCTAATGAAATTGACCGTAATTAAAGGAGAACTGGTCATCTGGTAGTCAGATGTTTTTCATTGTTTGCAGTAATCCACCCAAGTGTTCATCCCTCTACAAAAATCTTTCTCCAGAATGGCTTTAGAATAGAATCAGGTGACCAAGCTTTGACTGAGAAACCATTCGAACATACCTTTCATTTAAAACTAGGAGCCAGAACTGTTGTGTGTGAGTATGCTTCTACCTCTATTTGTATTAATATATATACATATATTTACATTCCTACCTCTGATTAAGATATTTATGTACATTGTTTACATTTAGAGGTCATTGTTCTCACTCATTGCACAGTTGTTCATTCTCTTAGTCTTCAAGTTAGATAGATAGAAATCAATAGTCATATATGTTTATTATATTTATATTTAGGCTAATCAGGTTATTTAGGTGCACAGAGATCATACTTAGTATAGATAATATAATCTTCAACCTCTTCAAAGAGCTGTGGAAAATGGCCTTTAATCTAACTCATAGTTCTATAGTAGTGAGACACAATCACTCCTAACATCACCGCTCTACTCCCGAGAGAACGTTGAGCACCAAAGACACTCCACATGGAGCTTGTCTTCTTCCTGGCAGAACTGGCCTTTGGAAAAAGAAAAAGACCATACCTCAACCACTGACAAAATTACAAAATATCCGTAAATGGATAAAAGCAGGATTGTCTTATCTTGCCAAGACAGGGTGAGAGAGTCCTAAAAGGTTTCTTGCCTTTAAAAAATGGCATGTCAATTACATCAGGCCTTAGCCAAAGTTGGTTGACTCAACATTACATATGAGACTTTGGGTGATTGCCCAGGTATTCAGTTGTCTCTTCCATTCGTTGCACATTTCGAAAGTTTCCCGCTTGTACTTCCGGGCTGCTTGAATAAAATTATTTTCCTTCTCAGATCTTTAATGGAGTTGAAGATTAGATAGTTGTGGTTACCATCTACATTATTTAGCAGAACTTTTGTTATATGTTTCTTGCTTAACATTGTTTATTGTTTGTAACTTTATATTTATTATTTGCTTCTATTGTATATAGTTGTATTTAGTTTGGTTCTGTCTTATTTTAGAAAAAAGGGGGAGATGATAGGGGAGTTCAGCCAATCACATTCTATTTTTGGGGCGTGCCACCCTCAGGCTAAAGCCTGCCTATAAACCTAGCAAGTGCACTCCGCTAGCTCTCTTTTTCTCCTGGCTCCTGCCTCCGGACGGATCATTTGGAATCTGGTGTAAGCTGCTGTAAGTCTTACTTCTGTTTATTAAAGCTGTATATTTTGTATCAAGATAGTCTGGGGACTTTTCACTACCAATTGCCCTGCGGCTTCACAGAACTAGTGAAAAATGAGATCAATGCAAGAATTTAGTTTAAAGAAATGCAGTCAATCATAATCAATCATTTCTCTATCAGGAAATTCTGTCTACCTATCAGACTTTATCCGTAATCACTAATAACTGTATTTTGTCCTTCCAGTCAAGAAATACCCGTGTATTCAACATATATTTTGTCTCACTTTATTCTGTATAAATTGGAGAATAACACATATTATCTACATCATGATTTTGTGAAAATAATATGTCAATAACAGGTAGAATGAGAATATTTAACACATGAGAATTTAGTAGATTCTCTTCCCTCCTTCTTTGATAATTTCCATCTTTGGAAATGATTTTAATGCTCTCAGTGAAGAAAGGTTGTGTTGCTAAAAGAAAAAGCTCTGGGCAGGTGGTGTTCTCAATAAAAGCCTGTATACAGATTCTTGATTGACCTTGACATTTGATTACTTGGACTGTCCAAGGACAAGAATAGTGTGGGACCATGATCTGCATTCTGTCAATTATATTTTAAATAAATGCTGATTGACCAGTACCCAGGCAGGAAGTAGAGGTGGGACAAACAGACAGTAAGTAGAGGTGGGTCAAGGAGAACAGGAGAATTCTGGGACGGAGGAAGCCCATTCGTCTGCAGTCCTGGCCCAGACACAGAAGAAGCAAGATGTAGCTGCCCCGCTGAAAAAGATACTGAGCCATATGGCTAACATATACTAGAATAATGGGCTAATATAAGTTATAAGAGTCAATAAGTCTAAACTAATGGGCCAATCAGCTTATGATTAATGTAGACCTCTGTGTAAATTTTTTGGGACTTAACCACTGTGGGAAATGAGCAGGGCAGAAACCTCAGACAACACATGAATACTTTGTTTCCCTCTCTTTAACGTTTGTAGACTGGAAGAAAGCAAGAAGAACTTGCCTCATAAAGATGCCATATACTGTGGCAGGAGAGGGAAGGAGGTATTAAAGAGTTGGAGGACCATTTTCCAGAAGATTTGGGGTAGATTTTTATCCTACTTTCTTATGCAAGTAGTATATGAACCCCTGGTTTATTTTAGCCCTAGAAGACTAAATCTATTTGTACTTGCAGTGACTGCTGTGTGGTTGACCTTGTGTAGATATTTGATTGATTTTAATACAATGGCCTGAACAGTGAATTTTCAAGAAGGTGAAGTCTTTTTCTTCATGCTCACTCTCTCCTCTTTACTGTAGCTTCAGTCTTTCTTAACCACTGGACCAAAATGACCTAAACATAGTGATCTGACTTCCCTAGGCCATCTGAGCAATTCAGGAATTCAGCTAACTAGTCATGGTGGGCGGGGCTGACAGGGTCCTTAAAAGATGAGGGGTAGCAGGGGCTTGGAACTGGGTTGGACATAAAGAATCTGGTTACAGAATTAAGCCAAGCCAAGCCAAGTCCAGAGAAATGGAGCACTTTTGTTTTTAAAATATCACGATTGTCACTTTTAGTAAGAAATGATGAGTAAAGGAGAAGTAGGCTTAGAGTAACGACACAGAGCGGGCACGTGTGAGCCCTCGCTGAGTGAGAGAAAACAAGACAGACACCATGTGAACGGAACAGCAATCCTGATGACATTCGACGCTCTTTCTAGGGGAGGTTCAACCCCCAGAGAATTTTCTGGGAATTGTTTTAAAGCATTTCTAGTATTCAAAGTATCTCTTTATTCCTCATACATATCTTAGCGAGTGTAGAAACTGCCTTTTTTTTTTTTGCTTTTACTTTTTCTCTTTTTAAAAGATGGTGTGGAGGAATGAAAGGCTAATTTTCCCTGTGAAATACAATATCATATTCTTAAACCCTCCTCACAGCATGTGTGAGGGATCAAACTGTTAGAAACTTACTAATAACATAGCACTAATCAAAGTTAATTATGTGTTGGATGAATAATGGTATGTTAGATAAATAATATATGTTAGTTGAAATCACTATCTATTAAAGAAAGTATGCTGAGCATGGCCTGTGTATTAATTGGTAGAGATAACAGAAAAGTATAACATTATCTTGCCTCAAGGGGATGATACCTCACTCCAATGATTCTTGAAGTTAAATATTTATAAAAATTACTGAGGTGAGCTAAAATCAAGAGTCTTGGGATTCACTAAAAGACACCCTGATTCTGACATTAGAGGAGTAAGCCAGGAATCCTCATTTTAAATAAGATATTGGAAGATTCTAATGTTTCTGACCCCATGGCCATACTCTCAGATGAAGGTCTAATTAGGTAAACAGCACATGAATACAAGATTGTAAAATGCAGTCGATATCGCATCAAAGAGACAGTAACAGAGACCCATTAAGTCCCAGTATGTGAAGAAGTGAGGAACGATATCTGAAGGAGAAAACCCTGGAACAAAAGCTAAGTAAGAATTTGGCAAGTGAGGAAGAAGATTCTACACATCATACAAAGAAAATGCTGAAAGGAAATGAGGTAATAGCATTTTGAAAATGACAGAGTTTCAACCCAATATCTAGAGGATGATGAAAGAATAAGACCAGAAATCAGGTTGGATGCCAATGAAAAGTGTTTGTATACTTGAATTACAGGTACTGGGGAAGAAACATTTATAACCAGGAGGCAGAGATGATCAAATTTAGGGTTTGAGTCCAAGCTGACAATCTTCATGACAACAGATTAAAGATGAAAACAGAGTCTGGCAGCTAGAAGAAAGATCCAGAATGTCAACATAACATACAAAATGGATTGAATTTGGGTAGAATAGATAAATGAAATCCAATTGTTATAGACAGGGTGAACACTGCTTCTCTACGTAGACAAGTGTCAACATTAACTCAACCTAGAATAGTAACATCAGAGGTGAGGTAAACTGAGAGGAATGATCAATTCTACTTGTATGTGCAATGATTCAGATATTAAAGGAAACAGTCATATGTAGTGTTTAGCTTGCTTTTCTGATGTGATAATCATCATGACCAAAAGCTATTTGTAAGTATCTATTTGGCTTACGGGTTAGAGTTCAAAGTCAGGGAAGATGGGGGAGAAGCTCAAGAAGGAATCTGAAGGAGGAAACTGAAGCGGAGACCATGTGGAGACCATGAAGGAATGCTCCTTACTAGCACGCTTCTTTGTTCACGCTTCAGTCCGTTTTCTTAAGCTACCTAGGACCACCTCCCCATAGGTGGCACTACCCACAGTGGACTGAGCTGTCCAACCAATCATCAATCAAGAAACTGCCTGGCAGACATGACCATCAGGTCAATCTGATGCAAATAATTCCTCAATCATGGTTCCCTTTTCCCAGGATACAATTATTTGCATACTATTTATTTTGTATCATAACTACTATAAAAATTATTTAAAGGCTATAATCTACATGAAAAGTTCGTAATTTTTTTTTTTTGACGGACTTGAGCATTCACAAATTTGGCTATTTGCTGGGACTCCTCGAGTCCATTTCCTGTGGATACTGAAGGATAAGTACCCAGCATATCAACCCACGCCACATCAACTTCCACTTCCATTAGCTGCCTAAGCTGCTAGGAGCCACTGTACTCCAACAGACTCTTAGTTAATTTTACTTTCTTCTTAATAGGAAGAGTAATAGCAAAACATAAATCAGGTTGCATCAATCTTTTGCTTTAAATAATTCAATGCTTTCCAAGTAGACCTAGAATTAATTATGAGATCCTGCCCTCCCCCTACTCTGTCGCTACTATGCTTCTCTATGGACTTGTTTCACAGTGCTCAGAACTATGCTCATTTTCATTCAGTTAAAAATGTCAGCAATATTTTGCCATCTTAGCTCAAGGGGTCCTCTTCACTTGGAGAATCTTCCCTCTGAAAATTCACAAGACTGTTTTATTTTCCACCTTTCAATTTCTGCCTCAGTGTTTCTCCTGAGAGTCTACCCAACCACTGCATTCAACAGTAGGTCTCCTATGCTTTTAGCTTCATTTTCTTGCTTTCTTCATGCATGGAAATCATTACAATGTATTCATCTTTGTCCATTTCTCATTTTGCTATATCACTCCTGTTTTCTCCACTCTGTTACAATCAGCATGCATTCCTGTGTATTTCTGAATTCCTAGCCCACTATGGCATGCTTAGAATAGGGTAAATGCTCACTAGGTGTCTTTTAAGCAGTGAATTGTTGTGAGGAGATGCAGAGATAGCCATCTGTGAATGAAATTGTGGAAGCCGAACCCAGTTGTTTATGGTACAGATAAAAGAGAAGGACTGGCTTAAAGGGGAAAGAAGACAGAGTAGCTGGGCCACATGCCCTGCTGGACCCAAATACCCAGCACAAGGTCAAGCTTGAAAGACCTATCAAATGCAGGACTTCAAGATAAGAGAATAAAGGGACTAGGTTTAACTTAACCAACTGGTCTGAAAAATGTGAGAAAGCAAGTATTTTATAATTAGAAGCCGCTCACCATCTCAACAGGAAGAATTGCTTTCTAATACAGTTTGCCTAATGTATTGATTCCTATTGTTACTTCTCTGTAAAAATATATAGAAAATGAACCCAGAAAGTCTTTCTTGCACTTTGACAAATCCCAAAATCCCAGAAACATTCCCTAAAATTCTTGGAGATAAGTATCAGGGTTTTCAAAACCCTTAGTTTGAGGCTGAAGAAGTAGTTAAATTAATAGAGCATTTCCTAGATATACTAAGCCTTGAGTTCATCCCCAACACCATGTTCAGCAAGGCATGGTCATTCGGCTCTGGTACAGCCTTCTGGAGGTAGAGACAGGAGAAACAGAAGTTGAAGATCATACTCTTGCCTACATAGCAAATACAAGGTCAGTCTGGATATACAAGACTCTGCCTCATTGGGGGGGGGGGGCGCATCAGATTGTAGTTTGCATACAAAAAAAATGCTTTTTAAAATGCTTAATTCTTGAGTGAGACCAGACAGTAAGAGCTTCAATGTATTATCAAATCAGCGTGTTGGTCGCCCAGTGAATCAGTTGTATATTATGGGTTCTAAGGTTCATCCTCCTAAATTTACTGTGTGATCTAGAGATAGGTTTAAATGTTAGCAGGCTTTATTTATTGCTTAATCTGCTCAAGGGAAGCCAGTCCTTTCAATCTTTTCATGCAACATTGTAGCAAGGACTAAAAGACCTGCTTTTGTCTTTATCATCAGAGTCCATAACCCTTTCTGCTCACTGAAGCTCTCAGGGAGAAAATTTTCTCCAAAAGGAATTCACTTAAGGTCAAAGGAGCCTGACATTTTCTGCAGATCCAAGGTTCACACCTTGAAAGAAACTCAAACATTTCCCAAGCTAACAGGATTGATCTCCCAGCTAGCAGAGCTCTGTGAAATGGAATGCATTACCGCTTATAACTGAGACTCTGCCTTCAAAGGTTCTCTAACTTTCTTCATTTTTCCCCCAAGCAGGTGTTTTTATTGCCTAAATTCAATAGAGAAATATGAAGATGACTTTCTGATGGCTTGGCTTTTTTGTTCTAAGTTAAGTATATTTTTTAACGGTTTTGTTTTAATTCGCTCTAAAACAAGACAGAGGTTTGAGGTAACTCTTATATGTGTATTTCTTGAAATTCTAGAAACTGCTACCCTATAACTGGACTGAGGTGGATTGGGATGGTGAGACAGAGGGAGAGAATGTGAGCTGAGTTGCCTGAGGATTGGAGAGTCAGAGAACTGGGCCTCTTTAGAGGGTCTGTGAGAAAGACAGGGGCTACTTTAGAGGGAGGAAGGTCAGTGTGTGCCTGCACACGAAGGCTGGGAATGCCAAGAGTAAGAACTCACACGTCTGATTTTTTTTTTTTAAAAAAAAAAAAACATAGCAGACATTTGTCTTCTAATGGATGCTTAGAAACTATCACTACAAGTGGCATCAGAGCCAAAAGGATTGTTATATCCGGACATCAATTCATCATGTCTGTGGAGGAGAGGAGGCATATGTTCTGACTGCTTTCAATTGATTGGTCAGCTCCTGTTTCCATAGCAATCCATGTACAACTCAGACTGTTTTCCTCTCTCACCCCTCCCGTGTTACCTCCACTGCATAGAGAACATAAGCTTTATAAACAGACATTTTAGGTAAATGTAACGTGGTACTGCGGCCATTATTGCTGTGACTGATGATTTTAGTTGTATCACAGTCCCTGTTCATGTAACATTGGCAAGATAGCAAAGGGGCCTTGTATTTTGTCTTATCACTGGGGAAAATGGCATTTATCTAAATAGATAAAATAGTTTTTTTTTAACATACCACATATGTTTCGAGAAATAATGTTTGCCTTAAACTGGAAATTGTAAACCTACTGGGATTTCTTCAAATTTTACATTTACTTGGACTTTTCTTGTAGAATGAGCACATTTATGTCAGGTGTGGCTCTCATCTGGACAGTTCGTTCATTTAATTCTGGGCACTGTGAATGTAGGAACAGTAGCCACTATTTCTTAATAACTTGAAAGAGGAAGTTTGTTTATTGCAACCTTGTTCATTTATTAGAGTTTGTTTTCTCTGAACATAACCATCCTGCTCTGTTCCTTATCATGACAAAGTGTGCTGCTGAGATGCAGTTGGCTCTTATTTTTCAATTTCACTCTGCTGTTAAAACAACCCTCGACTTACCTTTCGGGTACTTATTCCGTCCCCCTCTGGGACTATGAACTCCACTCCCACCTCATTGCCTTACGTCCCCTTGATGAACTGGTCAATAGTTAGAGGCTATGACCAGCCTAGAATCCAGGGCCACAAAGCATAATTCTGAGCCTTTGAGTAAATTCACTTTTTGTGTTTTATAAATTGAATATAATAAGCACTTGTTAAATTACTTGCATTATCCATACATTTACAGAACTTTGCATGCTTCAAGGATAGATTGTCTTAGACATGTCCAGACAAAGGGAAATTTAGGAGGATGAGGGAAATGTCAAGCATCTCAGAAATGTTCATAATATCAGCCTCCTTGTAAATTTGACTAGAAGCTGAGGTTGAAAAATCATAACTTATTCACCAACATACAATATTGGCAGATATTTTAAGTCTCAGGAGACATGAATGCGAATCTTATTTCAATTCTTTCATTTCTATTACAGCATTTTTTTTTCTATATGCAGCACAAGAGTGGACCACAGATCTAAATTTGCATCTGGTTTCCATAGTAACTGCTTCCCGGATTTGAACATTAGGCACTACCTGTTGTTTTGTGGACAAACCTCCAAATAATACCACAGACTGCAGAGGAGGTAAAAGGCTACATACACCTATCTCAAACTGCATCATCCTAAGGGATTATTTCTCAAGTACAGTTAGCTACACACTAACAGACCTAAAATAGTCAAGAGTCTACATCTGCTTCCTTACTAGATCAGCAAACACATCAGCTGTAGTTTTTTTTTCCCTTTAAAATATGAAATACTTGCTTCCACACACCCCATCAGGAGGCAGCTCACAACCAGTCGTAATGGTGTATTATGGGATGCAGAACTTATACAACTGTGGCATGTATTTCCTCTGATATTGATGATTGTGAAAACCACAACACAGTTAAAATTCTCTCACACAGGATTTCTGGCATTCTACATTTGCACAAGAACACACACATGAAATCTCACTTCCAAATATATCAGGCTATTTTAGAAATAGTGTGAACCATTTTTTTTTTCCTCATTCAGTTTTAGCTTTTCCTTCTTGCAAGCCAATTAGCTGTTGGGGAAGACTTGGGGGTATTCCTTAAGTAAAACAATTTCTCATCATTCTGATTTAAAGACTCTAATCTACAGCAGGGAGAGCATCCCTCCCTGGAAAGATTTCATTTACAAAGGTCAGGACATTTCCTGAAACTGCCTTACGTAAGCTGTTGTTGTTGTTGCATCCCTTGAATGGGGTGCTTAAACTCTTTTTCCCCCCTCTAAAACTAATAAATTTTAGGTTTTCTTGCTATTCATTTTTTTATTTTTTAATAAAGAAAACAAACTATCCTTTTTCATTATACACACCAATCCAAGTTCCCACTCCCACTTCTGCTCCCATTCCCTCCACCTACCCCTCTACCCCACCCCCATCCACTCCTCAGAGAGGGTAACTCCCATGGCTTTGGGGAAGGTCCAAGGCCCTCCCTACTATACCTAGGCTGAGCAAGGTATCCATTTAAAGATAATAGGTTCCCAAAAAGCCAGTACAAGCGGTAGGGATAAATCCTGGTGTCACTGCTAGTGGTCCCACCGTCTGCCCCAGCCATGCAACCGTCAACCACATTTAGAGGAACTAGTTTGGTCCTCTGCTTATTCCTTCCCAGTCTGGCTGGAGTTTATGGTCACCCATTAGCCCAGGTAGACTGTTTCAGAGGGTGTACCCATCATGTTCTTGACCTCTTTCTTCATATTCTCATTCTTCCCACTCTTCAACTGGATTTTGGGAGCTCAATCCAGTGATCTGATGCGGGTCTCTATCTCTGTTTCCATCAGTTGCTGGATGGAGGTTTTATGGTGATATTTAAGATATTCATCAGTCTGACTACAGGGCAAGGGCCAGTTCGGGCCCCCTCTCCTCTATTGCATAGGGTCTTAGCTGGAGTCATCCTTGTGGATTCCTGAGATTTTCTCTAGGGCCACGCTAGCTCATAACGGCTCCCTCAATCAGAATATCTCTTTCCTTACTCTCAACTCTGTTCTTCCTTCATCTCCACTATTCCATTTGCTCAAGTTCTTCTCGCCCCCCTTCTCCACTCCTCTTCCCCTTCCACTCTCCCTTTTTCCCCACCCCCACCACCATGCTCCCAATTTTGTCAGGCAATCTTGTCTATTTTGACTTTCCAGGTAGATCTATACATGTTTTTCTTAGGGTTCATCTTATTACTTATCTTCTCTAGGATCATGGACTACTGGCTCAATATCCTTTGTTTATAGCTAGTATCCACTTATGAGTGAGTGCATACCATATTTTGAGGTTAAAAAAGAAGTTAAATACACTTTGAAAAATAAATATAATTAGTTGTTCAACATGCTGTACAGTATATATTACAAAGGTGTAGGCTCCGAAACTGTCAATGGACAGAGGAGTCCCTCAACAGGTAAACTGAATATTTCTCTCCTTGCTTTTTCACTTAATTTTCTCAGCAGACTTTTAACCTTCTTGTAAATTTGGTATCTAAACTGGGAAATCTGAATAACAGAGTATGTTCTGTCCACCAGCCTTGGATGCTGCGTTCTGTCCACCAGCCTCGGATGCTGAGTTCTGTGTACCAGCCTCAGATGCTGTGTTCTGCCTACCAGCTTCAGTGGCTGTATTCTGTCGACCAGCTTCAGACACAGACATCCATCCTGCTTCCATAAAGGGCTGGCTCCCTCAGGACTATGGCTTTCCATTCATCTTTGCTTCATTGTGAAGCAGGGGGATAGAGCTAATTTGGATGGCAAGCATGCCTAGTTGAAATCTCAGTTATATACACATTAGACACATGACCTTTCTGAGCTGCTTGCCTCTTTGCAAGGACGATAGACCCATGTAGATGGAAACATGAGGAGGAAACACAAGACAACATTTATTTCTAAGGAGGACATTTGGTGAGCAGAAATGAGTTTAACATTTTGACACATCTTCTTTTGTAAGGTCTCCAGGATCCCCATTTCAGGTTAAAGAAGTTACCTCCCGATACCCCTAAAATACAGGAATTCTGTCATTCAAATGCTCTACTTCCTTACTAAATATTACACTGGCATTTAGAGTGTAAATGGGCAGTAAAATCTTTGCCTCTCATAGTCACGACCTGCTGGTTTCATGTCATCACAAAGCAGAATTCTGCCTCCAGATGCCTGAAAAGAAGCAATTGAAACTGAATTGTAAAGGGTGGGATTTGAAAAGTCTTGGCTCCATGGTCAACACACAGTGCCTGCTCAGTGAATGTGATCCATTACCAAACAGTAATTCTGGAATGAATAGCTAAATGGGTCAGGAAGGGGACCGCTGTGTGCTGGGTTGAACGGTATTAGATGAACTGCTAATGATGATGACCATGAACATGAAACCAATTTCTAGTTAAATAGGAAAGTGCAGAGATACAATTTCAGATGAAACATGAAGGGTAGAATATCTCATTCTCCTCAAGACAGAGATGGAGGTTCAATTAAGTAGGGATAGAAACCACAATACGGTCATTCCACTCTTAGCTGAAGTCAGCACACAGTGACTCCCCAGGATCCTTTCCCTTGGATTTTAGAAATATTATTCTGGAACATAATAATCTCTCATGTGAAAAAAAAAGTGACATCATTCTGAACTTTTCCTGAGAGCTGCCAGATTTTGTCAACTCTGCTTTTAAGAGAGGGAGAAAAATTGAACAGAGGAAAGATCTTACATTGCAGGTCTGAAAGCTATGGAGAGAAAGTCACCTGTGCCGTCCCAAGACCCCCACTGTGCTCGGAATGCTAGTGATGAGCAGAAGGCTTTGCTTAGAATAATAATATTTGAGAGGTTAGGAACATCATAATGTCATCTAACTCTGAAGCCCCTACTTTATATTTTTGAGACCATGTCTCACGGTCTCACTTGGCTCTGGCTGACCTTGAATGCCTGACTCTCCTGCATCCATCCAGCCTCCATTCTCCTGCAGGGATTACAGGTTCAGGCTATCATGCTGCCTTCAGTTCAGTAACCTCAACATGGAATAAATTTAAGGAACGTGTCTGTGAGCCCTGTGAAATTACATGCCAAAATGTGTGTGTGTGTGTGTGTGTGTGTGTGTGTGTGTGTGTGTGTGTGTGTGTGTGCTTGTGGGGAGAGAGAGAGAGAGAGAGAGCGAGAGCGAGAGCGAGAGAGAGAGAGAGAGCGAGAGCGAGAACGGGAGAGAGAGAGAGAGAGAGAGAGAGAGAGAGAGAGAGAGAGAGAGAGAGAGATCTGCTGAAGTACTAGATACTAGAAAGTGGGGAGTGGAAGTCCGGAAATCAAGGTGTTGACTTTCTTTTTCCCTTAGATGAAAATGTGGCCATGCTGGTGTCCTCTAATTCCAGAACAACCTACCAAACCTTGGCATACTTTCCTTGAATGGAAGATCACACGTTGCTAGCACATGTTCCTCAATAGTGATAGAAGCCCTGATTGTGAATGGAAGTAACAGCAAGAATCCGCACCTTGTGGAGCTGGCTCAGTGGGTAAAGCTCTTGCCACACAAGTGTGAGAACCTGAGTTTTTCATTTCTCGAATGATTTGTCTGTTAGTTATTTATCTAACTCAGAAGAGGATGTCTGCAGGTGTGTGGTGAATTCTCATTAGTCCGTAACATTGCAACATGCATAAAATTATGGGTAGAAAATCAATGGCTTCTACTGGAATCTCAAGGGATATTTGAGTCAAGATTGTCAAACAACCCAACTAGCAGAATGAAATACTGTACAGAAATGAGAAGTGGAGTATTGGGGCATTAGCAGTTTTATTCCAGAACAATGGGGAAAACCTGGTCTAGGAAACAGTTATAACCATTCCAGGTTCACCACTTTTCCTCATAAAACCTTAGCGGAAGTTCAGGACTTTAGGGGGCTTGATTGATTTTCAGATAACCTAATGTCCAACATCAGGAAACTGAAGTCATTCCATCCATATGTGTCTCTGACTTCTCTTAACTCTGGGGTTCTGGAGCAGATATGACAAAGGCAGGAAAGGGTGGAGTCAAGGGGTCAATGACCCTCAGAATTCCAGATGGATAAGCATGCGGATTTAGTTGGACATCTTACTCTATCACCCAGCAAACATGCTAAGACATGAAGTGAGTGCATTTTCTTATCAGTAAGATGCTTTTCTAGGACCCATCACATACCACGGAGTAGACAGTAGCCTCCTATGTACCTTAGTTTTAGCTGGAGCATTGAAATGTCCTTGGCAACCAAACTCCTGTGGAAGATTTGTGCCTCTGTCTCCATCAGTTTTCTCATTTTCATCTTTAATGCTATTGACCTGTGAGGCTGCTTCTGAGTCTGTTCCAGGGGAAGCCACTCATCTCCCTGACAGAACCTTTGCACTAAAGCGGCACCCGCGGCTCCTTCTGATCTCAGCTTTTCATTCTTTGCTCCCAGCCTTTGCTCCCTCCCTATCCATTCTGCTGGTTTTGCCAGCACTGTGTTCTTCTCGCTTGGATTCATTTTCTTTGCTTTCATTGGTTACCCATCTTTCTTCACAGGTTAAGTGAGGATCTAAATAGCATGACAAACTCACAAAAATTGGTGAAAAACTTCTTTAACTCATTATCAGCATGCACAGAAAGGAAAAGACTTTTTTTCTGGGATATAAAAGTTTGAGACATGCCATTCTCAAATCAAACAACTGGCCCATTGTTGTGCAGTGTTCTTAACTTACAGAGTAACAGAGGACGTTTATAGAAACAGATGGTAGTTCTCTACATAAGCAAGTTTGAATGGGCAAAGTATTCTGAGCACTGTTAGTATTCACCCAAGAACCCCCCCCCATCAATAATATCGCACGTTTATTGAGTACCTACTGTATGTCTGACAGGGTGCCACACTCTTTATGTACATTTTCTCATTGAGTTATCATAATTAAATAACATAAACATCTCAGTCTCACAGGTGTGAAAACACACTCAAAACAATTAAATAGGTAGAAAAGGATAGAGTTAAGCTAACTTAGCTAATTTGACCACTGTATGTATCACACATATGTATTTCAAACATGTATTAGCTTCCTTTTGACAGAAAGAAACCCATTACTATAAAGATAGGATATAATGCCTCTATATGTTAAAATTTAAAGACTAAATTGATTTTTCTTGTGTTGGAGCTTTTGTTATTCAGACAAAAATATCTGAGGTAAACAATTTATTTCTTTTGACTAAGCGTTCTAGGATTGGAATTATTGCTGTGCCATGGAGGAAGGCAATGGTAGAACAAAGCAAGCACTCCAACTATAGAGGGCACGAAGCATCAAAAGAGAAAGGTTATACTTCAGGCTTTGTTCTTTTTCCTTTTGATTTACTCTTGTCTGCAGCCTATGGGATAGCAGCATCCACACTGAGGAAAGGTTATCCCCATCTCAAGACACTTCCAGACCTGTGTTTTTGTTCATCTTCTGAGTTTTCTCAATCTAACAAAGTTGATAATCAAGATGAACCATTATCATGCTGGGAGGTGGTGGCGCAGGCCTTTAATCCCAGCACTTGGGAGGCAGAGGTGAGTGGATCTCTATGAGTTCAAGGTCAGCCTGGTTGTATACAAGAATGAGTTCCAGGACAGACTCCAAAGCTACAGAGAAACCCTGTCTCAAAAAATAAGGACAAAAACAAAACAAAACAAAAAAAGATGAACCGCCATAAACTCAAGTTCATTTCATTACATCAAAGCCCAAATCTCATGTGTAGGGGACCCACACATGAAACTAAATAAGAAAAGGAGAAACAGTTCCCCCAAAGGACCAGCACGCAGAAAAAATACTAGAAGTCTCAAGCTCAGTGAATCTCCAGCACAGGAGTCTAAAAAGGAACACTTTCATCATGGAAATTCCAAAGAGCAGGGATAAACATTAGGTTGTCAGAATATCTAGAGAGGAAAACACACCCTTGAGAAAGGAAGATGTCTTAACAAACACAGACAGGATAACTGAATCCTGACATTCATGACTTTAGTAAAACATGTTGTATGCAGAATTCTTCATGAACTAGAATTCCCTGCTAAACCTAAGTTGTTTCCCACCAATTCCTCCATCCACTGTGAGAGAAAAATGAAAGTTTCCTTTATAGAACACTAGATGCTACTCTCTCTGAAAACAGGAGGGGAAAGCAGGAATGAGGAAAACAAGGCTTTCAGGACACAGAGGGTGCCAGAATGCAGAGGCAGAAGCAGTCTGTAGAGCAACTGCTAAGGAAAGGCTGAGGATGATGTAGCAAAAACACTGATTTGGGCAGGAAGGAAGAAGATTCTAAGAGACATATCTTCAGGGAAGAAAGCTGCTGAAGTATCTGTTAGGTCTGAACATGGGGTTATTTTATCCATTTTTTTTTTTTTAGTGTAGCTGGGACTTGAACCCAAGATCTCATGTATGTTAATCAAACACCTGCCATTGTGATATAGCAGAGACCTGAATATGTAGATGACAGAGAGATGCTTAGCAATACAGCTACAGATGGCAGGGTATTTTAGCACAAAAGGGGTTAAACAAGTTGTATGAGGCAATTGATAGAAGGAAAAGCAATTGATTTATGGATTAAATTGTGCTGATGTCTCACCAGTTAGCTGAAGAGTAAGCTTTACACATACAACCTTAGTGTGATGGCAAAACACTAAGTGTGTACTGATTATAACATGAGGAATAGGTAAGACTTGAAGGATAAAACTGAAGACTGTCATTCACACAAAAAAAGAAGGTGTGGTGAAGGGGACCTGGCAAGTTTCTGAGAACATTCAATTTTATAAAGATGACATATTTCCCAAATGAATCTAGACATGCAATGTCTGCCTAAACCAAGTGCCAACGTGGTTATTTAAACATAAATTAGAAGATCATTTCTGCAGCTTCTTGAATCAAATATGTGATATTGCATTGATTGTACCTTGTTTCAGATATAAAGGTTTATCACAAAGTCTCAGTGATTCTGGTAACATCTCAAATGGATCTGTGGAATTAAATGTCCTCATAATTAAGTAATTTAAAAGCAATTGAGGCATAATAAATTAACAAAGCCTATCTGCTTAGTGAATAACTAATGCAAGGATAGAGATACAAACACTTTCATACATTACCGACTGGACTGGAGAACACTGCCACCTCAAAAAGTCTGTCAAAAGCCTGTCATTGCCCTTAGCTTTGTAATCACATGCATTGGCATTATTACCACAACAATGTAATAATTTGTAATAAACCATTTTATTGTGCTAGCATGCATCTGATGCATCTATTTCCAGAAAGTATTCCCAGTATCAATGTGCGTGTGTATATTTATGGAAAAGGTAGGTAATTACGAGTTTGTGTTTGCAAATCTATGTTCTTGATATATACATAAATAATATTATTAGCATATATAATGCTATATAAAATGCAATACCAAAAATGTGGAAAAATGTGACAGCAGCTCATTAGTTTTATATATATATAAAACAGTTAAACTTTTGGTGCTGATAACATTGTCTTTTCTAGCCAAGGGAAGCACTAAATAGCTGAACTACTGGGTGTCAAGTCTGGGATAGTGTCTTTTCACGTATACCATTTTGAAGCTCTTGAATTTTGAACCATATAGCTATAAATAACTCAAAAATGTTTAATCTTAAAATAAAATGATTAAGAATATAATGTACTTTTCATAATTGGTTTTGGGACTGAGTTGGCAATTCTTTAATAGCCCCATTAAGTATTGCTAGTAGAATCATGGCCTGGCACAGGCATCAGGCAAGGCTACAGTATCACCTTCCATGGCAGCTTGGACATCATTCTGTTAAAATATTCATCATGTGATTTCATAGTCATCTATCAATAGTTTAGCCTCCCTTCCTATGCTGAGCAGGCCTCAATGGGGCAAAGACAAATATTAATAGATTCATTTATTCATTCATTCACTAAATGCTAGACAAGGTGTTTATTCAACCATGTATTGTTGGTGCCTGGCCTTCAACTGGCATATAAAAATTCAATGTACCACTTTCAAATTGATGCATGAATGAATGAATAAGGTGTGTTCAGTGATTCATCATAGGGCTCAAGATGACAGCCCCTAAAAATCAGTATTGTCAGTATTCCTGACTTCCAGAAATGTTAACTTTTCTCATGTGAATACTGAAACCATAGTCAGGTTGAATATACACCCAAGAAAGGAAACTCTTGTTCTGCTTGCAGAAAAATTAAAGATAGTCATTCATTCAGATACAAAGGAAATTCTTTAAAGTACTATTTTGTTACTTTGCTTCCTTGTAAAATTGCATATTTGGAAATGATATAATTGTATCTAACAGAATTGGACAGACCTACGTGATTAATAGTCAATGTGAAAATGTTTCGTCATTTCAGGCATCATACCATTTGGAAACAACCTTTCCCTCAATATCTCTAGGAGATACAAGGTCTTGATAGAGATAATAAATAAAATCAGTGTGGATGAGTGATTGCCATATAACTTGCCAGTGGAACAACCAGATTTAAGACAAATGAATCTGTTCTGAAGCCATTGTTTTATCTATTTCCTCTCTCAGGCTGAAACCCACAGCTATGCTCAAAGGGAAGAAGTCATAGATAAATGTTAGTCAGCTCTGACCCACAGAGCTGATGAAAGGGATGTGGTGTTATTAGAAGTATTGAGTGAGACCTAGCTGACCGAAACACACAAATGTGGCAATGTTCATTCCTTTTAAAAGCCGTGAGTGTAGATGTCTCTTTAAAAACTACCTGGAAACCACAGAAAAGTTTTGCTTAAATCCAGAATTTCTAAGGGAGTCGAGTGATCTGAGAACCCTTGGCACCCACCAGCTTTAGCCACATTATCCTTTTAATCAATTTACACTTCTCTACGCATTGAGTGCTTCCCAGAAGAACCTGTATCATTGTTTAGTCCCCAGGGCTTAGGTGATTGCTAGGTACATACACTCGATAAGGAGGGACACCAAAGAGTAAAAGGGCGGTTCTCAGTGTGACATGACAGGAGGAGGTCTCTCCTGGGTTCAGCCCCCAGCAGAAGATCCAACCAACCCTGGGAATCTCGACCAGGTCACTGATCCCCAGTGTGTGTTCAATATTCACAGCTTATGGTTCTCTTCATCTGCTTTTCTTCTTCTCTCCAGTTTGTAGACTCAATTTATTTGGTGGACCTTTCTTAGCAAAACCCTTCAAATCACACCTTAACCCCAGCACTCTGGAGGCAGAGCTAGGCAGATCTACAGGAGTTCAAGGCCAGCCTGGTCTACAAAGCAAGTTCCAGTATAGCCAGTACTGTTACACAGAGAAACCATGTCTCAAAACAACAATACTAATACTACTAATAAAAAACTTTTTCTTTATAAAGTTAAAAAATGAAATTGAGTTTCTATGCTTTCTTCTGGAAAATGGGGCATAGGAGGGTTATTATGTGGCTTATAAGAGCATGCTTTATTTCAAAATTCTATGATTTTTGTATAAGTGTGAATACTGTCAGGAAAGAGGCAGGGGTGGTGACAGATCAAAAAGTAATAAATATATCACAGAGCAACTACTATGTATTAAACTCTGAAATGCACCCAGAACTATACCAAAAAATGTCTGCAGGAGTTCAAGGACTACCACCTCAAATAAATGACATTTCGTGAGCTAGGGTATGGGGGGACACACCTGTAATCCTAGCATTCTGGATGTGAAAGCATAAAGCTCATGAGGTCAAGGACAGCCTGAACTACTTAGAAAAAATGTGTCTCAACAAAACAAAAGAAAAGTAGGATCAGAGAGCCACTTCTGAATTCACAAGAATAGCAATGGCAAGGGGAGAGAACATTTCTCTGGTTTTCCCTTACCTGCCTAATGACGGATCCTCCAGATGGAAGGCACCATCATGGTCGCAGGGTCCTCATCTGGGAATCTCATCACAGAAGAGAGAGTAGGTCACTATCAGCAGGCTTTGTCACAGGCTATCCCTCGTCTTCAATCTATACACATCAAAATGGTTTGCTCCAGAAAGACATAGGTATAGTAACACCTGAATCCTAATACTTTCTGTAAAATGAGGGCTGGGCTCGTTGGGATTTCTGTCCTTTCTGGTCCCAGCCATTTAGTCCCAGAGAAAATCACACAGAGATCTCCATAAATTATAAGATGATTGACCCATTAGCTCAGGCTTCTTATTAGCTCTTATCACTTATATTAACCCATTATTCTGATCTATGTTAGCCACATGGCTTAGTACCTTTTTCAGTGAGGCAGGTCACATCCTGCTTCTTTGGTGATCTGAGTAGGACTGAGAAGGAATGGGCTTCCTCCTTCCCAGCATTCTTCCGTTTTCCTCGCCCTGCCTCTACTTTCTGTCTGGTTGACCCACCTATACTTCCTGCCTGGCCAATCAGCATTTATTTAAAACATGATTGACAGAATACAGACAATTCTCCTGCACCAACTTTCAATAGCTAGATCTATGCTTTATGATTCTACTTGAAAAAGTTTCTTCTATGCCAACCAAAGTTGGCAACTGTGAACTATAGTGAATAAGCTTTTAACATGGCCTTTTAGAATTATCAGCCCCTCCCCATGTAAGTTCCCTGCCCCTAGCTACCTACATCTCCCTCACCTCACCCTTATGAAGAAGGAACAGATACTTCTAGTTATCACTAGATTTACAGATATTCACTTATATTTTGTGTTCACTTTTATTTCCTATCCATAAAAACCTTCAACTTTTCTCATTTACCTTTCTATTTAAATAGACTCGCTTATCAACCATTGAAGGAAAGGAGGAAACTTTTACCCCTATAGCTCTCTATATTTGTTTTTTACTTCATCTTTGTAATAATCCTACAATGTAGAAACTATTGCTGTTTCCGTTTTCTGAATATACTAGAGAGCTCTGCGACTTGAACAAGTTCTGAGAGTTTTTCTGACTAAGGAATTTGGACTTTTAAATCTGTGATAGTCTGAGTAAAAAATGGTCCCAATAGGCTTATATATGTGAATGCTTGGTTAGCAGTAGGTAAAAGTGTCTGGAAAGAGGAAGAGGTATGGCCTTATTGTAAGGGTTTGTCGCTGGGGGTGGGCTTTGAGATTTCACAAACTTATTCTGTCTCTGCTTGTAGATCAGATGTAAACTCTCAGTTACTGAGCCAGTGCCATGACTGTCTGCTGCTGAGTTTCCTGTCGTGATGGTCGTGAACTTACCCTCTGGAACTGTCAGCCTCAAAAACTCCTTCTTCTGTAAGTTGCTTTGGTCTTGGCATCTTAGCTCAGCAATGTAAAAGTAACTAAGACAAAATAATAACTTTTTTGGAGACAGGATTTTACTACATACTTCTGACTGTCTGTAACTTGCTCTGCAGACCAAGTTAGCATTGACTTAACATATTTTGGATGCTGGATTTCAAGTTGTGAAACACCATGCCCAATATAACCTGATTTGAACTCTATATAATTACAGTCCTAGAAGGTTACCTGTATATAACATCAACCTGGAAGTTAAGAGATAGCCTGGAGATAAAGGTACTAAAGATACATTAATCCTATGGTTGATATTTTTAATCAGGAAATTTAATTTGTTTAAGTATATAGTATCTTCCCTTCTCTTTCCCCAGGGCTTTGAAGAGGCCTATATATTTAATTATCTACTTCTCTGTGCCAGGCTCACTTCATTCTGACATATGGCTGGCTCTATTTTGCACAGTCAGCTCCAGATTTGTAGTCAGGACAGATGAGTTCAATATTATTCTTTTCATTAACTTGAACGTTTCATTGAAAATTACCAAGTATTTTAATACAATACAGCTTTTCCTCAATTAACATTGAGTAGCCTTTGAATCATCAAGCATTTACGGATTCTTTTGGTCCATCAGCTAACTGCTTTCAGAAGGTCTGTTTATACGTTGTAAAGGACACCAAAGAAGTCATGGTTCCTGCCTTTCATAAGCTGATATTGTACACTGACTTGAATGTGAGTATGCAATAAGTATATGCACACTGAATGAACTGGGAGATTTTTTTCTGTAAAATGCTAGATACTCTTGGCTTTCAATGTGGAGCTGTATGTAGCCAGAGCTTAGACTTTAATACACTTATATGCTATCATATAATTCTACTTTAGCGTTTAAGGCTATGGCTGCTATGGGCGAAGGCCACAGCAGGCTGCTGACTTCCATTGACTTTACTGATAGCTTCAAGCTTCCCTGCTGAGACCATCTTCCCTATTATTGCAGTGTATCCAATTTGTAGAATCGGTGAGAAGACATTTCATCATTGCTACCTGCATTTTCTTAGTGTCCAATATTCACTCTGTTTTCTGACTTGCCATTCAAATATTTTATATATTTTCCAGCCTTATATCAATTTTAATTGTAATGAAATTGGTTTCTTTGTAGTTACTATTAAAGTCTAATCATAATAACTACTATAAAATAAATTAGAAAAAGATTTATATTAAGAATAAATCATGAAAGATATTAAAATGAAGAATGATAAAAATGAACAAAAAGAGAGGCTGGAAGGGAGCAAAGGGGAAGGGAGGAAAAGAAGACTGCAGAGAAGAAAGCGACAGATAAAGAGAGTGTTAAAGAGAGAAACTAAACAATTGCTACACTATAGAAGAGCAGAATTTTACGAGTCTGTCAAAATTGATTACTCCTGAAAGACATAGTTATCATTCTGCCTGAATCCTAATGATTTCGATAGTGAACATTATTTTACATGATTCTACTTGAAAAGATTCAGAACACACAGCTCAGTTTCTGTCTATAAACGAAGGTGAGTAAGCTCTTAGGGGGACTGCACTGAAATGCCAATGATCCCTTCACTTCTATGAAGAGATAATGGTGCAGCAAATTCTCTATATGTTATCCCAGGCCTCGAATCCTGTACACTCCTCTCTTCGTGGGCAAATCCAACATACACACACTGGACAAACTTACTAGCCTATCCCAGGATGGTCCATGCTCTATCTGCTTACAACTTTGTTCATTCATTCTGTCCACATTGCCCGAGCATCCTTCGTTTCCTTATTTGATAAAACTCTGGCTCAGGTTAGTTAAGGCAACATTTCCTTTTTAGAAAAAAATTATGTTCCTTTCCTTCCATTTATTTGACATATTTATTTATTGTGTGTTTATGTCCAGCAGAGAGCATTTCTTTATAATCTTTCCCTATAAGTTCCAGTATAGACACTGGCACAGAAGGGAAGAGAGCTTGGCATATAATAGATTCTCAGTTGGTAGGTGAGGAAGGAAGATGAACTGTCCACCTGCAATTGGGTTATCACATCAATTAGGACTTGACTGTTGTCAGGATGAAAACCAATATAACCTAGTTTCAGCAAGAGCATAGGAAGGGTGTGGAACTATAAAGGCAGAAGTATGTAAGAAAGGAATAGAGTTAAAATGCTGGAAGGTCTTAGATAAAGAATGACAAAGACATCAGATTATGTTCATTCTCTCTCATTTCTGCCCCTTTCCCAACTTATTTGCTGTGTTCTTCTTTACCACAGTCGAATGGATCCATCCATTATACTCTTAGATCTTGAAGACCAGGAAAGTCTAGTCTCGCGTGCTGACATAGGTGATGGAAGTCTCAGAAAAGGGAGAGCATCTCTAGGGTAGAGTAGACACCAAAAACATATCCCACTATAGACTGCCAAACCTGCTGATGAATGCAAGGAACAGCCAATAGCTGCAGAGCTCTTCTCAGCAAGCTTGGATTCTGTAGAACTCCTTTGGCTGGCTATCTGAGAGTGGTGACAAAAGACACATTTCATTTTCTATCATTCTCTAAAATCTATACGAGGCCCATCCTCAGCATCTACTCTCTAATTCGGGTTATTATGAGGAGGAGTATATCTTGGAACAGAACTTTGTAATTAATCTTGTGAAAATCTGCACATTATAGCTACTGATGCATTCTTCATTTCCCCTTATGTTTCATATCAGAAAAGACGTAACTGGATTCTTATAGTTTATGCAAAGACCAGCCAGAAAGTGATATTCTGGAGGAAAAGAATATGAAAATTCTCCAAACAGCCCAGAGAACCAAGTTAAGCACCTTCAGTGTAGATTTTAAAATTGAGGAGAGTGGAAAATCATTGATTGGAAAGATGGACTAACTGGCTCTACATTTCAAATAGCTATGGCAGTTGTGAAAAGGATGAATCATATTGGAAAATGAGTGGTTAGGAGGTGATTGTATTTGGGTAGCAAATGAATTTTTTAAGCCCACAACTACACCATAGCAGAGGGAATAGAAATAAGAGAATAATTGGGGTCTATAAACATTATTAATCAAGGCCTATTTAAGAATTTATGGAAATTGCTGGGCATCCTGGTACATGCCTGTAATTCCAGTCCTGGGAAGATAGAAGAAGAACAAAGAATTTAAAGCTGGTCTGGGCCATGAGACCCTATTTCATAAACAATGATTTCATGTTCATTTTCTCAGCAGACTATTGGAGAATGTGGAGAACTCCTACAGCTTTTTCCTGACTCAGGGGTGGAGACGATCATTAGAAACAAAAGGGAACGAAGAGAGTGTTGAAGTCAATTAGACCTAGAAGTAAAGGAGTTTAAAGGTATCATGTAGGTTTCAAGCCTGACGACTGATCATCGTAAGCAAAGGACAAAGAAACTGGAAGTCAGCTAGAAGACAAGATGCCCCGGTTTACAACCCCTACCTCTGACATTCTCACCAGGCAGACAGCCATGTGTATGAGCATACATAGAGCACACATGCATATTTTTTGTGAGTCTACTACATCCGAGTGGTTGATGTATTTTTAAGCCACCTTGCAATCAATCAGTCCTACAAGAAAACATGTTCTCCACTTAATGGGTGAAACCTCTGGAACCGAGATGAAGCAACCCCTTAAGGTCTTGCAGTTCACTAAACAGCACAGAGAGATCTGACTCTAGGTCTGCTGACCTGCAAACCTGCGCTCCTTCCACTACCCTACAATGCTTCCCTACAGGCAGGCAGGAGATTGGGCTAGAGTTTAAGCTGCCATTCTCAGCGGCAAACAATTTTGAGTTGAAGTGTCCTGTAAATGTTCATGTGTTTGTCTCGTCCCCACATGGAGGTTATAAATTCTTTGAGGGTGAAGACAGCATTATAATTTTTCTTACCTCTTTCTAGAGTACCTCGTGCAGCTCTGAACACAGAAGAACCCTCACCAAATGCTTAGATTGATCAATGACCCAGTCCCTGGTGACAGCTGCATAGCATCTTCGTGTTGAGATTGTAATCCTCATGAATCATTTATTTAAAAGCCTCTCTTTGTTTGGGTAGAGTGGCAGGCAGCTACAATACAGGAGAAGACATAGCATGTGGAGACAAGAATAAAATAGTTTCATCTTCCAGCCTTGCCATTTCCCAGTCTCTACTCCTTCATTCTTTTTCACGCTCCACAAAGTCTTTAGAGGAACTGATGGGAACCAGTGTCTGTCATGCTTCACAAAGGCCACAGGCACACACACACCCCCGCATACTACCTTGTCACTGCTCCTGCCACGGACATTCATCCTCATGAAATTCATTAACTCTCAAGGTGGAGCTTCATTGTGACACTTGCCCAAGTCAGTCTGCAGATTTCATCCCTCTCCAGAAGCGATGGCTGATGGCTGCTCAGGGTAGGAATTTAGAGAAGTGAATCACAGAAGTCAACGGAAGCCTGTGAGAGCTACCGATGCCTGATAGCTTTCCAAGGACAAAGGCAGATAAAAACTGTCACCTGGACCAGTCCCTACCATTTCCTAAAGCATCTAACACTAACAAAAATAACAACTCCTATTTAGTGACCTTATCTACTATTTCAGAAGCTGGCTAAGTACATTAAATATCCCGAGTTATTTAAAACTGAAGGAATTTGCTCAGGAAAACAGTTCTCTGGATCACCCTAATGTCTATCCAATGAAGGGTAGAGAGACCAAAAGGAGTGAGGAGATACAGAACGTGTAGAGCTGAGAGATGGAGCTGCTCTAACGCTCCAGATTGAATCCACATCCCTGAGACATTCTTTATATTTTATAGGGATTGAGCCTATATTCAAGAGTGAGAGATTTGGCTCACTGTGAGATATGCTCAGACAAAAGCACTTCCTGTTCTTCCAGAAGACCCAAGTTGAAGTTCCAGTACCTACGCCAGGCAGCTCACAACCATCTAGAACTCCAGTTCCAAGAGGTCTGGTGCATCTGCCCTTTGACAATATCTGCACTCATGTGTACATACCCACCCACCCCACCACCCCCCACCACCACACACATACCCATATTTAAAATAATAAACAATAAATCCTACAAAGACTATATCTGAATCATTTGTTCTTATGTTATCCATACCTTAAATATAGGGCACACTCAAAGTTTATGTAGAATAGATAAGGAATTATTACATGAACAATTCAAGTTCAGTCTTCTTAACTAACAAACTAAAGAAAATGAGAAATCACATAGATCAACTGCAATTCTCTTCTCCCCTCAAAATGACTATTAGATGTTAATAGTTAATAGGTTAGCAGTTAATAAGCTAGTGAGACAAGGGAAAGGAAGATCATATTTAGAGAAGTTTCTATACAGTCCCATTTATATTCCATTATTTTTAATGAATAAAAAGGATCAGAGTCTACTCATACTCGAAGCAGTGACTGTTAATTCTGGGAAAGGTTTTTTGTGGTCCCCCCCACTTGATCTTGGCTTAAAGATGGCCTAAATTTGTTAGATTCTTTTGCAATAAATCTCATGGTGAATATGCCTTTTGAGATTTGAGAGACAAGGAAATTTATATCATTGTTGTTATTGCTTGTAGGGTCTCATGAAGTCAGGCTGACCTCCTTGTTCATTTTTGACGGCCCAGAACCAAAATAACCACACAGAAATTATATTAATTAGATCACTGCTTGGCCAATAGCGTAAGCATATTTTTAGTTAGCTCTTATATTCTAAACTAACCCATCTCCATTAATCTGTGTATCACCATGAGGCTGTGACTTACTGGCAAGGTTAGTCAGTGTGTCTGTCTCCTGCAGGTAACTACATGGCTTCTCTCTGACTCTGTCTACTCTCTCTCTCTCTCTCTCTCTCTCTCTCTCTCTCTCTCTCTCTCTCTGTCTCTGTATGTATGTATGTATATATATACACACATATATAATACATACATATATATATATATATATATATATATATATATATATATATATATATATATCTTTCAGCCTGGCTTTACTCTGTTAAGCCATTGGCCGAAAGCAGCTTCTTTATTAACCAATGGCAATAAAACATATTCACAGCATACATTACCTCCTGCTTAGACCTCTGAGTGCTAGGATCACATACCATTTGGTTTAAATACTTTCATTTTAGAAGCAGTAGTCCATATATAAAACTCACTCAGACTCTGGGTTGTGACCCCTTAGGGGAGTTGAATGACCTTTTCACGGGTGTCACATATCAAATATTCTGCAAATCATATATTTACATTATGTTTCATAACAGCAACAAAAGTATAATTAGGAGGTAGCAATGGAAAGAATTTTTATAGTTTGGGGTCATCACATAATGAGGGATTGTTTTAAAGGATCACAGCACCAGGAAGGTTGAGAACCACTGCTTAGAGGATGGCAGAGCCAAGCCATAGAAGAAACCTGGCTTTCCCATTGCTAGGTGGAAAGGCCATGCGCTAGGAAAGAACAGGGACAAATGGACTGCTGAGTGACAGTGACTAAGTATACACTGGGAGGAAACACTGCAGCTGCATGTATTTGTTACAGAACACTAGCTGACATTATCAGTGTGCCCCAAAATATATCTTGCAGATGTATGGCAATAGATGACTGAGTGAAGTTCAGTAGAAAAAGAAGTTTCTTCAGTAGGGAGGCCCAGCCACTATGGCTGCAGTTATCAAGATTGTATATGCAACAAAATAAAGTAACCAGCAAGAAGACACATTCTCACCTCACATCTTCCCAAGAGTGAATGAAAGACTCACATCTGCTAGAAGTAAAGTACAATGAGGACAATGCTCGAGATGCTACATAAAGAGGGGTGGCAGAGAGCATTATCACTTAAGAATGAGCTAGGAAATAGAATGTCTACATCTACAAATCGGGTCCAAGAGACTGAATGAGAAAACTTGGAGAATTTCAGCACAACCACGCCAAACCTGCCTGTTCTTTCTGCTTCTATCTCTTTGATCACCTCATGTGATGATTGTGGAGAAAAAGATGTTCAGTCACAAAATATCCTTGCCAGCTGTCTGCAAACTTTTTTTTTTACCCATTAGTACAAATTAGGTAGGGTATCAAGTTCCTCTGAATACCTAAATGATCCATTCCTGCCTGTAAAACCAAAAAAGAATTTCCCTTAGGCTTTCCGAGCATGAAGGAAAAGACTCCAGGAATGGGTAAAGTGATAACAAAATTATTTTGCCATCATCTAAGGTGTGTTAGCAGATGGAAACGAATGAATTATTTTCAGAATTTCAAATAGTTTCAATAGAATCCATGATTTGCATGAGAGTATGTAGCAATGACTATTTAAATGAGCTGTGTCTTTTTATTTTTATCAAAAATATATACCACCAAACACAATAGCAATGCAGTTATTCTGTATTGGTCAGAAGACATCTGGTCAGACATTTTAGATATATTAAATATGCTTTGAGAACATTAATTGTTGCTTAGTGAATGTTAGGCCAAATATTTTAAAACTTGAGACTTTTGTTAAAGACTTTTCTTAACAAAGGACCTTTTGCTAAGAAAAGGAAAGGGGAAGAGCAGAAAGGTTATGAGGCTAGAGAGATGCCAAGCAGTTAACAGCACTTCCAGCTCTGGATTTAGGGGACCAGATATCTGTCAATATGAACTTTACAATACAATCCTACAAAGATTGGTAGGAAAGCCAAGAAGCCCATTTGAAGTGTAGACTGTAGGAGGAGAGGAATAAAGATAGGAGGAAGTAGGAAAGAGAAACCACCAGTGTGTGTGTGTGTGTGTGTGTGTGTGTGTGTGTGTGTGTGTGTGTGTACTCATGCAACAACAGAAAACAAGCAAAAGTTCTCCCACTGTGGAATTAAATAAAGGCCACTCTGATGAGAACAAACAGAAATATATTCACAATATGCTGCAAAGCAAGAGATCTGGCCATCAGTCAGGTTTGGCAGAGACTCAGAGGTAGGCCAAGGAAATATAAAGCTATTGTAAAAGGACGGATAGGTTTCACATATGTTCTCACTGGAGGGTGTGAACATGGGGAGACAGATCAATGCATGGAGATGAGGCATCACCTGTGACTGGTTTGGGGAGTCCATTGGCCTTTTCTCCATTGGCCCTGGATTGAGAGCAGTGAGGATGGGCATAAGAGGAAGAATTTAAAGAGGAAGGCAGTCATTAACCAAGTTCTGAATGTTCTGGGCTGATTGCTGCAGGGGTCGTGACTTTACATCCTGAGATGGTGACTGTGGGACTTGTGCACAGTTCTATTGCCATGTGTGCTCTGACCATTTGTATGTGCCGTCTCATGCTCCCTCTCCCTTTTACAAATACAGGGACCTGATTTTAGGGCAATGGGTTCGTTTTTCTCTTCACTTTTCACTCCTTTCCTTTTCTACACCATCCTATGCACTTCCACCGTGTGCAGTACCAAGTGCGCTCCCCCAGGGAGGAGCTTGTCCTGTGCCTTATCTGATGATGGGAGCACATCCCTGAGATCAAGGGCATCCTCTCCCCTACGGTGCTGTCATTCCATCATCCAGGACAGGGCTTGCTTCACATCACTGATTTTTTTCTGAGCTCCTGTTTCTTTTACAATTTGTATCACATCTTTAAATGTTTCAACCGATTTTCATTAATTTGTGCATGTTGTTCTCATCTTCCCAAGTTTAAATTGAAAGCTGTATCACATGGCTCATGCCTGTTCTTGGGTTTCACAACAGCTTGAAATGCAGGCTCAGTCTACACAGTAAATGTGTTGTGGAGAGCTTTGAATAGTTTTTGGACACAGTGTTACCTTAGGGGGATGATCTAAATCTAATTCATTACTTTCTTTATTATCATCATTCCTGGTGTGGACTTAGCCCTAATCTTTCCAGCTTCCTTGGATAAGAAGATTTTGTGTACTGAAGTCCCAGGGTCCTGGAGCTTTTCTCTCACATCAGTAAAAAAGTTAAAAGAAGAAAGGTCTGAAATTTGTTTTTAACTTGCAGGTCCTGTTTAGCAGTGCCCCCTCTGAATAACCCATAAGATATATATTGGGTTTTCTAACAGGAGAGTTGAGGGTCCAATAGGTCAGAAGACAATTAGAGTGTATTGGATTCTCAAACATCCTGGGAATAGTCAGTACTGTGGTGGCAAACATGGGAATTCCAGTCAACAGCTGTATGAGGATGGGAACTTTCCTTTGGAGAATTCTCCATGTACTTCTAAGAAGACTTCAAGATGAGCTCTGTGGAGTAGAACCAAAGAACACACACATTCATAGATCATGTAGACTCTGGGGAATGCAGTGCTGTGTGTGCATATAGAGCCTTATTCACATAGACCATGTAGACTATGGGGAATGTGGTACTGTGTGCACGTAGAGAGCCTTATTCACATAGATTATGTAGACTATGGGGGGGGATATAGTACTGTGTGTACATACAGAGCCTTATTCACTGACACAGCTCTTTCTAGGTGGGGTGAACGAGTGATATGCTGAAGTAGCTCATACCAGTCCATTCGAGCCAAACAGTTCCTTTTCAGAAAATGCCATCATTAGTCATTATACCACTGGTCACCAGAAATCAGACATATTGAGAACACTTGCACTAGACAAATTAGTTAACTACATGAATCAGGACTTTCCTTGTATTCTCTAAATTGAAAAGGGGGGCACCATCTTCCTTTCTAGAACACCATCAATGACAAGATCTAACAAATCCTGAGTCTTCCATACAAGGTTAAAATGACTTGCCCAGGATTGCGTATCTGTCCCGATAATGGAGAGGCTGAAGAAATACCCGTGTTTCTGATGCTCCTTCATTGCTTCCCGGAAATGGAGTCTTTATTATTTACAATAACATCGACTCCTTTCTTCCCTTCAGATCAAGGAAAGCTCCTGTTCATAAGTCGAAATCACTCTTTTGTGTCAGAGCCCAGCTCATAAAACGCTATTAAGTGAATTACCGATGACCTAATTCCCAGCTGCAGGACACATTCCATTAGGGGCAGGCCAGCTGCCAAGATGTGTCAGCAACGACTGGGTGGCAGAGTGATTGAAGCTATCCTGCCTGGAGTGGCTGGGCCTCTGAGAGTGAGTTCAGAGTCAGGAGGAGCTGCTCCTTTCCCCAACATCAGACTCAGGTCTTCTTCTGGGAACCCAATTCACCAGCTTCAGAGAACTTTATCGAAGTACCAAGGAGAACCATTGCAAAAAGCAACTGAACGTAGCGTCATTCTGTGCTAAGTGACTAAAACAGTAAAAATGTCATCATCATTCATTGACTAGCCTTGCAATTATTTTTGGTTTTCATGCCAGGACTTCCTTTTCTTGCTTGTCTTTACTGCCAGGTCGTCCATGTTCTTTCTACTTTCTCTGAAATGTTCTTCATTTTCTGCATTCATTTTGTGCGTCTGGCGGACGTCACACCTGTGCCACATTGTCCACGTAGAAGTCAGATGACAACTTGCAGAAGTTGGTTCTCTGCTTCCACTGTGTGGGGACGAGGGATGGAACTCAGGTTTCCAGACAAGCATCTTTACGCACTGAACTGTCTTGCTGGCAGGAGGCTTTAATTTTAAAAAAGACACAGTGAGTTCTTTGATCATATCATAAGGAAGAGTAAGAAGAACGTATATCTTTTCAATTTTGATTCACCACAAAATTTGCACATGAAAATTGGTATATGCTTGTGGGGAAAATGTATCTTAAATCAAAATTAGGTGTGTCCCATGTGGGCCATTTCATAGTTGACATTTACTTTTGTCTCAGAATTGGTACAGGGGTTAAGTAAACTAAAACGCTTGGTAAGCTAGAAAGAAACAAGGTGAATATAAACATACTACTAAGTAGAGAATGGAGAGGCATTTCAATTGGATTCAGTCAACCGCTCAGGAAGAGGAAATGATACAGTGAAGTTACCATCCGGGCAGCAGTCAGGAGCCTGATCTTAATACTGACCTACTCTCTAGTCAGCTTTGGTGTTCTCCTAGCTCTTTGCTGTCTCTGAATGAGAAGGTGACTGGTGGGAGGGTCATCAGATCCCTGCGAACTCTGAAAAGTCCTGTCTAAAAGCCGGAAGTCAGCCACTGGCAGGTCACTGCCAGGAAAGCAGTGCTCTGTTTTATTTCATTCTTCCCTTCTCCTTTTCCTTTACTTCTTTTGCTTTATTCTCCATCTTTCTATTTGGAACTCATTGTTTTATGTTTTTTTTTTTTAAATTTTGTCTTCTCTGCCTCTGCCTCTTCTATTAATGATTCCAGTTAGTAGCTCATTGTTATAGACTTTTCTAGAAACCATCTCAAAATATTGACTGCTAGTACAAAAAAAAAAGACTATGTAAGAATATTCAAATTTATGGTGATGAATGAGTAGGGATGTTTATTGAGATGAGCAAACCAGGGGGGTTAATTCATGATTTAGAACCTTGTCCAGCATGACGTTCTAAAAGCAAACTGGAAGGACAAAGAATCTGTGGTCAGCCATGGGACTAAGAATAAAAAAACCCAAACAATTAAAATGAGCTGACTCATAGTGTTCTGCACTCTTATGAGTTTTTCATCTAAAATTAATATTCAGCTACACTGCCCAAACCGTTGGAAGATGTTTTTATTATAGGTGTGTCCTTCAGCAAACAGGGCTGGAAACAAAACCTTAGTAACACACACTTTAGCGACACAGGAACCATGACTAATTAGAGCACACTAGTCTTTTCTTACATGTCTAGAAATAACTGCCATCCTCTAAGTCATTTTCCTTTCAATATTTTCCACCCAAACTAAAGTAAAAAATTAGCTGTGCCTTCTACATATTTTAACTTGCTCCACAACTTTCCCTAATTCTGGAACAAAAACTAGAAAGCTGGTGACTGGATTGTATGCAATCCACTCAGGCCTTATGTGACAGGTACGGGAAAGAGTCTCCAACTGCAGGGCTGCACTCACTCCTCACCCCGGCGTCCTCACTCTAAAGACAAGTTCTTGCCAGCATGAATGGTTCTTTTATGTTAGTGTTGCCTATGTTCTAAGAAGTCTGCAAAGCCTTCCATAACCATCAGGCTCTTCCCCATCTTGAATGCATATTTTATTTTTATAAGATTTCAAAATATTCGTGTGTATTTTTTTGTGCTAGAATTATAGTGTTGTGAGCCACACCCAGTATGGGTGCTGGAAACCGAACATGGATTCTCTGCAAGGGCAGCAAGTATTCTTAGCTGTTGGACCATCTTTCCAGCCCCTGAACCTGAATTTTTTGATTTTCTTTTGTATAACTTTTTCTGGATTTTTTTTAAAAAGGTAAGTATGGCTTAAACTCCTAAACCAACATGTGGCCAGTATACAACTGGAAAAACAAGAGAAAAAAGTATAAGAAATTCAGTTCAAAATGTCTCCTTACACAAAATTTTATAATATATAGTTGGCATTTTATATCAACCAGGAAATGTACTAACAGTATATTCTATCCCTCCCATAATCCTTTCCCTGTATTTCTCTCCTCTGTGTCTCTCAAGGCATGCCAAGGCACCTGTCTAAATTGCTTTTCCTTTGTTTTTTATTGACTTAGCCTTCCTTGGAGTTTGCATATCATTAATTACTGCTATCCAGCTCATCCGGACATTTATGAATTGTCACTGTCCTCGTCAGAGGACGGGTACTTTGAAGGAAAAACCATCCCTCACTCCCATATCACATTCAGACTGCGGCACACCTCAGGAAGTGTTTATTAACAGACTTGGTTTCCTTTTCCCCAAGACTGGCAGACACTCAGGTGGCTTGTGATGGCTTTCTTTCTTTCCTTTCTTTTTTTTTCAGACTTCCTTTTTTTGGTGCAAGCGTCACGTGGTCGCAGTTATCTAGGGCAGTAAGTAACGTTCAAGTGATTATAGCAGAAAGCTGAAATTCCATCAGCGCCCTGGGAGTTGCAGCCGCCGGAGATCAGCTGAGCCACATGCTTAATATTTTAAACAAGAGGCATGGTCCTTTCATAGAGGTCTCTGCCATTGATTCTCTCAGAGGATTTAGTCACTGGGCCACATTTAGCATTCAGTGGGTCAGCCCTTTATCCAAGCTGACGTCATCTGAATCCTCTCGCAATTCAATTTTAGCACATATTCTGCCTGAGTACCTCTCCCATCTTGCCCGTTTTCTCTTACTAGAGACCCGGCTGAATAAATAGGAGCTGACCCGGAGTCCAAGGCATTGGAGAGCATTTAGTCAGGGTCTGTATTTAGTTATCCTGTTGGGGAAGATGTGGGGAAAGAAAGAGGGGTGGGGCCCCTCTCACAGCAGTGGGAGCCTTAAAGAACTGACTTGGGGGAAAGGGAAAACTCTTCAGCAGCTTAGGAAGGAGCCACCCACAAGGACAGGGACTGCCAGCTGCCTCAGTAATTCAGTCCCCTACATTCTGATATCAGAAATGGTCCTTTGCCGTGTATTTCTCACATTGCTAAATAAACAGCCCTCTGCCATCACCACCACTCCTGCTGCTTCCGTTTTGATTTCTCCTGGAAGTGAAAGGAGATTGAGTAACCCAGCCGAACTTTTCTGGCCTCCGGTTTGAATCCTCAAAAAGGCAGGATCAACCCCCTCATCCCCTTTACTGCTTTTTCCTATCCCTCTTCCTTCCCCCACTCGCCATCCTTTAAAAACAAACACCCTGGTTTCCCTCCCTGCTGGAGCCGCCATTGACATCAAACAGGGTCTCCATGGAAACCAGAAGCAGTCTCCTGCATCCTGGAGCCAGGTTCTCTCTTTAGGTGAGGCAGGGCCTTAGGGAGCTGCAAGAAGAAAGAGTCCCCCCTGATTAATGCGCACCTGAGGAGAGAATTTAGGCAGAGTGGAATTAGATAAAGGGGGGCTAAGGGAACAGATACATTTGCAATTTTTATTTCAGTTTAAGCGTAGCTCAGACGAGACCTTGGAACCTTCCAAGAAGTCTCAAGGTCAAGTCCCTGACCCCCAATCTGTCAGCATCCAACAGACCTTAGTTTAATATGGAAATTGTTTAGTTACAATGAAGCTCCTACCACACTTCACACAAAGCAAAGCATTCTCCTTGGAAGCATTGAAAATACACAATGTTTTGCCACAGGCTATTCCATTTTCTCTTCATGTAAACTGTACACGACTCCCATGTCACAGACAGAGGTGGACATGAGCATCTAGTGCAGTTACTGTCACTGTACCCTGCACACCCAACCTGAAGTCATGGAGAAAACTCCTTGTAGTTACCTTTTCTGGTTGAAGGACATCTTCATCCACGTCTGGGTCTGCCAAGGGCAGAGCACATAACCCCTAAAGAATACCTTGGCAGTCACTCTCAAATCCTTCTGTGCTGAAGCACAATCCTGTCACAGTCTACCTCTTCTGGGGGTCTTAAAGTCCTTTTCCAGAGGGGTTCTGTCCTAGACCTGGAAGTTCCATAGGAGTCTCTGCAAATAGACTTTGCTGGCTTTTCTCCAGTTTATTGTCAGTAGGTCAGAATCTTTTGCCTTTCAATCATGTTTCTGTGTCCACTGAACTAGTTTGCTCTGGAATGTTGGGTCTTCATTTCAGAAGGCCCTAGTGTGCCATGAAACTTTAGTTAAATAAAATTGCTATGCTTTTCTCGTGCTCATTTTTATTGATGGGGTGTGACTCATAGTCTTATGGTAGTTAAGGAGAAGATGCCACTCCCTCCTTTCCTGCAGTTCTGTCTCTTGTCATATTCAAAGATGATTTGTTCTTTTCTGCTATAGCTGCAGCAAATAAACAAACATTTATTTGCTGAAGACAATTAAACTTGTAGTTGTACATTCTCGTCAGACTTTCTTGGAACACCAAACTCCAAATGATGGAACAGACATTATTAATTATGAAAGCTTGAACTTAGGTTTAGGCTTATTCCCAAGTAGCTCTTAAAACTTAAATTAACTGTTTCTATTAATCTACATTCTGCCACACGGTTTGATTACCGCTCCTCTATACTGTAAGTCTTCAGTGTCTCAGTATCCTCTCTCAGACTCCCTGAGTTCCTCTCTCTCATTGGAAGTCCCACTTATTTTCTTCTGTTTACCTATTAGCCATTCAGTTCTTTATTAAACTTAACACAGTGACACATCTTCACACAGTGAAAACTAATATTCTTCAACACTTTCCTTATTTAACAGTTCTGCAAGGATGTCAGAGGTCACACTGGATCACAGCCTTGGTATCTGTGGTGCTGTGCTTCTTCAAGATGTTCTAAGACAAAAACTCCTTCCTAACCTTTTCCAGACTTAAAGCATTCCTACATACTTTGACTCTCAGGCCTCTTTAGTTGCCCTAATGAGCAGTAGGATCACTTACTCCAATCTTCTTCTCTGACCCTGTCCCCATTGCTTTCTTTTAAAGACTTTTGTGTCCATGGTCCAGGTAGTGCAGAGCAACATCTCCATCTCACATCTACTTTAGTTATACCTGGTAAGTTCCTTTAGGAATTATTCTGCAAATTATACTGCAAATTTCAAGTGTTTTCTTTCTTAAAAATGCTGCCAAGTTGTTAACATTTTGTCTTTCTTGTCACCAGATCTGTCTTTTTCCCAGGACAGACAAGTTTTGCTTTGTGTTGTTTACAAAAAGTAGTCCATACCATCTCTATCTCCTAACCTGCCATTTACTTAGTTTCCCACTATAATTTGTGTCTGTCCTCTTCACGGCACAAACCTGTTGTGCCAAAGTTCAATATTACCTTCAAATTGCCAATCTCAGGTGACATTTACTAGTCAGTTCCTACTCTTCTTGCTACCATCCTTTGACCTTTGTGAACATTTCCTTCTTTATGAAGCTTTCTTCTTTTGGTTCCAAGATAATATTTCCTTTTTCCTCTCCCCCTTAGCTGCTGTGCTCTCTTGGCCTTGCTCTTTATTAATCTGTGAGCATCTCGTCATCTACCCTTGTGTCTCAGTTACTTTTCTATTGCTGTGATACAATAGCATGGCCAAGAAAGTTAAAAAGGAATCATTTAATTTGAGGCTCATTGTTCCAGAGGGCTAGAGTTTTACCATCTTAGTATGGAGCAAGCAGGCAGGCATGGTGTTGCAGCAGAAGCTGAGAGCTTACATTTTGATCCATAAGCACAAGGCACGAAGAGAGAGAGAGAGTTAACTGGGAATGCTGTGGTCTGTTGAAACTTCAAAGCCCACCCCCAGTGACACACCTCCTCAAAAAGTCCACACCTCCTAATCCTTGCCAAACAATTAGACCAACTGGGAAGCAAGAATTCAAACATTATACAACCCACCACACAGATTGCCCATTAATGTTTTGTAGGAACTTGCTAGGTAAGAAAGCTTGGAATCTGGCTAAAAATGATGAATGTCAGCAGATCTAGTGAATCAAAATTCTTCAGATGCTTTGCATATTGTTAGTCTTCTTTTTGCTATGACAAAATGCATGACAAAGGCAACTTACCAAGGGAAATATTTGTTTCGGCTCACAGTTTTAGATTATAGCCTATATTTCATAATGGAGAGAGCATGGTGGTTGGAGAGGCTCAGTCCTTGGTGGTGGGAAATTTTTGCCTATTTGATCATATTTTGCTGCATCAAAAAGCAGAAAGTTTCAACAGGCCCCAGAAGCTAATGCAAATGAAAATGGAATGTAATGCAGTATTCAAAGTCTATTGCCAAAGTCCTACACATAGGTAGGTTTGATAGCCTCCCAAATCAGGGCTATCATGTAGCATGCTATTCGGGTGGGGGGGCATTTAAAATTCAAATTGTGACTATCTGTGTCTATGTTATGGCTTAAAAAAATACCAGTATACAATGTTGTACCAGGTGATTTCTTGCCTGAGAGATGTGACCTACTACGACTTTTGTGTATTACTTTTTGAGGTTTGACTCATGACTGGAACTAACAATAGGTAGACTGCAAGAGAACTCACTGGTAGAATTGCTCGGCCTGCACTGTGTCCTGGATTCAGTCTCCAACACAATGAAGCAAAGGAAGGAAAAGGAGAGGAGAGAGGTAACTGGAGAGAGATCTCAGTAAAGTAACTTCCATATAATCGTGATGACCTACCTGTGTTCTATTTCTAGCAACTAGGTAAAAAAGTGGGTGTGGTGGAACAATTATAATCTCAGAGTTAGGGTAGCAGAAATAGAAGGATCGCTGTGTGCCCTGGACAGCCAAGCAAGCCCAATCTGGGAGGTTCAGTTCCCAATGTGAGACTCTATCACAAAACCCAAGATGAACCAGTTCTTAGGCACAACTCCTAAGGTTGACCTTTGACCTCCACATGTGCACATGAACACGTGCACATATAGCACCCTCAACATAAATGTAACTGCATGCACATGAGTTTGCACAGACACACAAAGAAAAGAAGAAAAGAAAATGTAGTTACTAGCTACCCATCTTCCCCAGATGTTCCACAAGCATTTAAAATTCATCTTATTCAAGCGAACTCATTTCTAATTCTATTTTAGCAAATGACAACTCATTTACTCATGTACCTGATCCCAAGAGCAGGCAAAAGAGTCAGAGATATACCTACTCCCACTGTTAGGCTTCCTACAAAACCACCAAGCGAACAGCCACAACATAGATGCAGAGGTCCTGGTGCAGACTAATACAGGCCCCATGCTTGCTGCTTCAGTCTCTGGGAGCCCCTGGGAGCCTCTGGGAGCTCTTCTTAGTTGTTATGGTTGTCCATGTTCTCCTGGTTTCCTCCGTCTTCTCTGACTCCAACAATATTTCCTCTTCCTCAGGGTTCCCCATCTCTGAGGAGAGGGACCTGAGAGAGGCCTCCAATATAAACTCTCCCAGCACAACATCTTGCTGTGACTCTCTTCACCCATCTTCTGCCAGAGGAAGCCTCTCTGATGCCAACTGGTACCAATCAATGAGTATACTAGAACATACATCACATCTTAATTGGCTTACCTTCCTTGTAATTCTACCAAAGTTTCCTAAGTTCCTTGACCACAGCCACTGCCTGGTATTTGAAAAGTTTCTAAACACACACACACACACACACACACACACACACACACACACACGTCTACCAATATCCTCCTCGTGTGCATCACTGGTAACACACTGCCTTATATTTCTCACTTGTATAATTTCTGCTCCACAATAAACTCTAATATTTTGTAGGTGACTAGATCTTCCAGTGAGATGATACATCATCTCATTTCCCTTTACTTCAGTCACTTCTTGTCTGTACAGTTACGGCCATGCCCTCTTCTGTAAATAAACACTCTTCCTCTGTGACGGCTACAATACTTATCATCAAGTTTTGAACCTGTCATTTCAGGCCCCCTCTTCTCTATCAGACACTTGGAGTAATGGTGACTTTATTTCTGACTATTTATCTCCATATTATTATTGTTTTGTATAGTAACTAGTACATAATAGACTTTCAATGTGTTTTATGGATTAATTAGTCAAACCAGTTAATCACTTTATCAAACCCCTCCACCACACAATCTACCTCCCCACCCCAAATCTCATTACAGTAATTTGAGGGTGGAGACCCTGAGAGCACCCACACACAGCACTTGGCCAGCAACTTAAAATGGAAGGAACCTTCTACCCAATGCTCTGAAGGCCAGCAAACACTACTGTGTAATGCTACTTTCTCTAGTTTTATAGCTGTCTCCTACAAGCAACTGAAATGTAAATTCAACTATTGTAAAGTGCCTATGATTCAGCTGCTCTGGTTTACATGAAAATGTTTGATGTTTGAATGTAGTTGGTTTGGCTTACCTATTTTTAGAAAGCAGTTGGTTTCTTGTGCTTAAGCGTCACTGTCCTTGGATATCTTGTCACACTCACCAGGGATGTGCTGCTGCCTGAATAATTAAAGAAGAGCCAGCATCACAGCTATGACCCTGGAACCATGGTATATACTTAGTTTTAAAACCAATCCACTGCTTCTCTGAGACTCACCAAGAAAGGTGCTCATCTTTCACCACTAGGAAAGCAGAGTTTAGTTTCTGTAGGGAGCTTGAGGCTACCCTGGTAACTTTTATCCCTTTTTCCATTTTCTGTGTGTGCTATTCTTTCCCCCTCCCTTTTCTTCTCTCCTGGGTTGAGTATAGACACAGGCTTTACTAAAGGATATCTATAGTTGTCCATGACTGGTTAGACTATCTAAGACCCACCAATAAAGTCTCAAAACACTTGGATTCTAGTTCTAGCTTTGAAACTATGATGTTAATATGGTCCTAGCTAGATCTATTCCCTTAAAAGTATCAGTGGGGGAGAATCTAGGTGAACATGAAGAGAAGCTAATAGAACAAGCACTACCTAGTAGAATATATCTATAAATTTACATAATACGCGTAAATTCATAATTGGTAGAGTAAGCTTCACAACAGTGTTTTACACCAAAGCCATATAAAGGGCTACTCAGAAACACAGATGCCGTTCCCTTGACTCAATAATTCTCAATGATTGAGTTGCAATTCCTTCGGCGAACTTTAATTTCCAAAACTATTTACATTACAGTCCATAACAGTAGCAAAATTACAGTTATGAAGTAACAATGAAAATAATTTTGTGGTTGGGGTACAACATAAGGAACTATATTAAAGGGTTGTAGCATTAGGAAGATTGAGAACCACAGACCTAGACTGTTCTACAGTCAAATAGATATAAATCTTGTAAGATCAGCACTGGGAAAAACAGACACAAAAATAAAATGCCTAGAATGATATCATATGGTGATTTAACCAAGTCAAGATAGTAGGTAGCAAAAAAAAAAATAATAGGAAAAATGAAAGTATAGTATCAGAAGACAGACAAAAATGGGTTATTCTATTAATATGACAAAAGTAAGGGCTAATAAGCCAGGAAGAATTAAGATAAAGGTTGATGAGACTCCTAAGGCAGGTTAAAATATTAATATTTTTGTAAGCTGAGACTGGTCATTCATTTCCCGGCCGCCCAGACCCAAATAAGCACACAGAAACTGTATTAATTACAACACTCTTTGGTCTATTAGCTCAGGCTTCTTATTAACTAACTCTTACATATTAAATTAACACATTTCTATTAATCTGTGTATTGGATGAGGTTGTGACTTACTGATAAGAGTCTGGTGTTTGTCTCCTTCAGCAGCTACATGGCATCTCCCTGATTCTGCCTCCTATCTATCTATCTATCTATCTATCTATCTATCTATCTATCTATCTATCTATATCTCTTCCAGCCTGGCTATATTCTGCCCTATCATAGACTAAAGCAGCTTCTTTATTAACCAATAGTAATAAAACATATTCACAGCCTACAGAGGTAAATCTCCCATCATATCCCCTTTTCTGTCTAAATAAGGAAGGTTTTAACTTAAACAAAGTAAAATTGCATATATCAAAACATCAAGAATTACAGTTACAGTACTTTTTGTAAGTCTAAAGCTCACAAAATTTATCTTTTATCATAACCAAGGAAAACTATAATAGCTGTCTTCAACTCTACCAAAGACCCTAGAAGACTATAATATTAACTGAGTAAACAGGAAGTGAATTGTAAGCAACTTTCAAAACTAGAATTCCAATTCTAGAATTGACAGAGACATCTTGCTGCCAGGACAATCACCGAAAGTTCTTCTATAACCCTGGGGCATCCATCTTCAACCTACAGGTCCATAGTATCCAACACATTTTTCCATGAAACAGGAAATTTGAAAGACTCTCTTGCCTATATTGACCATTAGTCACTTTCCTTTGTGTCCTGCAGAATGTCTGTAAGTTTCTTCTGTAAAGCAGGAACCCTGAAGGACCATCCCACCTTTTTCAGTCCAACAAAGTTCACTGGGCCCTTAACTATAGGTTCTGTACATCCTGTTTATACATCATACCATAATGCAGTCCAGGCAAGAGCAGTTTCTTGCCCAAATGGCTAGCCTTGTCATATTGAAGGCAAATTCCATAGAAAGTTTCTTTGAAGCCCATTGGCCCCTCTGAACTAATTAGTGCTGCCAGAAGCAGACATGTCTCACTGTTGAGAAAAGTCTAAACTCTTAAAAAAAAATTTAAATGCCATGATCTGTATGTCTTTGAAAGCTTTGAAGAATACCTATCTATCTTAAATGTATCTCTATATATCTAGAAAACTTAACTAACATAACTACAGTTTGGCTATTATAGATGACTATCTATTAATCTGTATTTCTTACCTATACATTTTTAAATGGGATGCACAAACACAATATCTTAAACAAGAGCAGAAATACATATACATTGTATAACAAAATCAACCTTAAATATACATCAATAGACCAAGATCCAAACCAATGAAAAGTATTCATCTCTATATCATATTCTCCTTTATATGAAAATAAGCATAAAAAATCATTTTGGGAATTTTGACATAAATTTTCTTCAAACTGCTTCCTGCTCTTTTAGGGTTCTTGGAGACCTTTCAGGGAGTCTTGTTCCATCAAATCACATTAGCCTGGAAGGAATCCACAGGTTCTCATCTTCTGTGGAAACAAAAACAGAACTTCTTTTCCAAAGCAACATATCTTTAGACTCAAATTTTGAAGTCAAGATATCTTTATGCTTATTTAGTTTAGCAGCCCCCACAGTAAAATATCTCTTTGCAGCCAAAAAATTCAAAGAAAACACAATAATATACATAATCCAGACACTCTGAGTATATTCCACATTTATGTGGTTTATTTTCTTTAATCCTTTAATCTCTGACTGCCTTACTTTTAAATATTATTTTGGTGTCTCTTTAAACACTTCACTTTATTTTTAAATTTTTTATAACTGTCTATACTTGTTTTCTTTTTTCTCCCAAGCCTATGTACATTTATTCAACGCCATAACCCATTCAAAGGTTTTTTACATCTGAATCTGTCTTTATTGCCTATCTGCAATCATTTTCTGACCATGAGCATTTTTAAACACTAAGTAGTCATGGTTAGGACCAATTCCATGGCCCTGCATGTTGTTCCGCCCAGTCCAACATGTTGGAGACATGTTCACCACCTCTATGAGCCATGCTCACTGCCCAAGCTCCAGGAATGCAGCAAGTCTATGTTGCCATTAAGCAATTTGTAACACACTGCTCACAGACCCCATTTAAGTGCCAGACCATCAAAAGAGACAGAGTTCATTCTGCCAGTATGAACCAGGAAGCCAGATATTAAAGAAACCATGCAATATTTACTGCTAACACTGAGACTTCTCTTAAAGGAGCTGTGCCTCTGTTTGCCACCAGCAAAAAGATTTTATATGAAAAAAGTGGCTACCAAGAAGCTGTGTGCTGTAGGACAATGGACTGTATCCTGTCAATTATATGTTAAATAAATGCTGATTGGCCAATAGTCAGGCAGGAAGTATAGGCAGGACAACCAGGCAGGAAGTAGATGTAGGATGACAAGAACAGAAGAACTCTGGGAAGAAGGAAGTCCTAGTCTGCATTGGTGACCCAACCACAGAATAAGCACGATGTGACTGCCTCTCCAAATAAGGTACCTAGCCTCATGACTAACATAGACATGAATAACGGGCTAATGCAAGTTATAAGAGTTAATAAGAAGTCTTAGCTTCTAGACCAATCAGTTTATAACTAATGTAGACCTCTGTGTGATTTCTTTGGGACTTAACAACTGTGGGAACCAGGCAGGACAAAGACCTCAATCAACAGCTGTGCTTCTTTCATGTCTAGAATTCCTTCCCAAGCTCTCCTAGATTTTATGTGGCTGTAGTTGACCCACGTTGACTCACCATTTTGACTACTTGTTCATTTCCCTGCTGCTCAGACACAAATAATCACACAGGAACTATATTAATTACAACACTGCTTCATCTATTAGCTCAGACTTCTTATTAACTAACTCTTATATCTTAAATTAACCCATTTCTATTAATCTGTGTATCAGCACAAGGCTGTGGCTTACTGACAAGGGTCTGGCATCTGTTTCCTTCAGCAGCTACCTGGTGTCTGACTCCACCTACTCTATATATTTCTACCAGCCTGGCAATATTCTTCCCTGCCATAGATCGAAGTAGCCTTTTTATTAACCAATGATAATAAAACATATTTATAGTATACAGAGGGGAATCTCATATCAAATATTGATGTTTACAACCTCATACTTCAATTCTCTCAGTGATTTTTGATTTTTAATTGAGCTCCATCATTTAGTATTTTTTTTTATTTTTTAGACAGGTTCTCATTACACAACTTTGACTTGTCTAGAATTTACTATGTAAACTAGGCTGGCCACAAACTTACAGAGATCTTCACAGCTCTATCTCTGGAGTGTGGGATTAAAGGTATGTGCCACTATACCTAGCTTTCATTTAATACTTTTTTATTATTTTTTCATATTTATATGGTTAAGGTTTAAAGGCTTAGTTCTTCCTTGAAAAGAATGGGATACACACATACACACACACACACACACCACATACTGTTCATTGATGTATCTAAGATTCATTGTTGATGTAGTTGTATATGAGAGTGTGTCTAAGACTGTAGTTGCTATTCTTTTTTTAACTATTCTCTCTTTGCTCTTTGGGAGCCCATCATCCTATTCCCAAATGAATGATGGGGAAGCTCTGTTAACCAATCACACTCAGTTAAGGCATGGCGATCTGGAACCAAGGAAGAAAAACTGAGAGGGACCAGGTACATGTTCTCTCTGCGTGATTACTGCCAGACACAGAGGAATTCAGACTCCCCATTCTTGTGCTATGAGTTTCCCATGATAACCATTAAAAATATAATTGTTATCCTTAAACTGGCTTGGTTATTTCCCATATCTAGCTCATTCGCAACAAATAAATGGAGAATTATTCTTACTTATGAATGCCAGCCTTAGCTTTTTTTTAGCCATCTTTTCTTGAATTATACCATCTACCTTTATGTCTCTTGATGTTTATTTTTCTCTATTCTATATATCTTGCTTTACTTCTTACTCCATGGCTGACTGTGTGGCTCAGTGGCTGGTCCCTAGTGTTTTCTTCTCCTTCTTTTCTTTTTGCTCCTCCCCCTTCATTTTTCTCTTTCTATTCATTCTCTCTTTTATTTATTCTAGATATGGTGACCCCATCTATCCCTCTGCTGCCTATTGATGGCTCAACTCTTTATTAGACCAATTATGTGTTTTAGGTAGGCAAAGTAACACAGCTCTACAGGGTTAAACAAATTCAACATAAAAAAATGCAATATATCTTTGAATCATTAAACAAATATTCCACAGCATAAATGAATGTAAAATATACTTTTATTATTTTTATTAAGTTATATATTTTTATCCACTCCCCTTCCTTCTTCCTCCCTCCCCTTCAACCCCCATACTCCCAATTTACTCAGGAGATCTTGTCTTTTTCTACTTCCCATGTAGATTAGATCTGTGTATGTCTCTCTTAGGGTCCTTTTTGTTATCTAAGTTCTCTGAGATTGTGAATTCTAAGTTGGTTTTTCTTTGTTTTTTGTCTAAATGCCACTTATGAGTGAGTACATATTATGTTTGTCATCCTGGGTCTGGGTTACCTCACTCAATATGATGTTTTCTAGATCCATCCAATTGCCTGTCAATTTCAAGAAGTCATTATAACTTATTTTTTTGCTGTGTAGTACTCCATTGTGTAAATGTATCACATCTTTATCCATTCTTCGTTCAAGGGGCATTTAGCTTGTTTCCACGTTCTGGCTATGACAAATAATGCTGATACAAACATAGTTGATCAAATTTCCTTGTGATATAATTGAGTATCCTTTAGATATATACCCAAAGTGGTATTGTAGGGGTCTTGGGGTAGGTTGTTTCCTAATTTTCTGAGAAATCTCCATACTGATTTCCAAAGCAGCTGTACCAGTTTGTACTTCCAGCAGCAATGGAGAAGCATTCCTTTTATCCCACTTCCTCTCCAACATAAGCTGTCATCAGCGTTTTAGATCTTGGCCATTCTTACAGGTGTAACATGGAATCTCAGAGTTGTTTTGATTTGCATTTCTCTGATGTCTAAAGATGTTCAACATTCCCCTAAGTGTATTTCAGCCATTTTAGATTCCTCTCTTGAGAGTTCTCTATGTAAGTTTGTACCCCATTTTTTTAAATTGGAACATAAAAACAACCACACTGAACCTCATAGAAGTGAAAGTGGGAAGTACACTTGAATGCATTGGCACAGGAGACCACTTCCTAAATATAACCCCAGTAGCACAGACACTGAGAGCAACAATTAATAAATGGGACCTCCTGAGATTGAGAAGCTTCTGTCAAGCAAAGGACACCGTCAACAAGACAAACGACAGCCTACAGAATGGGAAAAGATCTTCACTAACCCCACATCAGACAGAGGTCTGAGCTCTCAAATATACAAAGAACTCAAGAAACTGATCATCAAAAGAATGTAACATATCTTAAAATAATATTCCACAACATACACTACAGAATGAAAGAGCTGCTCTCTCACCTTGGGCAGGCAGAAATGAGATGTTTTGTCTGTTCTTGTCAAACCAGTACATTCAATTCTGGGAGGTAGTGATGAGATTTCAGGTTTAGGCACCTGAATCAATATTGATTCTCATCTCATTTACTGATAGTATTGCCAGTGACTACAGGTATAAAAATTTTGAACATTTTATAGCAGATAGTATATAATCCCTTTTACAATTTTAAACCCGGCCAGTCATTGAACAGCTTTTTATTGAGCAAGGATTTTATAGTGATGGTGTGTGCTATGAATGTATTGTTTACAACCATGTTTTAAAGAGATATATATGATAAACATAAACATGTGTACTAATAGATATTAGTTTATAGCTAATTATAACTTACAGGAGATAAAAATATGACAAGTATTGTTAAAATTGCAAGAGCTTATTTTATAGATGCTGACAGAAAGCTAAGACTCTGTGAGAGAGACGAAGAATTATTACCCACAGAACAGCAGGTAGCACAAGATTCATGTCCCTGCCAGCTTTTTTTGTGTTCTAAGATTTCAAGAATAGAATATTTAGGCATAGAGATATGCTGTGGAGTGGACACACTGGGTTTTGTTACATCTAAGGAGCACTGAACTGAAGAAAACAACTTTCTGTAGTTGACAAAAAGCAAACTTATCCAGTCTTTGCCCCAGAGTAAGACCTTATCTGTTTCATGGACATCTGAGTGCCCTAGGATTTTGAAAGAAATTATATCCAAGCAAATATGCTTGTAACAACTCATGCCCTGAGAGACCGACCCAATAAGGTTTACGTCTAATTCATAAAATCTACTCTAGTGCTCATGACTGAGTGATATTCTATCAGCTTTGCTGCATTCACAAACAAACCTAGACTCTTAGTGGCACCAGACAACATGTCAGAGTGATGGCTGCAGACGTTCTGTCTCTGCTTGTTTCCACTTGGCTCTGCTCCATATGTCTTTTAAATTCCTGGGTAGAATAATGACAAAAAAAAGCCCTGTGAGAATTGTACCATGTTCACAGCAAGAAAAAAATCTACAAAAATAATTAACAGAATCTTTCAAACACTTCCCAATATCTCTAAAAGGTGGTAGAATGTGTTTGCCTTCCATTAGCTCATGCACATCATACAGTAAAGTTCAATGTCAACATTAATGAATAAACAAACAAGTTAATAAGTAAATAAAAGCCAAGGGATTTGCGGGGAAATTAATATACTTGCTAGTAACAAAGTAATTTAAGATGAGAAGTACTTTTTTTGGTAAATTTTATCTTAAACTGTCAGTAATGGGTCTTCCTTCAATCTTGTTGGTAGAAACAGTTTATAGCATACCTCTGAATGGAGAGAAGTTGATACGAAATCTGCTAGAAACAAGAGACAAGTGTGTGTGCATTAAGAATGGAAGTGTCCTCCTGGAAAGACAAGTTTAAATAATGAATATCAAAGGAAGGGAGAGGAGTAAGTCAAAGGCATGGCTTAGCAACTGCCTGTGATGGCTAACACGTTGTAGAAAATATGTCATCCAGAACAATTGGGAGAATATCTCTGAAAATATCAGAAGTTGGGGAGGCTCTTGAAATTGGTTTCTCTGACTCTAATAGTTCTCCAGTTATCTCAGGCAGAAATGAGCAGATAGATTTGTTTCTTTCTACCTGAATCAGTCCCTCACTATCCTATAGCTGACTGTGTTCCTGAGGCTCAGCACTCAGCTCTTTCTTTCACTCAGCATGCCTTAGCAATCTTATCCTTAAATGGATTTTTGCTGCATAACGAGTGTTACTACACAGGCAGCAGAGATGTGAGAAAATGTGGAAGGCAGAAGATCATCTTTCTTGTAGAAAGGATCCCTCTTTGGTCGTTGGGTAGAGGCAATAGAAAAGGTAGATTGACAACAATGTTTTGATGGGGAAAACATACCTGGAAGATCATTATTGGTCTTTTAGAGGTGGATCTTGCCACTCTGGGGTGGGGTACAGTGTCCTAGTTCATTACCCAGGTAAATGAAAGGGCTGTGTAGCAAAACATTCAAATATGCAATGGACGCCATGATGCAGCCCTGCGATCTTGACACAGGGAGGCTGATACAAGAGAAACACTATTCAGTGCTTGTTTAGGCTACACAATGAGTGAAAGTCCAGCTTGAGTAATACTCCATCTCAAAATAAAAGTCAAAGAGGCTGTGTATGTAGCTCAGGGGTAGGATGTTTGCTTAGCATATATAAAGTTCTCAGTTCAGTTTCTAGTAACACCAAAACAAACAAACAAACAGACAGACAGACAGACAAACAGACAAACAAAAAAACAACAGTCAAAAAACTGAAAATCAAATAAACAATAAAACATAAGTACATTCTTCCCTGACATGGCTGATTTATTTCTTCTCTAGTCCTTAGTCAGTGTTCAGCTCCCAAGTTCATACTCTAGATGCATTACTTATCTATGTATTAATATTCCAAATTTCCAGGCTTAGCTTGAGATTTCAAAGCTGTTTAAATTGCCACATTATTCTAATTAGTTCCAAGTATTTTCAAGAGCAAAAATAAGGCTGCATGAACTTGGACCCTGAAATTTAATTAAACTACAGGTATGTATCACTGGTATAAAAAAGTATCATAATGACTAAACACATTGTTCATTGTGTTCCTTCAATTCTTTCACCTTTTCTCAAAAAAAACCCTCTGTTGATCACTTAGCTATTCTAACCACAAGTGCATTTTTGACATTCTGAATGAATAGATTTTTGCATGCCCCAAATGGAAGGAGTAATGTCATGAAGATGCTCCAAAAATGGCAGAGAGCTTTCAACAACATGGCACGAAGGATCATCTGAGTCACGTTTGTGAAAGGGTTGGAAGCAGGAGCTATGTCTCTGCGAAAACAGGTAAACTCCAAAATCTCAGGGGCTTTGTAGAAACATACAAAACCCAAAAGGCATGAGGAGTAGAAGCAGGACACCACATGATTGGTTCCTATGAGGACCCAAGCATGGTCTTGGGGCACCTTCCTTCTATAGGATTATATCTCTCTCCACTAGATCTGTGCACAAAGAATAGACTACCATGGAATCCTGAAGACCATATCCATCCTTTCTGCCCATTATCAAACCAATTGCATATCATCACACCTTCTGCCTAAGTACAGGGTACTTCATTGCGTGATGGAGACCAGCAGATCTGCAGAGGGCTCTGGCCTGCCAGCCTAGCTCTATCTGGGAGTTTCCAGGTCAGTTAGGAAGCCTGTGTGAAAGATGGATGCAACACACACCACACACTATGATACACATATGTACGCACAGCATGCCCTACCATGCATATATAATGCAATTTAAGGCATCTTGCTTTGACATTTCAATGCACACCTTCTTTACTTTCTTTCTCCCCTTCTTTCTCAGCAATGTTTGCTGCCCCAGAAGATTCTGCAACACTTGGAGATTCTGAGGTCAGGCCTCCCTCCCACTTCCCGCACCCTACCTTGTAGACTAAGTAAAGGGATCTATCTATTGCTGACAAAGGAATATTGCTTGAGTTGGTGGGAAACAGGCAATTTACTGCAAGGTTGGGGTACACAACACAGTTTTACACTGTCTGCCTCCCCAGTTCTTTCTGTGTTTGTAGTATTCAGGCCTAACATCTTCCTGTTTTCTTAATCTACAATTTAAGCTTATTTTAAACACCAGTGCCCACCCTTAGGGTTTCCTGACATATCCTATGGGGAAGACTGCTCGCTAACTTGGAAATATAAAATAGGCTTAAAAATAGCATTACTGCCCCACCCATGCATTTTGAAAGAATAGGTATAGGAATATTCTTGTGTGAGATAAAATTGGTGTCTATCCCCTGCCCGCAGCTTCTCCTTCAGTTTTAATTACTTCCTTCCTCCCACTGTTTTTCAGACTATGAGAATTCTATCAGTCTCAAGCATGTGGGGAAGTGGGCACCGCCGGATGGCTATTGTCAGTCAGGAAATAGCTACCATTCAAACACTGTTTGCTAATGATCATATTTGATGTGATAAAATGGATGTGAATATTAAGTTGAACCATCTCGGCACCATCTCAGATTTTATAGGCAGGCATGGAAACTGACAGCTTTGCATAAACCTCCTTCCTTCTATTTTCTGTGATTCTGACATATTCACATTCTACCAAATAAGAGTGCACACCATCCTCCGCCCACTCACCAGGCGTTCACTTTATATATAGCTAGAGATATTCGATGCAAAACAAAGAAAAAAAATATTCATCTGAGGTAGAATCCGTGGCAGGCTGTTGAGGAGACAGGGGGCAAACTTTCTATATTTAATTATCAGCCCTGGTCTTGCTCTACAAAATCCTCTTGGTAAAGAAATTCTATTTGTTGTATTTCGGACTCCCACTTGTTCATTTATTCATTCCGTATGCATTGAGTGCTTCGTGGACACTTCAGACTACAGACTGTAGAAACCTAGGAGAAGGGTCTGGATTTTGTACAAGGCACTCAAATGGCTGGATGCCTTTAACTCTTCTGTCTGTGGACAGCGGAGAGGATTTGCATAGATTTTCAGAAACTGTAATTCAGATAGTAGACGCTGTTTTGCAAACCTTTGTATTTTGTGCTTTCCCGTGGTTTTTGCACAGTTGGGAAAGTGCAGATTTGTTGAAAGTGGAAACCACAGAGGTTCTCAAGGTTTCTGTTATTCCTTTGCAGTGCCTTTAAGGACTAACCACGCCCACTCCCCCAGCCACTTCTGACCTCCCTCGTCGCCATCTTCCCCTCTCTCTTATTTTTGTCTCTTGGTGTGTGTACACGTGTCTCTGTCTCTCTCTATGTTTGTCTCCATGTCTCTTTGTCTCCCTGTTTTTAAGTAATAAATGTCTCCCTCTTCTTTAAGTAATAAATGTTTAGCTTTATGTATAGCCTTATGTCCATTTACTCTGCCATCCACCGCATCCAGCCTCCTGACTCTGCCGCTTGCCCCGGGAACCTGCACTGCTCTGGCAGCCTCTGCCTGGCTCGCAGGCCGCTCAGGGCATCCCATCATATCTTTTTAAAGAACAATAGTTTCAATTTTAGGGGACCTTATATGCCTGCCGTGCATAGGTTTTTGGTCTGCAGGTCTGAATACTGTGGGTTGAGGATCACAGGATCAGTTCTCAGAATTGCATTCCTACCCAGCACTATGATGAGGAACACAAAGGGAATGCATCCATTCAGAGATATGCTAATGCTTGGTGACTACTTCACCTTCTAATTCTTCACACGATATGACAGTTCCAGATCCAAATAGGGTCATCACAACTCTGTTCTCATCCTGAATGTGTTCTACACTCTACATTTCAGTAAAATTCAGAAAACACAACTTTGTTTAAATTTCCATTCTCTAATTCTTTTTTTACTTCATTTCATTTTGTTTTCAAAAAATTACTTGTTTTTTAAATTGATTTTTAGTTACTTATTTTGTGGGTGAATGGATAAACCATGACATATGTATAGAAGTCAGAAGATCACTTGCAGGTGTTGGCTCGCTCTTTCCATCATGTGGGTTCTGAGGTTCAAAGTTGGGTTGTCAAGCATCATGACAAGTGCCTTTACCTGGTAAGCCATCTCATCAGCTTACCAATAGCCAAGGCACAGACTCTGAAAAAGAGATAGAATATCACAGTGTGTTCTGAATTCTCTGTAGGCATCAACAACCTGACCATGAAGAAGGAAAACACAGAAGACCTCCAGTTGGCATGCCCTAACAAATCACACTTGTTTCCAATTCACAGACAGACTCCATGCCTTCTGTTGATTTGGGCTGTTACTAACTTATGACTTTATATAACTGACCACTAGTCATTTTCATTCCAAGCAATTCTAGAGCCAGTCGGGCCTAGTGGATAGTCTGTGACCCAAACTACTTGAGAGGTAGAGGCTAGATGATGTCATGTCCAAAGCTAGCCTTTTCTAGAGAATGAGATAAAGGCCAATCTGGGCAATTTAGCGAAATCCTTTGTCAAAAGAAAATAAAAGGAGAACTGGGGATGTAGCTCAATGGTAGAGTGTTTGCTGTTTGTTTAGCATTTACAAAGCCTTGGGTTCAGTCAGTAATACCACATACCACACACACACACACACACACACACACACACACACAGAGAGAGAGAGAGAGAGATGAAAGAAGACTGTCTTGCCCAAGAATTACCTATTTCTGGTCTAAGAAAATTTACCTCCAGGATACACATTGTCTATAAACATAGTTCAAACAATGATCTCTGGTAGTTCAATATGTGATAACAAAAATGCACTTCCTGATCCCAGTGCTGTAACTTCCACTGAGAGGCCTGAGTATAATGCTAGGAAATCTTTAAACTTGGAAGACTCCCTGTGAAGTTGTCCAGGAAAGACATGTGGGACACTGGACCTTTTTTACCTCTGTCTCATTGTGACTATGCTCGACTATGCTGGTGGCAATAGGCTAGGCGCATGTGTTCTTTGTGAGATACTGGGCTCCTCTGATATCAGCAGCTAACAACCTGTAGTGAAGTATACAAGCAGTTGACTTCTGGAAACCCCATAAACCTGTGTTTGAAATTTTCTGCTATTGCGATCATCTTCTTTCACACTAGCTCCCATGGCAGAGTAGGTGGGTAATTTTGTTTTTTAGGAAATAGTTACATTTCCTTCTTTTTCCTCTACCCTGGCTGACATTCATCAGATTCAAGCAAAGTGTTCCATTTTTAGCAGAGTTGAGGATGAAAAAAAATCACTGAGAAACCCAGTCCACACAGACACCTTGTGGTTATCAGTAACTGCTTCTTCTTAAGGCTTTCCTGGAAGGTGTTCTCTGAATTGGTTCTCCAGCATTGGGATATATGCAGTGTCCTTCCCAATAACCTCACAGACATGGAAGCAGGTTGCCTGCCCATTGCTCTATTTTCCTTCTTGTGCAAAGACTTGAGCAAAAAATTGTAGTCAGCGATAACAAAGCCAGAAACGCTAACCAATGTGGGCATTCTAATAAACCCAACCTCTGCAGCTGGACACGTAAGGGCTCTGTCAAATATTACTTGCCTCCAGCACTTCCTGGTGTTTTCTATGGTTTTAGTGACTCATCCTAGTGCAGACTTAACTGGAAAAAAAAAAAACAGTTTCTCTCCAAACCTCAACTCCCCACAATCATATTTTAGACGCAGAAGGGAAATTATGTCGTAAGAGCAATGGTAAGAGGCACTTTTAACTGAAAATAGAACCTATCTCATCAACTACATTTACTATGTCATCCAGTGTTGAGGTCTATCTTTTCAGAAATGAGGTCATACTTTTGTGAGAAAGCTGGCTGAAGGGGCTGGGTTTTATTTCACGGCTCTCTTAAGGAAATCAATTGGTGTCAGTTGACTGGGGAACTTTATAAACATCACATTAGCATCACTTCTCTGATGGTATGCCAAGCATGAGAAACACATTCATTGTGAATTTGAATACAGATGTTATGGTGCAGGTCATCTTCTGTTCCGAATCACAGGCTGCAGCTCACCATGCCACTCTAAGCATGTGGGTATAGAGTCTTCCCATCCTCCTAAACCATGTTGTTGGCCATAGAGCCCCATGTAGAATATTTAATTAGAATATTCACCACTTTCTGCTCATGTTCAGAGTCCTCATAGCTACCCCCAAGCCAAGCTCTTGCAAGCTTGCCCTCTAGACCAATCAAGCTCTGTAGTTGGTCTCTGGGGATCCACTTTGGAGTTATGACTGCTTTGGAAGACCATGAAATGAAAAGTACTAGCTGCAAATGGAAAGAGAAGCTGTGCTCTTAAAGACCAGTCAGGGACTCAGACCCTGAAAATTCCTCTGGCAGGAAGAGGGTGGCTATCTGGAAAGAATTTCGATTTAACAAGTTTCCAAGAAATTTTTACATTACAATCTAGCTCTTTTATATTTTGTATCAATATTTATTCTTATTTTTACAAGTAATTTCTCATATAGGAGTTATGAATCTAGGCCAGAAGTTCTCCAACTGTCACCTGCATGAGAATTGTCCAGAGTGAGTCACCAACATTTGTCCATCAAGCCAGAACATCTGCACATTTGGAGAAGGACCCAAGAATCTGTGCTCCTGATGAGGTTCAAGTAACAATCGTTGTTGTGATCTAACTGCCCTCATGCCCCTTGACCGACAGGGGAACTTCCTTGTGGTCTGTAATTGACAAGGATGTTTGTGTTCTTTCTGGCCGGTGGTTTACCACAGAAGCAGTAGAGGTATAAAAGGCTTTAGCTGAGGCAAAATAAAGGTTGCTGTTCTTCCACCTGAAAAGAAGCCTCCGTGACTCAATCCTGGCACCCCCTGCCAGTCTCGGCATCCAGGCTGTGCTGGCATGGCAAATCATGATGATCTGGAATATATTTTTAGAGCCCTAATTCTATGTACAAGAAATAAAAATGATATGTTTGGCTTTGTGATCTCTTGAAACTTGATATTCTTTTATTGTTCTTTGAGAACAGCAAACTCCATGGCTTCAGTCTGTCAGTGGGAGGAAATGCAGCCTGCTTTTCTTCCAGTACAGGATAGGCTGTAACTGCAAAACAGTTGATGAAACCCATCTCTCTCTTTCTTCATACCAGGCCACATCATTCTTCATAATGGTTTACGTGACATAGCAAAATGAGTGTACCATGAATCGTAGAACAATCCAATGTCCATTTCCTTTTTTACCAAGTCTTGGGAAGAATTCCCTAATGACGGAAATATTGAAAGACACAAGAAAAAGCAAGAAAACCAGCTAGAGACAAACACATCCACATGCTGTGATTACATAGCAATACTGGAGAGAGGTGTTAGGCCAGGAAGCAGATGAGAATGTCAACAGAAGTAGAAGTAAGTGGTGTAGAAACTTCGCTAGTGTGTGAAGGGAAAGCATGGATGGGTGGACAGAGTGGTTCTGGAACTTAGTCTTAGAAGGTACTCACTAGTCATTTGCTAATTACTGCAATAACTAACTCAATAATACTTTAAGGAAGACAATTTTGGGGTAAAGAAAAAATGCTCAATTTCAGAAATTGCTCAGAATTTTCAGATGGAAAAGTCCCATTAGTCAGTTGTATCTGAACAAATACAAGGTTAGGACAAGTTTGAGGCTATAGACCCAATGTATTTATAGCAGCTACTGAAAAGAATTCACTAGGGCAGACATCCAGAGTTAGGAAGTCAAGGTCATGTGATGTGGCACACCAGTAGCAAATAAGGTCAAACAAATAAGCTCCTGGGAAGTCTAAGAAGGAACTTTCAGGAGAAAACATCAAAGGAGAACAATGTTTCAGAAGACATAGGAGAAGACCATTTGACAGAAAAATGGACATCTTATCCATTGCTGTACACAAGCCCATGAAGATAGAATTTGGGAAAAATCAATAAATTTGGAAGTTATGTCATCATAAAACTTAATTGACTCATAACAGAGTCATTTAATTTCAGTGAAACAAAGAGAGATATACAGAGGCAAGGAAGGATGTATATACTCTTCCTTGAATAGTGTAGCTGTGAGGAGCAGGGCACAGAGGTGACAGTTCTTGGTAAGGATGGTTTCTCCATGAGAAGGTTAAACATGCTTATACAATAAGATGAAAAACCATCCAGGTGAAAGAATGTGAAAACACAGAGGGAGGGAAGAGAGAAAGAGAATAAATTCCGTCAAGAAAGGCTGAGAGCACAAATTGATCTATTTGTAGAAAGATAGTGTCGATCATTGAGAGTCTTTGCTCATGAAATAGAAAGCAAAGACTCTTGTTAAGATGAAGAGGTGTCCTAGTGAGTAGGTTGTAGAAAGAGGAGATTTGAGATAATCTCTTTGCTGTGAAAGAATCTACCAAAGGCATGTGAAAAAGTAGTGTCAGGGTGATGTAGCTGTCCTGTGTAGCACCGGATATGAAACACTACATTTGTAATGACACCATGTTTTCTCAACATTGTTCAATAGTCTGAGAAAAAGAGAAAAGAGGGGATGAATTAATGGATGGCTGTATCTTCAGAAAAACAACAGGATTAAAAATCTCCCAGATGCAGCAAAGGGTATGGACTACAGATTTGAAGATACTTATGAAAATTATGAAAATGAAGAAAGCTACAAATGGACTAAGAAAACGAAGTGTTCAGAATGTTGACGAGTAAGAGCCTAAGATTTTAAGAGACAAGAAAAATTTTTAGTAGCTGATATATTTATTTTACACTTATATAACATTATGATCTAAGTATTGTTTAATATTGATTTATTAAACCTACATAATGATCTCATGGATTATTATTATTGTAGTTTCAGCCCAATTTGTTGTTTCCCCAAATTGCAGGTAAACTGGAGTTACAGCAAGGATTTAAATCTGATGCACACAGAAATGCAGTTGCCTGTAGTCACACAATATTAAGTGGAAGAAACTGGGAAATAAACTCAGGCTATTTGGCTACAGACTTGCAATCAATACTGGATCCTGCTTCCTCTTGAAGTTTTCAATTTCAGAGCTGCTCTAGGCTGATAGCTTTCAAACTTTGCTACAATTTAGATTTAGCCTGGCCAGTCTAGGAAAAAAAAATCCCGGAAAGGCTAGATACAGAGGTCAATGTTTTTTGAAGCTCTCATGATGATTGTAATCTACAGACAAGTTTGATAACTGCTGATCTAAGCTAACTGAGGAAGGAGCATAGGTCATACTGATCATATCGATGGGTAAATCAAAGTAGACAACATGAGTCAAAATAGTATAAGAAAATTCTGTTTCTCTGGTGGGAGATCTGGTGGAATTCAAAACATCTAAAGACAATTAATTGGTGTAGACTCAAGAATGGGAAGTGTATTTATTGTTCTTGTTGTGGCTAAAGATCTGCTTGGAGGGAGAGAGGGAGAGATGGAGGGAGAGAGAAAAGGAGGAAGGGATGGTTATTTGACTCCTGGTGGGGAAGACAATATCTCTAAACATGACAGTTGTGTGAAGCGGTCATTCACATTGCATACACAGTCAGGAAGGAGAGAGAGAGATGAATTATGGGGCTGTGTTTACCTTTTCCTTTTTACCAGTCAGGGACCCAGGCTCATGGAGCATGGCGCTACCCACATTCAGGTTTTGTTTTCCCACTCCTTATTTAACCTCTTTGGAAATACACTTATAAATGTTCATATAAAAAATTTGTAGGTGCTTCTAAATCTTTTCTGGTTGACAAGATGAATCATCACAGGGAGTAAGGCAAAAGTCCTGTTAGCAAGCATCCTGAATAATAATAATAATAACAAAAATAATGTCTAATTTATAACCCCTGCCCCAGAATTTACTAGAATAACTTATTATAACAATAAAAAGACTGTATTTTAAAAAAATGAATGGCTAGGCTCTCTTATGTCTCATATTCTGGAGTAAGGTGTCTTCATCTACTCTTGTGCTCTCGCTCTTATGCAATCCAAACTGACATTGTCAAACAAAACCCAGTAGCAATAGCTCAAATCCCAGGGTAGGGAACCAAAATATGTGTATAAAAACACAGAGCAGGTGACAAAACATATATGGATATAATATCCAAGTACAAATTGTCATTTAATTTGTTTGATTATAACAAAAGTAATACCCATTATAGAACATATTTTTATATGCCATTTGAGAAGAATACAGTTCAATTAAAGTGTGAAATATTATTAATTCAAAGATACATCATCATTCTAGAATTATTAAGATCTTGCTGTCCAGAAGAATAGATATATTAGAGTTGATGGGATTGAGATTTTGAAAAAAAAAAACTATAGCAAACTTCCAAAATGGAAAGAGCAAGAGGACTAAAACCTCTGGTCTTAATAAGGCATGATTCAAATTTTAAAATACTTTGTTTAGTGTGTTCAGAGAGATTCACAAAGTATTAGTTGTAGAAGATAAAAATATTGCTATTTCAATGAGACTATAAAAAAAGAGTTTTGGGAAATTTAAAGTATAATTGTCTTTATAAAAATTTAACCAAAGGTCAGCAAAGCTAATATGCTGGATGCTTGATCTCCAGTGTGATGGACTTTTTTTTTTCTTTTTTGGATGCAAGAATTTTTTTGATACAATCTTTTCTCGTTTTACTTAGCTATCCCCATTCCCACTCTCTCCCCTCCTTTTGCCCCACCCCTCCCTATCCACTCTTCACAAAGGATATGGCTTCCCATGTGGAGTCTACAGAGTCTCACACATCACTTTGAGGCAAGACCAAGGCCCTCCCCCTATATCTAGAGTCAGAAAGGTACCTCTCCAAAGATAATGTGTTCCAAGACACCAGTTCAAACACTAGGGATAAATTCTGGTCCCACTGCCAGTAGCCCCACAGACTACTCAAGTTTCACACCTGTCCCCCACATTCAATGGGCCTAGTTTAGTCCTGTGCAGGTTCCTCTGCTATCAGTCCAGAATCAGTGAGCTCTCACTAGCTCAGGTCAATTGTTTCTGTAGGTATCACCATCATGGTCTTGACCCCTTTGCTCATATTATTGCTCCTCTCACTCTTGAACTAGCCTCCAGAAACTCAGGTCTGTGCTTTGTTGTGGGTCTGTATCTGCTTCCATCAATTGCTTATGGATGTTTTATGATGATAATTAAGATAGTCACCAATCAGAATGGCTATAACCAAAAACACCAACAATAACTTATGGTGGAGAGGATGCTGAGTAAGGGGAACACTCCTCTACTGCTGGTGAGAGTGCAAACTTGTACAGCCACTTTGCAAATCAGTGTGTTAGTTTCTCAGAAATTTTGGAATCAAGCTACCTCAAGACCCAGGAATACCATTCTTTGGAATATACCCAAAGGATGCACACTTATAACACAAGTATGTTTGCTCAACTGTGTTCATAGCAGCATTATTCATAATAGCCAGAACCTGGAAAAAAAACCTAGATGCCCTTCAACTTTATCAATGGATAAAGAAAATGTGGTGGGTACATTTACACAATGGAGTACTACTCTGTGGAAAGCAAGCAAGCAAGCAAGCAAACAAACAAACAAAAAACAATGACATCTTGAAATTTGCGTGCAAGCAGATGTAACTAGAGAAAACCATCCTGAGTGAGGTAACCCAGACCCAGACTGAGACAGACAAACATGGTATGTACTCACTCATGAGTGGATATTATACATGGATATTATACATGGATTATAGTGGATCTATATAGTCCATGATCCCAAGGAAGCTAGGTATCAAAGAGAACTGTAAGAGAGACATACATGTATACCCCAGGAAAGGGGAAATAGACAAGACCTCCTGAGAAAACTGGGAATGAGGGGGCAGGAGAAGGAAGAGTGGAAGGGAAAGGGGAGGAGAAAAGGGAAGGGGGAGGAGAACATGAGGGAATGGGATGCTCAAGATGGGGGAAAGACAGAGAGGGAGAAAAAGGAAAGGGATATCTTGATAGAGGGATTAACAAGAAATATGGCACTAGGGAAATTCACAGGAATCTACAAAGATGACCCCTACTAAGACTCTAAGTAACAGTGGAGAGGACACCTAAACTGCCCTTCCCCTGTAATCAGTGCGATGGAATTTTTAAGGGCTAGAACCTATTGGAAGCTGATTTAGGGAGACACAATTTTTAATGGGTGGTGTTTTGAGGTTTCTAAAGCTATGAAGAGACACCATGGCCATAACAATTCTTATAAGAGAAAAACATTTAATGTGTGGCGTACATTTTCAGAGGATTGGTCCATTATCATCATGGTGGGACTTGGAGGTATACGGAAAGACATGGTACTAGAGCTGGAATTGAGAATTTTACATTTTTGATCTGCATGCAACAAGAAGTGAACTGATTTACCGGAAGTCATTTGAGCATATATAAAACCTCAAAGCCTGACTCTGTAGTGACATATTTTCTCCAACAAGATCACATCTACTCCAACAGAAAAATGGACTAAGAAGTGGGCTATTGTAGAACTAAAAATTTTTCCTTAGGATTTTTAAACAGTATATAAAATGACATAAAATATCATAGAAAAGTTCAAAGTTAGGAGGTCACTGGAGATTATGCAATACAATTAGGTGCTTATTTTTCAAATAAGAAATGTGAAAGAGAAGAACAAAATTTTAATCAATGTAACACATAATAATTTAGAACTAAAATGGATCTAAGTTTTTAGATTCAGTGCTAGCATAATGTGGAGGAAAGTGAATAAAATAATTCAAATTTTAAAGATGGAGGGAAAATGATGTGGGATGCACTTCTGTATGATGCAAATAGGTTTAATTGCTATTTGTTAATAGAGAAGCTTATTTGGCCAATAGGCAGGCAGAATAGAATCCACAAAATGTCAAAACTTTTAATATATTCTTTTTGTTAAGTTACTAAAATATTTATATGCATTTACTAAAGCAAACAAAAATAGAACATGATTTTGAACATTTCACTAGAGATTTTCATCAGAGGATTCTGTTTTTGATACAATGAAAATATTAACTTCTGCATAGGTCCATTCACAATGAATATTTATGAAATTTATTTAACTTTGATTTTTAAAGACAAACTCCATAAACAAAGTATAGATAGGTAATAAATAGTCATTATTTACCTTATATGGTACAGAGTCAAAAATAACCTACAGTAGATATAGGCAGGTAGTTTATAGGTAGTTATTATACAGATGAATATAAATTAAATATATATACATAAGCATTAAAATATCTGTTTAAAATATACTGTTTAAAATTGCAAAAGTAGAAAGAAAGATGTAAAATATTAAATTTAATGTAAAATATTAAAAGAACAGGGTAGTGTTCGTGGGCTGAATTCTTTGATTACAGGTTGGAAGATAAGAATATTATCGATATCAATAGAGATCATTAACCAGAAATTTAAAAATAGAAACATCCCAAACCAGTTTACTTCTTGGGAGCAGAACAGTGGGAAAGGGAAAGGTTTGTTCTTATTTCATACCTACATATCATGCTTGGGCTTTTATTACTACTGTTTTTATGATTAAAGAAAAAATGAACAGTCAAGGCGATAGCAAAACAAATTTATAAAGCGGGATTTGCTTCCTTGTAGACATCTCCCAGCTCCCACAGCTAAAAAGTAAGCCTTGATCACCCAGGCACAGATAATCCATAAACCTCATTACAGCCGGGAACTTCTATGTCCTCTCCATCATCACAATAGCTTATTTTATTACCCACAACCACCAAAATAGAATTGATTTTTACTCATTTTGCCATGGCCACATGCTGGGCTCTAGTGAGAAGCAAAATGACCAAAAGGCACACTGCCACAGGAAGAAAAGAACAGCCTAAAGACACCACTGGTTTCTGACTTGAAAATAGTCCCCGAATAATGGGAGCTGCTCCAGGGAGCATGCCTGCCACAATTCAGGACTCTGCTCAATTGGAAGCATGTATTTCTTTATAAACCCAGTAGGAATTTACCACAGTCTATAGCATAATGAAGTCAATTTTCATATCAATGTTAGAAAAATCTATTGTGAAATTTCACACTATCTAGTGAGGGTCTAATAGGCAGGTCTGGGGACAAAACTGAGATGAGCTGCAGAGGCAGTCTATCACGTGGGGCTAGAAAGTATTTTCATGGTTGAGTTTTGACTGAGATTAGTCAACAAACTCACAAGTATATTCAGCTGAGTTTGGTTGCAACCTTTGTATTGAATAAATACAAATGCCTCTCACACTTATCTAATTGTTTAGTGATCAGTTGAATGGAGTAGTGTGGAAAGTACAAAGAAATCCTACTGACTAATGTAAGAGTCAGGCAGGGGAAACTTACCTTCCCATCTGCTATCTCTGGCACTCATTAATCACACTGGCATTTAGGAAATGGCAGCCAGGTGCCCAGGATAGTAGAAAATGGAAGCTGTAAGAAAAAAAATGAAAGAAAGATTTGAGGGTATTTTTAATCCCCCCAAGATAAGTGTTATGAAAAGGGGATGAGAGAAAATGCCCCAAACTTAGCAACTACTTCTCCCAACATTATCAATTTTCACGCGCCAAGTTCCTCCTTTTATTCCCAGATTGGAGGAAATAAGCACTTGGAAATGTTAGGAAAACATTTTTCATCCCATTCTTAGTGATTAATGATTCATTAATTTGGGAGTCTACTCACAATGCAACCCATTATGATATTGAGTAAACCTGGTTTTGGCAATTAAATAATGGCTATCCACATCTGGATTTCAGTTTCTTTTACTTGATAAAAATCCCAAATACCAGATTGTCTGAGTTGTTAGCACATGCCTGAAAATCTCATTCCAGTATACTGTGGGTGAGTTCTTCTACAGTCGTTCCTGAAATGTGTGTAAGTTAGCACTAGGTGACAGGTGAGATGTTGGTGTACCAATGACAAGAGGAATGATGCGGGCTGACACTGTGATGATCCTATTACTGTCAGAGATTTCTTATCTCATTTTATATTTAATTAGTTGAACTAGATAATATTCTATTTTTACATTTAGAATACTACAGAGCAGTTTGTGTATTTTGAAAGGCAATTTTCCTCTTCACCTTGTGTGTATGTGCATGAGGTATTTGTTTTCACACTTGTGCACATGCCTGAGTAGAGGACAGTGGTTGTTTTTAGATTTTAATCCATCACTTTCTACTTTATTCACTGAGCCAAGTTTCTTCCTGAACCCAGAGCTCATTGGTTAAGCTAATTGATCTAGAGAGTTTGCCTAGGAAACTTCCTATCTCTACCTTTAGTGAGCTGGGATTGTATGTAGGTAGCCATATCTGCCCAGATTTGATGTGGGTTCTGAAGATTGAACTCAGGTCCTCATGCTTGCACAGAAAATTATTCATTGCTCCATCTCCCTTGCTTGAAATGTAATTTCTTAAATTTCCTAATATAAAATATAGAAATGTTGGAAATACTGTTTTTTTTAAAGTTTGTTTAATATATATGGGTGTTTTGTCTGCATGTACATCTATCTGCCCATCAGAAGTCATCTGATTCCATGAGGTTACAGTTATAGATGGCTGTGAACCACCATGTAGGTGCTGGGAACAGAATCCAGGACCTCTAAAAGAAGTCAGTGTTCTTAACTGCTGAGCCATTACTCTATCTCCCAAAACTTTGTTGTTGTTTAAAACAGGGTTTCTCTGTGTAGTAGACCAGATTGGCCTTGAACTCACAGAGATCTACCTGCCTCTGACTCCCAAGTACTGACATTAAAGGTGTGTATCACCACCACCCAGTGGAAATTCTATTAAATTATTGTATAAAATGGTCTCTTAATAAAGGATTGCAGAAGGGGATAAGGCTGTGACTGGAGTTTTGGCTTAAAAAGTTCAGAGGAGATATTTGGTAGACTAATATGTAAGTATAATTTATTTAATCCAATTATAAGTCAAACCTCCAGATTCTTTTGAATTAAAGTAAAATAGTCACTCCCGTTGCAATAGAATATGCCATAGTGCAACTTCATATGATGTCATAATGCATAAACAACACTAGATAGAGATAGTTTAAAAAGACAACTAAGTACGAAGAGGGAGTGAAACTGAGTGCAAGATTGTAGCTCAGTTGGTAGAGCATTTACCTAGTATATACATACCAGTTCAGTCCACAACATATTATAAGCTGCAACTGATGATGAGTGAGTGCCTGTAATCCCAGCACTCAGACAGTAGAAGCAGAAGGATCCAAAGTCCAAGACCATCAGAAGTCCAAGAACCTCAGAAGCCTAAAGTTATTAGAATTCCAATATTATTGGAATTCCAAGGCCATCAGAATTCTAAGGTCATTAGAAGTCAAAGGCCATTAGAAATCTAAGTTTATCAGATGTCCAAGACCATCAGAAGTCTGAGGCCATCAGGTGTCCAAAACAATCAGAATTCCAAGGTCACCAGAAGTCCAAGGCCAATGCAAGTTCAAGATCATCAGAATTCCATGGACAGGAGAAGTCCAAGGCCATCAGAAGTCTAAGGCCATCAGGATGCTGTGGCATAATGCTCTTGTACACTGTAAAAATTTGTTACTCGTATTGGTTTAATAAAACACTGGTTGGCCAATGGCTCAGTTGTATTCCTAGCTAGCACTTACATCTTAAATTAACCAATTTCTATTCATGTATGCATCACCACAAGGCTGTGGTTTACCAGTAATGTTCTGGCATCATTCTCCTTCGGTGGCTACATGGAGTTTCCTTCAACTCTGCCTATTATCTCTCCCCCCTCACCCCGTGTGTGTGTTCAGATTTCACACCTAACTTTAGTCTGTTTAGTCATTAGTCAAAATAATTTTATTCATTAACCAATAAAAGCAACACATATACAGAAGGACATCCCTTATCACAAGGTCATCAGAAGTCCAATGCCAACAGAAATCCATGGCTATCAGAAGCCTAAGGATATCAGAATTTCAAGGTCATCAGAAGCCGAAGGTCATCAGAAATCTAAATTCATCAGATATCCAAGTTTATCAGAAGTCCAAGGTCATAAGAAGTCCCAAGTCACTAGAAGTCCAAGACTATCCTCAGTTACATATGATAACTTTTGGTACATGAGACCCTGTCTCTTTTCTCCTTTTGTTGTGATAAATGATGGCAAAGGAAGGAGGCAGGAAAGAAGATGCTGCTTGATCTGAATTCATTAATGGAATAGACTGAGCTAACACCTTTGACTATAGGCACCAGTCTCACCCTCTCTACCACAGTAACAACACCACCAACACATACCCTTGCTACACATTTTTTTTAAAAAAAGCTTTCGAATTTTTGTTTTGTTTACTTTTAAATATTTCTTTCATTTTTGAGAGTATAATATAGTCACACCACTTCCCCCTTCTCTTCTTCCTCTAAACCTTCCACATACCCTTCCTTGCTCACTTTCAAATTCATGGCCTCTTTTTTCAGTAATTACTGCTGTATGTACATATATACATACATATACCTAAATATAACTTGATCGGCCTGAATAATGTTACTTGGATGTATTTTTTCAGAAATGATCATTTACTACTTCACAACCAATTGTTACACTCTTCTCTGGGTAAGACTATTTCTCCTACTCTCAGCTAGCTGCTTGTAGTTCTTTCTGTCCAGTTGAAGCCTCCTGGGCTTTCCCAATCCATGCAGGCGTGAAGTTTTGTTACCCTCATTCAGGTCATGTTTAGGCAGCCATGTCAGAGAGACTTTATGAGTATAGTTTCTGCCATTACTAGGAGACACAGTGTCACAGCAAAGTCCCTGATCCTTTGGGACTTTGATCTTACAGTCTTTCCAACCCCACTTCTGCAATGTTCCCTAGGTCTTAGGTGCAGGAGTTGGTTTTTAGATGCATCCCTTGAACCTTGGCTTTACAACTTCACAGTTTTATTGACTGTAGTTTTCTGTGATGTTCCCTGTGTGAAATTCTGAAATCCACAAAATTAGAATGCCTATTTAGTTAGTTGGTCATCTTCATCCCTACCCGGCCAAATGATTTCTCCTCTTATATTAAGCACAGTATTTATTGGATCCTTCTGCATAATATCCAAAGGAAAAGTGCCTTCTATTTCGGAATAGAATGTTCTTAATAACACATAATTTCATAGTTAATGTATTCAAATGTGCATTTCATCACTTAGATTGTCCTATGCTGACATGCTGCCAAAATATCGAAATTAAGAGAGCCAAGATTAATTACCAAAAAGTTGTGATGCATGTTTTAAAGCACAGAAATGGAACTCACCTCATCAGCTGTGGGGAATACTAAATACTTTCTCCTGCAAAGAATATTTAGACTGTTTGATTATTTTGGCAGTTGTTACTATTGGATAGTCCTCTTGGACTATCATTTGTGGTTGTCTTTTCGAATAGGGTTTGAATTTTTATGGTAAGTCTCATATAGTTATACTTGGCTTCCCCTTCCTAAGTTCGCTGAATGCAAAGCCACCTTATTGCACTACATAGGAGTCCTGTATCAGAGCAGTGATAAGCAAGTGATAGTTACCAGTTATGTATTTGGTGATCCATTTACGTTCTAACATTTCACCACGAGTGATTCTTTGAACTGATTTGTTTACTTATAATGATGTCTGAATACTGAATTTGCAGAACTGCTTAAATGAACATAGACTCAGTTCTTGTGATAGTTTCTCACTTGTACGTCAGCAGACAATGCACAGAGAATACATGCCATACCTTGTCCTCTCTGGCACTACTAACTTATCGAATGTTTGGCAAACAATTCCATAGATGTTAATAAACTCTCAAGTACATATGTTTAACTTAGTAATTTATAAATTATCTATGCTAGAATTGACTATTCTTGCTAAAATGGATGTAACTCAACCCTGAACCCAAATAACAAATTGGAATTAGCAGTTTTGCTCAGCTTAAATGTACATCAATAATTCTTAAGTAGATTTTAAAAATAGTAAGAGCTTTTCAAAATATTATACATAAATGTTTTAAAATAAAATGAATGATTATATTATTAATGTGATGTTATGTCATTGTATCAAATTTATAATGATACAGTACTATTTGGGTATGAAATATCTCATCAGAAGATCAATGGTACTGAATGTTGGTTTCCCAGCTGAGGGAACTATTGAAAGGTGACTGAATCAATAGAATAATCTATAGCTTAATGGATAATCAGGAAGAGGGGCCTCATTGAAGGAAGCAGATTACTAGGCCTATGATTTTGTAAGGCATATCTTCTTCTGAGTCCCCTCCTCTCTGTTTCTCTACTTTCTGTCTATCCTGAGGTAAGCAGCTTTACTTAACAAGTCATGCCCTTAAATCATGATGTTTCCACCTTAACAGACCCAAAGCAAAGGTGCCAGCTAACTATGGACTACAACACTTGAAACTATGGATCAAAATATGACCTTCCTGTTTTAAGTGGCTTTTTCAGGTATTTCGATACATTAATGACTAATAGAACTTATAAATTTTAACCTATCTTTGGTTGCAATAAAGACATTTTTATAAGAAAAAGTTATTGAATTAGTAAATGTATAATCTTAGTCTCATAGATGAATCCATATCTTATTTTGGGCATATGGTGGTAGAAAATTCTGAAGGATAAAGTTAAGAAGTAACAGACAAAATTGTTCTCCTGGACCAAACCCAGCAAACACCAATTGCTTCTTCTTTTTCCAGGGTATTTATTGGCCCCATCTAGAAACTTGAAAAGAGAGTGGAAAAGAAAATCTTTTATCTAGGAGGAAAACACTAAAGTGATCCAGACACTAAGACTCTTGTGATGGCTAGCTTTTGTTATAAACTTGTTGGGCCTTCCATTTGCTCAGGGAACACACTGCTGAGAATGTCTACAATGTTCCCAGAAAGGTTTAAGGGAGGAGGGAAGACTCACTTTCCAGTATCAGTAGCACCATATCATAGACTGAGATCCAGGCAGCGAAGAAGGAGAAAAGGAGCTAAGAGTCAGCATTCCTCATTCTACTTCATGACTGCAGGTGCATATAACCAGCTGCCTCACGTTCCTGCCGCCATGTTTGGATGGGCTGTGCCCTCAATCTGTGAGCCAAATAGAGCCTTTTTCCCTTCAGCTGCTTTCACTATGTATTTTGTCACAGAATTGAGAAAAGCAAATAATACAATTATCATAATAAAGTGATTTGAATCATTATCCAGTCTTAGAAATTCCACTACGGCAGCACTTGAAAAGTAAGCTAAAATGAGTAGTACAAATTTAGGTCGAGTCTACAAACGGCCCATCAGTGAATGGGGGCTAATCAAATAAAATTGATCTGAGTGTTCCAATTAAGTAACAGCTGAATCATAAAAATCTCTTAGAGGCAAAGAAATCACATGTTTAGAACACAGGGCATTTACCTCTGGGGAGGGAATGGTGGTCTTGTACTTCTATGGGACAGACATCACAACAAATTCTACTAAGAGCAAACCTGGGGCATACCACATCTGACTTCCAACCATTCTTCACATCATCTTCTCTTTTGGCTTCTGATAAGGATATCAACACGGATATCCATGTAAATGTTTTCCTGTTCACAAGTTGGGATTTTTCAGCAAATAGAACTCTTGCTAAAAATTTATTGCATATTATTTCTGGGATGATTAAGCAAATAAGCAGATATTAAGGATTCTAATTTGGGCCAAGATTATTGATAATCAGAAATGTCCCATTTAAATTATATTTATTATATTCTTATTGCTAAATACTTAAGATATAGTTTCCATTTAAAATAAACCAGATATTTATGATGGAAGTGAATGAACAATTGGTTCATTCATTTTCTAATTAATTGTTCTGATTTTCTTGTATTAAAATAAAGGTTTTCTAAAACATCTGCACTTTACAAAATTCATTTATTTATTACTATGCTTTATGTCTAAGTATCTAAAAAGTCATTGTATAGACAGGCATAGTGGCAACACTGGTAATTCTAGCACTTGAGAGGCAGGGGCAGGAGAAAAAATTTGGGTTTCTGAATCCCTGTCTCAAAATAAGTAAATAAAATAAAATGTTATCATCTGAGGATCCTCTGGGGATGGGAGCATGTGTGTGTGTGTGTGTGTGTGTGTGTGTGTGTGTTGTATTGTGCGCATGTGCATACACATGTGTATATGTGTGTGCATGTACGTGTACACACCTTTGTGTGTTTTGTCCATGTGTGATTATATAAAACAATATTACTTTTGTCATTCTTATCATCTGCCCTTGGTTTTGTCGAACTGTGGTACTGCTGACTCCATTAGTGAGGCATCCTGTGGACTGATCTCACACACCTTCCACTTAGCTGTTGAAAATCCCCCACCTGAAGTTACCTTGGCAGCACAACTGCGTTCTTCCAAGTCGATCCTTTTTCCTTTCCTTAGGCAGCCATGAGCAGGTTCTTGTAGAATTCCTTCAGGCCCATGAAAAATATCCCTGTATGTTGGACCTACCAATCTGGGGACATGCAGATGGTTCCATCAAATTGACCTGCTTACTTATTCTAGGAGCAAACGGCTATGGACATAGCCCCTTGATTAGTTCTCTAGTATTCATCCGATGGAAGTTACTCTTTCACACTACATGAAAATGAAAATTCTCTAAAGAGTCCTAGTAAAGCTCTCATACCTGGAAAGTGTGGATTAAGTTCCATGTTCCATATTGGGCAGGGCAAGGCATATAAATGTGCATTATTTGAATATCTTCTTAGGAAGTAATTTTTCAAATTTCCCACTTCCTTTCCCTGACCCTTTACGTGTCACTTTATATGATTGGTTAACAATCATAAAGCTATTCACCAAGCCTCCTTGATGAGTCATCTCACGTTAGAATACAAATTGGGAAAATGCTTATTTCATTTTGGTCTGACCTTTAGGGATTCAGGCTAAACAATGAGCTTAAAGAAATTTATTTTAATATCTTGCTATACATTAATATCTTCTATGTAATGAGTGTCGGATGTACCAACAATGCATACTGGCTTCCATGCTCACATTCTATGCACGAGTGACTGTGATATCAAGATTGAAACGTGCACCAAATATGACCCTGAGCCTAGTTCACCCTGTAAAGGAACCTGTTAAACCCATACTGCATATATGTAGGAATTCATTTCCTAAAAATAATATAAAATTGGATTTCATTAATTTCTCATATATTAATCAAAGCTGAAATATATTCAGAGCACTGACAAGAGAATGTGCCTTTCTGAAGTTACTTAAAATCTAGCTCACTCCATGGTATAAGTGTGTGATGTTCTCTATAAAAAATGCATACACAATAAATAAAAGAACAACATTTGTGAAGCAAGATGAAGATATAGAAGCAAAAAGATAATGGTCTTTGGTTATTTAACTGTTAAGCTGAGTAAATTTTAAATTTCACCTGGATTTTTTGGTTTGCTTTGTTTTGTTTTGTTTTTTGTTTTTTTTTCTTTGTTTGTTTTTTTCTGTGATCATGAAGGCTGTCTACCAAACAGGCTGGTAGAGTTCCTGCCACCTCCAAAAGCTGAGGTGTGTGAGTAAATTATTATTCTATAGAAAAGAGAACATGATCCACATTTTGATTTCTGATTTATGTGTTTGATGATGTACCTTCCTTCTACTTCACCGAGCACCATAGAACGCAGAATTTTATAAGAGTTCAAAATGGCAGTTAGATGAAGCAAAGCTAGGTCAATTGATGGTTTGTTATAGGAGGAGGAGCAGAGGTGGGAGGGAAGTCAAAACCCTGTGAAAGGTCTTTTCTCCAATATCTGTAGGACAATGGGACTTCTAAACAGTGTTTCATGGACTAAGGGGAACACTCATCCATTGTTGGTGGGAATGCAAACTTGTGCAGCCACTTTGGAAATCAGTGTGGCAGTTTCTCAGGAAACTGGGAGTCAACCTACCTCAGGACCCAGCAATTCCACTCTTGGGAATACCAAGAGATGCCCTATCATACTACAAAAACATTTGTTCAACTATGTTCATAGCAGCACTATTTGTAATAGCCAGAACCTGGAAACAACCTAGGTGCCGCTCAATAGAAGAATGGTTAAAGAAGGTATGTGTCGCGCCCGCCACGCCAGCAAGGAAGATGCAACACTGGACTCTTCTTAACTGTGGTTTATTCAGGACCTTAGAATAATCTTCTCACCCTCTCGCTATCTCTGGCAACCTCTCATCCCGGGCAGAGCCAGCCCGCAGCTTAAATAACCTCTGGGTAGCTAACCCCAGCAAGCTACATGGGAAACGCAGATAGGTCCAGAAATGCGGAAGCAAGCCATATCTTAGCCTTAGCCATATATGGAGTTGTTACACACCCGAGAGCAGTCACCGTTGGAAAGGTGGAAGGTGGGAATCAGAGCCACCTGTAAGGCGTGGCATCACGCGACTCTCTACAGGTATGGAACATATACACATTAGAGTTTTACTCAGCGGTAAAAAACAATGACATCTTAAATTTTGCATGCAAATGGATGGAAATAGAAAGCATTTTACTGAGTGAGGTAACCCAGACCCAAAAAGAAGAATATGGTATGTACTCACTCATAAGTGGATTCTGACCATAATTAAAGGACATTGAACCTATAATTTGTGATCCTAGAGAAGCTAAATAAGAAGGTGAACCTAAAGAAAAACATATAGTTATCCTCCTGGATATTGGAAGTAGACAAGATTGCCAGGCAAAAGTTGGGTGCACGGGTGTGAGGGTGGTGAATGTAAGGGGAGATAGGTAGAGAGAAGGGAGAAGGGGAGGATTGGGGAGAACTTGGCGGAATGGGATGAGTGGGATGGAGGAAGGGTGGATATGGGAGCAGGGAAGTAAATATCTTAATTAAAGGAGCCATTTTAGGGTTCGCAAGAGACTTGACTCTAGAGGTGTTCCCAGGTCCAAGGAGAGGTCCCCAGATTGTTCCTTGGGCAGCAGAGGAGAGGATGCCTGAACTGGCCTTGTTCCATAGCCACACTGATGAATATCTTGCATATCACCATAGAACCTTAATCTGGCGATGGATGGAGATAGAGACAGAGATCTACATTGGAGCACTGGACTGAGGAGCAGAAGGAGGGAGAACATGAGCAAGGAACGAGGGGTGGGTCCACCCACTGAGACGGTGGAACTGATCTAATGGGAGCTAACCAAGGCCAGCTGGACTGGGACTGATGGAGCATGTGATCAAACTGGACACTCTGAACATGGCTGACAATGAGGGCTGACTGAGAAGCCAAGGACAATGTTCTTGCAGGCTCTAGACTCTCAGTGCTTAACTTTCAAAAACAATCACCAGATACCAGGAATAAAGAAGATGTGGGTTCCTGTTACTACTCCACACCCTTGGCAGTCTGGTCCCCATCCTTCTGATCTTCAATGTACATGTAGTAACAAAGATCAAACAATGGAAGGTGCCAGTGTGTCCAAGTGCCAGTCGGAGTGAGACGCCACCATCCCCTCCCCTCCTGAAACAGTAGTTACTTCCCAATTCTTATTTTGGTTCATTGTCTGATTTGAGTATTTACTATGTTTGTTAAGAAATATCCATCCCATTTCAAAATAATCAACTTTATACCAATGGATGAAAGGAAGGGACACCACTTGCTCATCCTTGAGACAATTTGCTGTTTCACCCTTGACTCAGTTCACTTTTTTAAAAGCAAAATATTAATTTTAAAACAGTAAATTTTAAAATTTTATTAATCAATTAATTAACTTTTCCTCAGCCCAGTCTCAGTTTACCCTCCCTCTTCTCCTCCTAGTTCCTCCCCAACCTCCCTCTACCCAGCCCCTATCCCTTCACTTCAGAAAATCGTATGCCTTCCAGGTGGCCTTCTTGTTGGACTCCTGGCAGAGGGAGCCCGCGCTGTCTCTGACTCTGTTGTCTTCTGGCCGTTAGGACAGAGAAAATGGGACACATAGCTTCCTTCGGTCCGTAATCAAGAGACTAGAGCTGTAATGTGCTTCTGGAGCTTGTGGGGTGCATGCAGGTTGGTGCTAGCTTCTTTCAAGACTAGTTTAGTAGTATTCAACCTCCCCTCCCCCCCCAAGACAGACACAGAAATCACAACTTTGTTCTCAGGTTTTGATCTTCAGTCAAATAAGTAGCCTTGGAAATGAATGAAGATGCTGGATACCATGGGTAAAAATATATAAGGCAACTATGTTACAAGTAGGTAGGTAAGAGCATGTATGTTATAGTGACTCTGGAAAGTGCTGTGTGCATGCTCTCTGCTTTTTTATTTAACAGAGACATTAAGGGAGTAGAGAACTGTACATTTGACTCCTGGGAAAGAAAGAAGCTGAAAAATTGCAGTGTTAAAAAATGCAAATGGTCTGTTGCAGTTTTGTTAAAGGCTTAGTGATTTTATAAAACTATATAAAAGGCTGATACAGCATTGTGTGTGTTGTGTTGTGTTATGGGTCCCTCTCACAGTCCTTGCGTTTGAACAGATAGTGTGGAATAAACCTATCATGAAAAGCTGAATTCATATTCCACCTCAAAGGAATGGAAATGGGAAGGGTAACGTTTCTATTTCATCTCATGCTTATTTATTGCCTAAGAGCTTAAGCAAAATAGAAAGATGGTGAGTTAGTTGTGGGGGAGGGAAGGGAAGGCTTGATTTGTCTTGAATGTCTTAGGCACACCTGTTATTGCACTGGTACTTTGCATGGCCAATGTGCTTTGTCCTGTAATGACTAAGCTGGTAAAGGGCATGCATGATTCCACAAAGGATGTTCTAGCAATAACAATCTAGACGTGACATTGGCTATGAAAGCCTTTATGAGGTTAGTGTTTAACATCCAGGGCATTTATTCTGTGCCTAATGAACAATGAGGTCATTCTGACACCGTGTGAGCAAGTCCCTCCCATCCAGCAGCTCTTAGCATTATCCTAGGTCGTATATGCGCCCGCACACCATGCATTAAATCTTTGCAAGAGCATATAATTTCCACCTTTGAAACGCTAACATCTATCTTAGGTCAGCACAGAAAGAATGCTTCAGTCTTATTCTGCATTTTACATTGTCTGGGAAGAATTTTCAGTCTCCCTGTTATTCCATATTAGCTCTAAGGTTGAGAATTAAATTATGCAGCAGTTAAAAAAAAGAAGCAAAGCTGTCTAGAACAGAGCTCCTATTGAGACGGTGAGCATAGCAGAAAATTTCCAAAGGGAAAGAAAAATGGATGACTCCTATAAACTAAAACAGGAGAGAGGGATGCAGGAATATGCCTAATACTGACTAAATCCAGAAGAGCCTTTAACCCACAAATGTAAAATTCAACAGGGTTGTAGAGATACATAAGAAATTGAGTTTCAATTCGATATGAAGGCACATGAGAAAAGAAGAAAGAGAAATTAGAACGATATAAAATTCACTTTTGTCTCCTTTAACACCAATGTGATCTTTTAGCTTTTCATATCAATTTGTCTTCAATGTTTTTAAAGTAGAAAATGGAAAATGAGAGCTAGAGACACATCTAGAATCCATCGCTGCCCTTAACTGTGGAAGCACTGATGCCTGCTATTGCAAACTGCGAAGTGCATGAAGAACTGAGTAGGGGGCACTAGGGGACCATGTCAACGAGGCTTATTCATTCATTTATTTATTTATTTATTTATTTATTTATTTATTTACTATTTTTAGCCCTTTTGCTTAGATTTTCAAAATGAAAAATATTGAGAAAAAATATCCTCTCTGAATGATGAACTCATAGAGCTGGGAGGGACCTGGGAAGACTAAGTCCTCTGCTATGACACTACAGTATCCAGCATTCTTTTACTAGCAGCAATGACAAATGACCGGATCCTACCTGGACACTTCCAGGGATTGGTGTGTAGCTATAGTTATTAGAAAGGGCCTCCGCAAACTGATACAATTTTTCTTCCTCTTATTCCCCACTATCAATCTTCATTCTGCCCCCACAGAGCTCCACGGAGTAGTCACATCCTTCTTTCTGAAGGTGGTAACACAAACAACCTTGGAGAGAGAAGGCAGGGTATAGCAGAGGAGTGATGGCCTGTCAGTTATAGGAGAGACTGTGAAGTCATTCCTCATGTGGATCCAGCTTTGAGAGGGGAAGCTCAAAAAGACACTTGATGGAAAAAGAGCAAGCTGAAGGTGGAATCCACTTCCTAATGAAGAGGACTCATGGGAAATGCATGAATAAAGAGTGGTATCTTCAAACCAGAAGTTGGAAACATGGAAGATGTTGATAATATGAAAGAAGAAGGAAGAAGTACTTAATGTTTTAAAATCATCGGGGTGAAAAGACATGGAATTTTAAAGAACCAGTGAGCTGTGAGATAATGTATTTCCTAGGAATTGCCGTTAGTTGTTCTGGTCTTTGATTTCTGATTTTCATTCTCATTCTCTCACCCTCTCCAGTATTTCTACCTGTGTGTAATTTAATGGATTTGAATCTGGTTCTGTTGATACTGTTATATCATTATGATCCTTGTGTTCAATATGACAAGAAATAGCTCTGGCACTCCAATCAATAACAGAAAGCTGTTTTTACAAAGGGAAAAGGTTAAGTACCTCTCTAGTATTCGTTTTGTTTTTGTTTCTTCTTTTTGCTGTTCTTCTTCCTTCTTTGTTGTTAATTTACCATATTTTTAATTAATATTTTATTTATCCTTTGACAGTTTCATAAATATGTACAATGTATTTTGACCAAATCAATATAACACCCCCCATCCTTTTCTCTCAATCCTTCAACACATTCCTTTTCTGCCTTCATATCATCTTTTTTTCTTTTCATTATAGACACTGGGTCCAATTAGTACTATGTAGGAGGAGGGCCCGCTTGTTTGTCTGGGATGCCTGGCTAGCTTAGCCCTGAAATAACCACACAGAAACTGTACTAATTAAGTTTCTTGATGTTTTACCCTTTTTTTTAAAGCGTTAACTTTACTTTGTGACTTTTTAATATTCTTTTTCTTCTCTCTCCCAAGCCTACATATGTCTAACACTATGACCCATTTAGAGGTCTTTTATGTCTGAATCTTTCCTATTGCACTGTCTGTAATTCTTCCTTGATAACTGTTTGGTTATATGTAATTTTACTATGTTAAAATGAAAGTCTTTCTTTTTTGTTTAAACAGAAAAAGGGGAAATGGTGTAGGAGGGTCTTCTTTCTATGTGTTTCTTTCATTGGGCAAATAAAGAAACTGCCTTAGCCTTTTGATAGGGCAGAACTTAGATAGGCAGGGAAGACAAGACTGAATGCTGGGAAAAAGAAGGCAGTGTGGCAGATGCCATGGCTCTCCTCTCTGAGACAGATGCTGGTTAGACTCATGCTGGTAAGCCACAGTCAAGTGGCAATACACATTAATAGAGATGGGATAAATGAATATGTAAGAGTTAACCAATAAGAGGTTAGAACGAATGGGCCAGGAAGTACTTAAATGAGTATAGTTTCTGTGTAGTTATTTCAGATGTAAGCTAGCTGGGCTGCCAGACACAGCCTGCCACTCCTCATACAACAATCACTGCTTGGCTCATTAGCTTTGGCTTCTTATTGGCTAACTCTTATATTAATTTAACCCATTTCTATTCATCTGTATATTGTCACATAGTAGTGGCTTACTGGCAAAGATTCAGCATGTCTGACTTTGGAGGCAGCTCCATGGTGTCTCTTTGACTCTTTCTTCCTCCTTGCATTCAGTTTCATCTTCCCCACCTACCTAAGTTCTGCCCTATCAACAGGCCAAGGCAGTTTCTTTATTCATTAATGGTAATTACAGCACACAGAGGGTATTCCCACATCAGTACTACCTCCATGAACATGGGTAAACTGCCAGTGGCCACATTTCCAAGAAAAGTATCTCTCATCCACAGTGGCCATCAGTTGCCAATAGGTCTTCATCTGGAGTCAAGGTTTACGGGTCCCTTCCCCATCATTGCAGGAATTGATCTAGTACAGTCTTGCAGGCAACTATAACTGCTATGAACTCATCAGTACTGTGATCATGCCACATCCAGAAGACAGAATTTCAGAATACTTCTCCTTGTCCTCTGTTTTTACATTTTCCCACCTACCCTTTAATGTTGTTACCCAAGCCTTGAGAAAGTTAATATAAATGCGGCAGATGTGGCTGAGAACTCAACAGTGAGTTATTCCCAGCACTTTGACCACTTTCGTCTCTTCATTGACTGCTGTCCACTGTAACAACAAAAAACTCTTCTCTGACAGAGGTTGAGAGCAGCACTGAACTATTGGCCAAGTTTCTATTCTTTTCACCAAGTCTCAAAAGAGTAGGAAAGAACTGAGAAGTAAAAATGCAATCCTTTTTTATCTTATGAAGATGAGAAACAAAGATTCCCTCCAGCCGTCATGGAAACTTCAGGGCAAAAGGGAATGAGTTTTAAGACCATTCTAATTTTAATTTTTAAGAAACTATCAAACTGGTCTTCATAATGGTTTCGACATTTTATATTTTACCAAAAATGTTTGTACAACTTCTCTGTCTTTGCCAACATTATTCCATGTTATTTGTTAGTACCCATCCTAATGAGATTTCATCTCATTAAGCTTTCCCCAAACTATTAGTGTCATCAGTCATCTTTTTATGTATTTACTGGCTATCTGTAGGTATCTTCTTTAAAGACATTTATGCTTTAGTTCTTTGCCCATTTTTAAATTATGATGCTTGTTTTGTTGACTTTAGAAGTTGTTTGTACATTATTTCTTTTATTGAAGAACAGTATTCTATTAGGTAGACATACTAGCTTGTGTTTTTATGTCTAACCTTTTTTTAGACCAGAAGGCCTTTTACAGTTTTAGCATCAGCACAAAGAAGTGGCCAGTAAATATCCTCGTGTAATCGCTACTAAAAGAAAACCACTGATTTGTTCCATGAACATCTGGAAAGCACCTACATTATATTAAGAACAGTTTCAGGCAGAAAATCTTCCTAAAGGCAGGGAAATTAGAGATGATATGCATAAGCATCCTGAATATTTCATACTTATACAGACAACATATGCTTCAGAACCTTTATTATTAATGCCTGCAAGTACATACCTTAAACAAAATTTCAAATTGATCCAAATATTATGGCAAAGTCTTTGAGCATTTTTTCTAACATCTGAACAAGAAAATATAGTAGAATCTGTATTGACATAGTTTATGAATCTTTTTATCATATTACTATACATCTATTCTGAAAATGGATAGACAAAAATGTAGAAAGTGCTATTATAAAGTTGTATCTGTTTTACCAGAGACTGTGAAACATAAAGAATGAAGATTATGATCATGAAACATATGAAGTCTTATACAAAAGATAAACACTGAATGTAAGATATATAAGCAGTTTTCTGAAGAGACAGGCCAGATACATGCCAACTACTATGAATGAAACACTCACTTCATTCAAGCAAAATGTGCCAGCTCCTTTTAATGACATGATGTAATTAAAGAGGTTAAGAAGTTCCAAGCCTAATAAAACCTCAAATCAATATGCTTATAAAGTCAAACTGTCTTCCTTTGGATAAGAAAATAAATTAATAGAACAGGAAGCTTCTATCTCTTATAAAATACAAAGCTATTTGTTAAAAACAAGAGTAAAACAAAGTAACAATAGTGGAAAATATTGCATAATTTACACACACACACACACACACACAATTAGTTCTTTAGGGACTCGCTCAGCTAGACGCTTTCTGCTTCCTTCTACATACAACTTAATCTTATCTCTAATCTAAGCATCACTTTCTTCTCCACTTTGTGTCTCTGCAACCTAGTGTATAGCCCCAACAGTGCTCACTTGACACAGCCTCTTGCCGCCATCTTGTTTTCGTGTGACTACTCACCACATTACATATAAGCAGAATCAGAAGTGATCTTCTGAAGACATACACCAGAGAACACATTCCCTTCTGCCTGACAACTCACAGCCTTGTCCTCCAGAAGGTTCTACACCACCTGACCCAAGCTAGACCCTCATCCTTTGGTTCTCTTGCTTTTGATCACAAGGTTCAAAAGATGTTGGGCTTCTTTCAGTGCCTTGACACATCTCAGAATGTCTACACATGTATTTCCTTCAGCCAGGACTATTTGTCATGCCCACTTTTCCCAAGACGAGATTTTTCTGATCTCATTTTCTCAGAAAGGTCTTATGAAACTAACCCACCCAAAGGGGCACCCCTGCACTCCTTTATTTATTAATATTCAGCAAATTTCTCTTGACATTTATGCTACTTTGTAATTATTTTAGTCACTTGTTAATTTTTTCTCACTAGCTCACATCTTCCACGGGTCTTGCTCCCTTTTGCATTCTGAGAGCTTAGCACATAAAAGATAACAATAATTATTTAGGAAACAATATTTTGTGATGTCTATGTTATCTCAATTTAACCATAGAATTCTCTCAATATTATAACCAGTTCCTACACCTAAATGAAATAGTGTATAATTTTCAGACATTTTTATTGATTAGTCCAGACAAAACAAATCCTTCTGGAGACTGTCTGCTAACAGATGAATCATTAGCGTTTACTTTCCATCCTAGAAGGCAAATATTAATATATAGGGCTAAAAATGCATTCACACAAAAACAAAGTCAGTACCTTGACTTGTAATGGACATAGAGACAAAGATGAAAGGCAACAGACCACCTGCTCCACCTGGCACTCAGAGTAGGTGAGGACCATCTTTACATCAATAACAACAAAATCCAACTAGAAACTTGACTGGATTAAACACAAAAGACTGCCTAAGACCAAGTCCAATAAAATTCTGTGTTTTCTCAGTGACAACTGGCACCACTGGGTTTGTTCTAGCTTCTGAGTCATCAGAGTAAACGTGTCAGATTAGCTTCTTGTGAGGCATGAAGGGTATTCTTGGTTGTCAACTTGACTGCATCTGGCATGAATGAACTACAATCAAGAAATGGAGGACACAGCAGTGAGGGATTTTATACTTGGTCTCAAATAGGTGAATCCACTTTTATTCTGGACCTTTGTAATAGGAAGATACTCACCTTTGATCCAGATCTTGACGGGGGAAGACACAAGCCTTTAATCTAAATCTTGAGGCACGAATACATACCTTAAATATGGACCATATCTTCTGCTGGAAGTCTATATAAGGACACACAATAAAACTTTTATTCTTTGCCTGCTTGCCTTCATCTTGCTAGTGCATCCGTTCCTTCACTGGCATGGGAGCCTGCTTCTTCAGAATTTCAGCATATACAGAAGACCAGCGGAGACATCCAGTCTTGTGGGACTAAGCAACTACTAGATTCTTGGACTTTCCATTAACAGCTAGCAATTGTTGGATTAACTGGACTGCCATTTATAAGCCATTCCAATAAATCACACACACACACGTGCACACAGAGGATCTTTTTGTAAAATATTATGTGTAGGTTTTTGTTGTCATTCTTGGTTTTTTTTTATTCTGTTTCATTTTGTTGTTTATTTTTATTGTTGTTGTTTTTTGTCTATGTTGAAGTCCTCTACTTCAATTAGCACACATAAGAAAACTGGTCTATTATAAAATGAGATTTGAAATAGAAAGATATATCCTAAATAAGTGAGAACTCAATAAGGAAATAATAAAAATGAACAGAAATAGAAAATAAAGGTAGTAAACTGACTTGTGAAAGGGACTGGATTCTTTAGACATCATGGGTCAATGATTCAGGACCTGTGTTTTCTCTCTTTTTAAACTTCTTTCTTTGTAAATTATTTACCTTCCCACTAAAAAATACTCACTAATTTACAGATTATCACTCACAGGGCTCTATGTCAACCTGTCACAAAAATACTTTCATGACAATGTTTATATGACACTGTGAACAGTAAAGTTGTGGGGTCACCCTAGGTGTTCAGCCACAGAGCAATAAAGAACATGTATATTCATCACCACAGACAATAAAGTTATATCATTCACAGAAAATTTGATACAACTAAAGATAATAATTTTAAGTAAATTAAGCCAGTCTCAGAAAATCAAATATTATATGCTTTTTTCTCATTATAGTTCTTAGATTTTAAATAGATAAATAAAATCATGTGTGTATGTGGCATTAAAGTGAAAATATTATAGAGAAATAAAGGGACTAACAGGAATGGTGAAAAATGAGAGTGTTGAGTGAATATAATCAATGAACAATAGATACTTGTATAAAAATGTTATTTACCATAGGATTACATACAATGAAAAATTTAAAAACATGAGACTCAAATAAATAGAGTCAATTTATAACTATTTTAAAAGGAAATCCTCTTTTTCTCCTAAACCGTGTGTGTGTGTGTGCATATGCATGTGTGTATGTGTGTTTGTGTGTGTGTGTGTGTGTGTGTGTGTGTGTGTATGTATGCATGTATGTATGTAATGCTCCTAAACTTAGGATGAATTAGCATCCCAATACCATAAGGCAAAAATGCCCTTAGTACACCTATCAAATGCCATAGTTTATGAACACTGTACTGTGGAGTTGGCTAACCTTGTGACTGCTTAGCTGATGGGAGTTCTGGTTCTTTGTCATTAGCCATCATCAAGACACAGTATTGCACACGGCTGGCTTCTCTGAGGAAAGATTACAACTCAAGATACAATGTGTGATGTCTACTTTCTTATGAATTATGACTGAAGAACACTGGGCCATGAACATGTAGACTTCATCAGAAGCACCTGTGGCTTTACTTGGTGTTTCGGTTACCCTTAGTTATAGGCCAGCTGCATTCTCAGTTCTCCTAAGAGGACAAATGAGTCCCTCAATAAGCAAAGAAGTGTTTATTGTTTTCAGTCTCATCAGCTCAGCCTCTTCATGAAGCAGGAAGACAGCATCCTACCTGCATTCTGGTTAGCTGGGAGGTGAACTTCATGACATCTAAGATCCTCTGTAACACTAAGGTGTTTTAAGTAAGGTACAGTGAAACTTGAATTTTTTCCCTAGCACTCAGAATCTGAGCTAAGTTACTCATCTGCAGCTTCTTCAGTAAAACATTCATTTAATACTGATTTATACCTTAAGGACTGGCAAACTTTCAGAACGAAAGGCCAAGTGGTAAATCTTATATTTATGGATCATGGATCCTTTATGGATCATGGAGTCTGTGCCACAATTCCTACCTCCATTGTTTTTTAAAATAAATGCACCCTCTCCCCACACTCAGGCATTAGATGCTTTATGTTCCAATAAAACATTTTTATCTGAAAACCAAATGCAGTCCATACTTTGCATCTACTCTAGACACATACTCTGTGTAGGAGAATGTAGCATTTGTGTAGCACTTTCCAGCACAAAATAAAGTAGGATAAGGACCCATCACTGTAACTTAGTCCCTCTGAAGACAAGTGCTCTTCACCCTGCTTAGCAAACTGCCACTTACATGTCACCCCAGACTTTCCCAGTGTTCCTTCCAGCTCTTGAGAACATACAACTGTTGGTCGACTATAGAATTTCACAGAATTCATGGCACACTTCCTAAGGTTAGTGTTCTAATAATGCAAATTGCTTGTTGTCCTCTGTTTGTTCTTGGTGGTATCTTAAAATCACTAGGACTGCTTCAGCCTGTGTGACAATTCAGTATGTCAATCCAGGATGGGCAGTGGTTCTGTTGTCTAGGAGAGTCTCAAACTGTAGCCCAGAAGATAAAATAATGGCAGGAAGAAAGACCAAGGTTAAGAAAACATCATTTAAAAAAAAAATCTGTGTATGAACATGATAGAAGAGGCTTCATGTATTAATAGCATTTGTAGAACAATGTGCTAATGTCACTAGCCAAGAACGCAAAGTGCTAGCTCTCAATGGCCAAGAAAGAGTTCAGCTCTAAAGCGTAGATGCATATATAAATATGCAGAATGTGTTGAATAAGCAGTTATATATGCATCCAATTGTTTCTCAGAAGTTGTTTGGGAGACACACTGTGTTGGATTGGCCCTTTGCGAAGATAAAAGGAACATGTTTGTTGTACCTTGTGAGAGTCATCTAAGAGAGAGAAGGTTATTTATGCTCTTGTAAAATGTAATTCAGATGTATTAAAAATGACAAAAAATTAATTACACACGTGTGGCATAAGGATATTTAATTATTCAGAAGTTTGTGGTCAGCATGTAACCTATTTAGGAAGAACCAGTTGTTGCGTAGTTATATAAAAGAGGTAAGCACAATTTTTGGCTAGCATTGAGACAGTATGTACCATGCTAATAGATTTACTTTGTTTCAGTGGAGGTTATTTTAGGGTGGAGGATTGGAGACAACAATCTTCTTTCAGAATCTGAGACACTGTACAATGAAAGTATTTATGGAGGTATGGCCTACTTAGGAGGCCTGATGCACGGAGGATGGGAGAAGGGATGGTTGGATCCGATAATGTATAATTCCCACATAGACATATGCAAAGTACAGAGATCAAAAAGAAAACCAACAGAATGATACCCAAACTGTGGCCACCTTCTACATGACATTCTTAGAGTCACTAAGATTCTGGGACTACCTTCTGAAAAGTGGCCATTCCTTCACAAGTAAGAAGAGACATTTGGCCAGCAGTGGTGGTACATGCCTTTAATCCCAGAACTCAGGAAGCAAATGCAGGCAGATCTCTGTGAGTTCAATGTCAACTTGGTCTACAAAGTAGGTTCCAGGGCAGCCAAGGCTACACAGAGAAACCCTGTCTCGAAAGAAACCAAAATCAAAACAAAATAAAACAAAAATCAGAAAGAGAGACATCAAAGAGCCCAAAAGAAACAAACATTTCGTTTTAAAACTTTGCTGTGAACTTGGAAAATGAAACGTAAAAGATTTCAAGTTCTCATCTGAAAGGGTCCCTGTATGGATGTACTCTCTTACCCACACAGAGCAGGATAGGAAAGAATAGAAGATCTGCACACGGCATGCTCATCTCAGCAGGCTTCACCATCCTCGGTCCTCCAGTCCACTGTGTCTCTCATCTGCCCTCTCGGCTCTTCTCCCCACTGTGGGGATATAGGCGCTAGACGTGGGTTCAGTGTCAGTACAGGGTTTTCTGCCATACCCACTTTTAATTCCTTCTCCCTCTTTTTTTTTATTAATTTTCCCTTCACACATCTACTTTCTGCTTTATGTCTTTTTCATCATTCTTTTCATTCCTATTTTCCATCTCCTCTTAATTTTCTTGATATATATTTCTCTTTCTAATTTCAAGGCTACACAGGGAAATACATATACTTCCAATTTTTACAGTTAATAAATTTTTTCTGAAACTGACTTCTATTTTAAAGTTAATAATGATAAAAATTCTACATATATGTACATATAGAGATGTATCTGTACACACAAATATATACATACATAATATGGATATTTACATATATAATACTATGCTACTTTTATTAAAAAGGGTTACAAAATGTTATTGAATTGACTGTGTGCATGGAATATTCCTTTGCTTTTATTTTATTATTTTTCCCATGGATCAGACCTTCACATCGTATCTTAACTGTCCAGAAGTAGCACCTTGACCTTTGAATCTGCACCTGCCCTTTCCAAAGATCAATACATTTCTACGCTGGCCTTTTCTTTCATCCTTTGAAATGAATGGAAACGGATGCCAAATTTTCCTTCTGCAAGCCTAAGCGCTTTGGAAGGTGAACAGAAAGGAGGTACTGGATCTCATACTTTTCACAATTAAGTAACGTGCTGCCTCGTCACAGCACACTGGGAAGATACATCATGTCACTGAATAGCTCTTTTCTAATGCTGTTTATGCACTCTGCCTATCCAGTGTCTGAATTTCCCCTTCATCGGGGAGTCCAGGCTTCTTTGCACAGTGCACAGCTCTACCACACTGCTCCATTTTTATCTGGCAACCTATTTCTGGCCTCATTTCTATGCATGCAGATGTGAGTTTCTGCCCTCTGGAGAGCTGGCAGGCACCCTGTGGTCTGAATCCTCGTGTCCCTGAACATTAGACACTCTGTTACCCATGAAAAGCCAGCAGAGAAACGATGTAGACAGGCAGCCTTAGAAATTCCACTTTTATTTCAGTCAATTAGCATGTTTCCTTCTCTTCTTCCTGTCAGCACAGAAAGATGACAAGCTCAGGAAAATGTAAAGTTAACACTGATTGGAAGGCAACCGGGAATGTCAGCGCTGTCCAGCACCAGCCCCTCCATGCCCTGACTTCTCTTGGCTGCACGACACTGCTCTCTTTAGTTCTATCACCCTGGTGAAGGGTTCTTTTGCTTTATTGCTGCCCCCTTTCTCTCCTTCCATTATCAAACTGTAGGTTGCTGTAAGGGCTAAACTCTTAGGTTTCTGCTCTTCTTGATCATTTATTCGATCATTTATTCAATCATCTCACCTTTAACAGTCAGTTACATCCCCAATGATGTTCATCCAGACTCTATCAAAATTCAAATATTCATTATTTACATGGATAACCAGTAACCAATATTGTAGCATCTCTGTGTACTCAAAATTTAGTTGGTTGCCTCTCGCCTCCCTCTCACTACATTGCAATGACTATTTCTCTCTCTCTCTCTCTCTCTCTCTCTCTCTCTGTGTGTGTGTGTGTGTGTGTGTGTGTGTGTGCGCGCGCGCACGCGCTGCTTGGTAGAGACTATAGCTTATCATATAGGTGGTAAATTTAATTAAAATTAAATTTAATTGCAATTTAAATAAATAAGAAATAAATAAGACCACACTCCCCAAGGTAGGTTAACACCATTCAATCTGTAGAGGTTCTAAATATAGCATACAAAGGAGGAAAGTGGATTTTCTCTCTCCTATAACTATAGCATCCATCTTCTCCTGTCATTAGTACTCCCCGTTCTTGGCCCTAGGGTTTAGGATTAAGGTTCCCTGGCTCTCAGAACTTTGTAATGGGACAGGATTTTTTTCATCTGATTTGAAGTTTCTTTTTCGCAAGCAGAAAATCATGGCATTTCTCAGCATCCATGATTAGCTATGCCAGTACTCCAAAATCTCAGTCTCTCTCTCTCTCTCTCTGTCTGTCTTTCTTTCTGTCTGTCTGTCTGTCTGTCTGTCTATCTATCTGTGGAACGAATTATAATTCAGAAATGGAGGAACACACTTGTGATGCAGATCTTAAGGTAGAAAAACAACAAGCCTTCAATCTGAATCTTGAGGCTGGATGACACATGGCTTTAATTCAGACCTTGAGACTGGAAGGCACACCTTTAATCTGGGTCACACCTTTTGTTGGGATGCTATATAAGGACAATGGGAGAAGAAAGGGGTGTTCTTCACCTGCTTGTCCTCCTGTCCCTCAGCCCATCCATTCCTCCTTCGAGATCCTGGCAGACCAGCTGAGACACCTAGCCTCACAGGATTGAGAAGCTACTAGATTCTTGGACTTTCCACTCACAAGTAGTCATTGTTGGACTGCAACCTGTAAGTCATTCCAACAAATCCATATATATATGTGTGTGTGTATGTATGTATGTATGTATATATATATATAATCATTCCATAAATTCTATGACTCTAGATAACCCTGACTAATATACTATCCATCATCTATCCCTATCTATCATCTATCTATATCTATTTATCTACTTATCTATCTTACATCCATCTTCCTGCCAATCTATCTACTGTTGGTTCTTTTTCTCTAGAAAATTCTGACTGATGCATGATTATACATCTGCACTAAATGTTATCACTCAAAGTCAGCGTACTCAAACATTCAAACAACTCAAATCCATTCGACAAACCATGACTTGAGTTGAATATCTAAGAAACTTCAGCAAGAGCTGCATTAAGGACAGTCAAGGTTTCCTGCATGTGCCATTTGAACCCAGCTTTATGGTGTGTTTAGTTGATGGATAATTCCTTGTGGGAATGAACATTGCAACAATCATGCCCTGGAGACTGAACACAATCTGTGCTGGATTTAATGACTTGCTGGGGACAGGCAAGTCATATATGAAAATGTTATCAGGAGATAGATGGTGTCACAGGGGCAGGCTCTCTCCCCCTATTGTGTCTAGGTAGAATGACAGGGGCATTGGGGGTGCTTCATATATATAATGTAATACCCAAACATCACAGAATCCTCAAGTTAGAAACTTGAGTTGAAGACTCAATAAATTCTTCAAGTTAAGGCATATGAATAGTAAGTTTCTAAGTCAAAGGATGCACGACTCTAGGGTTCCTTCTTATTGTGGATCCAAAAGAGCACCTCCCAGTGGAGACTGAACAGGAAAAGGAAATCACTGTGGTTTTGGATCTTCATCACTAACTTGCCCTCTCTCTTCTACGGCACATGGAAAAGAGATTCTCCTTAAAAACACAATCCAGCACTGCTGTTTCATGAATACCAGTTTCAGGTAGTAGCTTACGGGAAGTGTTATTCTTCTGCTGTCACTTTAAGAACTAACCATTCCCACCCCAGCCACTTCTGACCTTCCCCCGCCACCATCTTCTCTCTCTCTCTCTCTCTCTCTCTCTCTCTCTCTCTCTCTCTCTCGTGTTTGTCTCGTGTCGTGTGTACGTGTGTCTTTGTTCTCTCTATGTTTCTCTTATGCCTCTCTATTTTCCTCTTCTTTAAGCAATAAACGTCTCCCTCTTCTTTAAATAATACTATGTCCTGTGAGCCTTTTATCCGCCGTAACCGCCCGCCTGACTCCCCCGGTCACATGGCGCTGTCACCCTGGAGATCTTGCAGGGACCCACAGCCATCCTTGTCAGACTAGAAGCTGCTCCCATTATCCCATCATCATCATAATATTTTTAAAGAACAATAGGAAGACATAATTTAATCATTGAACTTTATATGACAGGTCTTTGTTTTGTAACGCTACTCGTCAATTAAACTATCTCCAACATTAACATTAATAAAAGTACATTTTTGTTGCTTTTCCAAATGTATATAGACAGCAATGTCTAGTCCTGAGAAGAAACATAAAGTGAAGCAAATCTGCATCATATCTTCTCTTTCAGGACCTTTTTCTGCTCCTGAAAGGTAACTCTTTCTCCTGTCTCATTTAACACATGGTTCTCAGGATACTCACCCAAGAGAGTAACATACATAGGCTCATGGTCTCCAATGGTTTCAAGGTCCAAGATCACAATTCTCTCACTTTTAAATTTCTCCTTTGCTTAAATAACCCAAATTCCTGCACCAACCAACCAAAATTCCCCCTGATGATCATGGAAAACTCTGTGCCCAGTGGAGTATGAACCTCTCAAAAATGGTCTGAAGATGTTTCTTAATTGAGTTTCAAATGTCAGAATCTTAGGTCTTATGATGTCTTCAATAGACAAACAGCTCTTCTCAACTTCATCACAAGAAGGAGGTTTGCTGCACACCGTTCACTGATGAGCAAGCAGAAAGCAACATGAACAGATTTCAAACACTCCGTGTCAGGGTCCACTCAGTGACTGTCAGTCACTGCCATTAACCCACACCTGCTATTGCATGCCATCATGGATTTTTCAGCTCAGCCACCTATGTATGTCTATCCAGATGGAATTTTTACTTTTTAAAAATGATTTACATACAATATTATACAAGATTGTTAGAAATAATAATGCTTAGGCAGTTCTTTCCCTTGGAAATCTGCTTTATTCTCTTACTAGTTTGAAGCATTGGAATTGGCAAACCCTTTTGAAAAAGGTCAAGATTATAAAGATTCAGGTTATGTTGGCCAAAAGACAAAATCAAGGGTATTGTGTAGATGTACACATAAAAGAGTGGAAGCTTCCACATACATTTTATCCATGAAACTAAAAACATGTTTATGGACACTGAAATGTGAACTTTCTCATTCCTAATTAATTTTAAGATGCAAACAGTTCTTTTAAAAACAAACTGGAAGAGAAGCTGTTGGTGGAATGGGTGGGAATGGTGAATCCGGTTGTAGATTTTCAAAGTCTCTGTTAGAAAACAAACCAACAAAACAAACAAAACTAAACAAAAAAGCTGGGCAGTGGCCTTTAATTCAAGCAATTGTGAGGTAGAAGCGGGGTGGATTTCTGTGAGTTCCAGGCCAACCTGGTCTAAAAGAGCTAGTTTCTAGGACAGGCTCCAAAGTTATCAAAAAACCCTGTCTCAAAAACAAACAAAAAACAAAAAAGAAAATAGACCAGGCTTATTAATTCCCATTTCTACTTTCAAAGGGAAAATAAAAAATTTACCCTCAAATATCTCTGAATCAGGTTCCCATGGTATAGTAGCTTCATTACATAATAAAAACAGTCTATTTTACAGAGTCAAGACCTTGTCAGGCAGTTATAAGTCACAAAGATAAATTAAACCAGGAGATACAAAATATACAAGGAAGGGAGGAGATATTATTCACATTAATTAAAACAAAGGAATGATGGCAGAGCTGCTGGCTTCGAGGGGAACCTAGAGCATAGTCAACAGCTTGTTTTTCCCTCCTTGTGTGGCTTTTTAAAATCTACCTCTGCCTGTTCGCTCATCTCAAGAAAGGCCGTTCTCTGTTTTCAGCTGAGGATACACAGCCCCAGGGCGGGTGACATAGCAGATGCTGGCAACCCTTCACCTCCATCCCCTCAGGCCCGGGGCCACCTTCTAGGCTTGACTCTCACTCTGAGCTGTCACTCAGGACAATAAGCCACTGCATCTCTTTGTTGGACGACTTGCCCTCAGGCAACTGGGACCACTTGGATACACTTACAGTCTGAAAGTGCCTAGAAATCTGGCCCTGGCAGGTGTCCTTTAAGCAATGGCAGACAGGTGTGGAAACAGACTCTTAGCTGCCTTTCTTAAAGGAGAATTGTAGCCTGAATGGCCTTCAGAGCCCTCCTAGGGAATGAGCCCAAAGTATCTGTTCAGCAAAGAGTGAGCGTAGTTGGAGGAAACTGCCAGCTTTAGGGAGGACCACTCAAGGGAGGTTGGCCATAGGCTGGCATTTAAGGATGTGGATATCAGTAGACTGTCTAGCATTCTTCTCTGATAAAAGTCACTGTACCTAATCCTTTAGCATAAATCATATGGTTGATGTTGAATACCTGCTTTCCTTAGGGCACTTGGAATTTGGGTGTGTGCTGGACAGAGACCACCCATGTGACTGACCCCTACTGAGCTTTCTTGTTTGTCAACATCCATAATTGGTCACAATTCCTGTAATGTGGGAGTTAAACATATTCTGTGACATTCTTCTGAGAGGTGGCCTTAAAAGCATATAGCTCTCTTTCTTTTAGCTCATCCCACACTCTCTTTTTTTCCCCCTGGTGTTACTTGGTATTCAGCTGCTGTAATAAAGTATAAACATGGCACAAGTATATGGTAAGCCCTCCCAGCAAGCTTTTGAACTCGCAGTAGGTGGGAGGACCCCTTCCCCGGACACATCTGCCCACTGTGCCCTTGCTTGAGTCTTCTCTGTATCAGTTGTCTCCCTTCCTCCTCAGCTTTATCTACATTTCTTAGTGATCTTTGCACCACTCTCCATACCACGGCTTTTTGGCAGGACTGGATTGAAGAATCTGGTTGTCTTAATCCATAGCTAAGTGCTGTGACCACAAGTGTGGAGAGCTGGGATAGTGTAAATCTTGGTAACCTGTTCATGCCTGAAGCCAGAAGGAAAAGAGCAGGCCAAGGGAGTCAAAGAGAGGAGGACAAGTGCTAGATACACTTAGATAACAGCTAATCCACATACAGCATGGTTTTTCCCTGAATAGACAAAGTTTTACAAGCTGAAATATCTTGATCTTTTCTCAGGGAATAGTCTTACTTAAATATGCCTTTTGTATCCATTAGTCTTTTTTTTTTAAATAAAGTGATGGTTTATTCCACCCAGCATCAGTAATGAAATTAGAAAGGAATCAATGCCTTATTGGTATGAATATACTCATCATTTTGCAAGCTTGTGAGCGAGTCTCCACCCTCATCTAGCTTTTCAGCATGCTGGAGAAATGAAAATTTACTTTGCATCATAAAATTTTCAATGAAATGCCAAACTTAAATCTGTAATATTTAAAGATATATTGAAATGAATTTATCTAGGTAAAATTTCATCTTGAGTTTACTGATCTTGAAAAATAAAATACCAGCTTATAAGGACATTGGCAATTAGCCATCTCACACTGGAAGTGGTTTTAGATGGTTCTCTTGATTTCTCCCAACAGGCATGGGATATCTTTGGCCCTCTCTTCCTTTACTAGGATTTCTTTATCCTTTTATGACAAGCTATGGTCAAAAAAGAAATTTATGCACCCTGAAATTATTTCAAATGACTCATATATGTTCAAAATGAACTAAAAGTTATTTCCACTCTTGCCTACCGTGGTAAATATTAGTAAGGCTTTTAAACAACCATTTTCATAACAGTTTGCTTACTACCACAACCTGGCTCCTAACTTTTTACACTTAAAAAATATGTCACAAATGTCTTCCCAGGTCCTAACAATTAGAAAACGTCATCATTGCTGTGACTGCATGACATTCATTGGCGCCATCACCATTAGGTATCCTTTGCTTTTTATTACCTCTTAGACATTTCTTTATTAATAGTGACACTTAGGTTGTTTCTAATTTTTCACAACCCAAATCACTACTCAAGGAAGCATCATACTACACATTCCTCCATGACATATTGAGAGGTTTTGTAGAATAATTGCCTACAAGTTTATTGGCTGAAATAAAGCATAAGCACATTTAAATTTTTTAGAAATAATTTTGAAGTTATAGTGAAAGAAGCTATATACAAGAGTACCAGTTTTACTGTGTGCTGACCAACATTTCAGGTCTTAACACAAGAAAAATACAGATTGATTTATATGATATGAGAGATAGTTACTTGAAGCTTCTCTTCAACTATTTGTCTACCTTAATGTATTAATATTTTCTACAAATTTCCTAACTTAAAATTAAATATTCTAAAGTTTTATTCATAAAATTGCCTTATAAATGCTATCTGTTAACTGCATACCAGTCATAAATAAACTTTTTTCTCATATTTAATTTCTTTTTGCTTTTAATGTATATTTAAAATTTATTCCAAACTTTAAAACATCAGTAATCCAATTTAATCAGTTTTGTGACTTCAGCGTTTGTTAACTTTGTTAGAGATGTTTCCTCAGAGTGTATCACTAATATGCTTTCCTGTTTATAAAAATAAAATTGGCGCAGTGCTTGCATCTTTCTCTGTATCACTTTGCTTCTTCTTTGATGCCTCCTCTTTATAACATGTGTCCCTTATCGCCCAACTTCACTTAATCATCACTTAGTCTAGCTAAGTACATTTCTTCCCTTTCATCTTTTTTTCAAAGCTAGTCTTCCATTCTCATAAATTCCTTATCTGAATTTCACTCAATTTGCCTAATTGGGTCCTCTCTGCACCTAAGGCTTCAGAGAGAGCATGTTTTTCAAATCCAGATTCATTAGTCACATGCAGAAAGTGAGTCCTGTCCTTTTCACATAATGCCCTGCTTTCCAACTCAATTAATGGGGACCACGTTTCTTGCTCCATCACACAAAAATTCCAATTTGTGCTCATGTCTCTTATACATCTCTTTCAATGAACCAAATATGCCAAAATCTTGATGTACTCTCTGCTGCCACTTTTCTCTCCACCTCAGTAGATTTCCCCTCGTGGCTTCCTGTATTAATGATTTTCTAGTAACCCACTTTTGTATGTTAGTTTCCTGGTGCTGTCCTAGTGGATCATCATGGACTGGATAGCTTAAAACACATAAATTTGTTGTCTTATCGGTTAGAAGTTTAGGAGGTGAAAATCAAAGTTGCAGTAGTCTGGGAGTACCACTCCTCTAATCTCTGCTTTTCATCCTCACATGGTGGTCTCCTTGTGTATACCTACATTCATCTTCTTTCAAGAAAAACAATGATATGATTAGGGGCCAATCCTATTCCAACATAGCAGTATTTTAAATAAGTTCACTTTCAATGACCCTATTCCCAAATAAGGTTACATTCTGAGATATTGAAGGTCATCACATCAACACATGAATCTGGAAGAGGGTGGGAACACACCTTAAACTCTAATACCCAGATAAAGTCTTATAAGCATGTTGTAGAGCATCCAAATGCACAAACTATCAGATCATCTGAAGTCTTATACAATATCCTAAATACAGTACCCAGCTTTTAATTCAGTGCTTTATGTTCTCTTCACTGTCCTCTGAACTAATAAAAACCATTATTCATCTTATCTTAAACCTGGAAATACAATACTCTTACTAAATTACAGCCACTAAACTTTCAGTGACTTTTCATTTCCTATGAATGAAATATAAGTAACTTACCCTGTGCAGTAGTGAGAGCGGTGGGCTGCATCCCGCCCAGCTCCTGTCCACCCGGCTAGCTTAGCCTCCGAAATAATTATACAGAAACTGTATTCCTTTAATCACTGCCTGGTCCTTTAGTTCTAGCCTCTTATTGGCTAACTCTTACATCTTGATTCAACCCATTTCTAATAATCTGTATGTCACCACATGACTGTGGCTTTCCTGAAAAGATCCTAACCTACATCCATCTTGGGCTGGAGATTCATGGTTTCCATCACACTGCCTTCGTCCTCCCAGAATTCTGTTCTCTTTTTCCCACATAGCTAAGTTTTACCCTATCAAAAGGCCAAGTCAGTTTTCTTTATTCAACCAATGAAAGCAACACATAGAAAGAAGACCCTCCTACACCAACCCTGGCATTTCCAAGTTTTTCTTCCCTTTAAAAACAGAAGTCTGAAAAAAGGTATAGAATCATGTAGTACGTTTTTAAAAGACATCTTAACTGGATTGTGAGAATACTGAAAGAAGAACATGGACATGGCAGTTCATGGAAGTCTGCTGAGGGATCTGTGGCAGTTGAAACTGAGGGCTGCTCCAGTCCTCCTGGAGACTCTGCTGAATAGGTTTTCATAAATACCCACTGGATGGGCTGAATTGGTGCAATTTATACTTAAGGTCTTAGTCTCTTACTCTACTGGTCAAAGGTTGCCCCACATGGTGTGTTAGAACATTTAAGTGAGTTTTTCATGAAATGACATAAGTATGGCAGCCCAAGATCAGAGTAAAATTAGCTGACCTGAAGCACTGTCGGCCCGTGGCTGTGTATGGGTGTTGTGGCAGTGACCAGATGAGTCAACATAATGCATGGAGGTTGAGATAAAGCTTCTGAAGGAGAGCTTTTTTCCAGTGTGCTACCTTCTCGGGCAAATTTCAGTTTTCTTGGTTATTCTCAAGACAGATCATACAGAGTATACATTATTGATATTTGTGGGGCCCTTATAAAACATAAGGAGTACAGTTGAGTGGGTGTGGCACATGCCTTTAATTCCAGCACTCGGGGAGGGAGAGGTAGGCAGATCTCTGTGAGTTCAAGGCCAGTTTGGTCTCCAGAGTGAGTTCCAGGAGAGTCAGGGCTACACAGAGAAATCCTGTCTTGAAAAACCAAAACCAAAACCAAAACCATAAGGAGTCCAAAACAAGAATGATATTCAGAAAACAGATGAGAAAAGATAATGTATTCTCCTTGGAGAATTGTTTGGAAGAGCCTCAGACAAATTAAGACAGTACTGTTTATCATATTTAGCCTAGCTTAATAACTATGCTAATGTAGGTCAAAAGAAAGAGGCTTATAAAGCTTTTATGTATTCAAGATGCATGACGTTTATGTGTTGGTGTATGAACATGTATGTGTGTGTGGTACATGCACATATGTGGGGAGGGTAAGGGTCAATGTAGGGTATCTTCCTCTTTCACCCACTCTATAGAGACCTCACTGATTGCCTAACTAGCTGCCTAGCAAACCTCAGGGATAGTTCCTTCTCTTCTCCCACCCAGCACTGGTGTTACAGGTCATCACTGCCAGGTCCAGATTTTTATCTGGATGCTGGTGACATAACTGGGTCTTCATGCTTAGATAACAAACACTTTACCAAGGAAGACAACACCTCAGCTGTAGATAAAATAATTTAAGTAATATTTATATTTAGCAGTAGATAACAGGTGGTAAAATAAATGAAACAGAGGAATCAAAATATTAGTGTATCACAAAGATAAGAAAAAGAATTTCAAAGAGTCAGGTGCTGGAGAGCTGTGAAGAAGTTCAAGGAGCTGAGTGTAAGCTGTTGTGGTTATAGACTTCTTAAGCTGAGAAACCAAGAAAGGCTGCTGAAAAGATGTCCTAACGATTTGCTGAAACTTTGAGTGCATCCCAAGAATTCAGTAGTCTGTGTCACCTGAAATTTCATGTGTCTGCTCAAGAAGAGCATATTTCAATTGAGAATTTGGAACATATGATATAAGATACCGACATAAATTTTTATATACTTAACATTTTAGAAGATTGACAATGATGGAGCTAAGTACAAACCATTTTCATTTCTTTCTACTGTGGAGAGGTATTTGGTAGCATGAATACTGCAGTTTGTTTATCATTCGCTACCTGGACTGTTTACATTTGGACTGTTGTGAACAAAAACTTCAATAATCAGTAGGATTAAGGTTTTATGTAAACATTTTTATTTCTCTGGGATGAATTTCCAGGGGCACAGTTTCTGGTCACATGGTAATTACACAGTATTTTTAAGAAACTTCAGAATTGAATGACTGTATTGTTTTGTATTTCTACAGGTAAATTTGTTAGTAATCTATAATTTCTAAATCCTTGTACTTGTTTAGTCTCATTACACACACACACACACACACACACACACACATTCTGATGTATCTACTTTCTATAGGTATATAGTGATGTCTCATGGTTTAAACTTTCATTTCTATAGTAGCTAATAAATAATGCAAATTCTTTGTTTCTAGTATTCACTCTGTTTAACTTTCTTTGATGAAGTGCCTACTGTGTCTTTTGCCTGGCACCCAACTTAGTTATAACTTTTAGACTAGAGAATGTTGAGTAAGATTATTAACTCTTCAGTCACTTTCTAAAACATTTGGCAGTAGTGTGGACTCTCACAATTTAAAAGTCATCTATTTTTCATAGTCAAAACATGCACAGCAGGATTTCAGAAGCAATAGAGCATGTATTCTGCTTATTCAATGTCTTTTTCTCAATGATGTCTTACTTTACTTCGGAGGGGGGTGAGTTTGCCTCCCTCCTTGTTTAATGTTACAAGCTGTTCTTACTAAATCAATCCAATTCCTTTAGAATACTTGTTCAAACTGGTCTTGTTTGAGAGATTAAAGTTTCTTTCAAGAGTCCTGTTCTCAAGAAAACTCTTGAGAAAGCTTTCTGTAAAATAAGAGAAACAATAAGAGTAGACTACATAAAATAAATCATATTGAGGTGGGGTAACTTTGTCCTTTGGTGGGGTAAATATTTATTATCTTCATCTAGATTAGAAACCATCTAGTTATGTGTCTACTCTTATACTCTGTGGACATATTGCAACCTCTTCTATTTGATTTCTGCTTTGGGAAGGAAAGAACAGATAATCTCAGACAGGGAACTGGAATTCACATCTGGTTAAATTATAGAAGGCTATGATAAAAGAATGACTGAAATAAATACCTGAGTATCATAGAATAGCCCAATATCAGGTGACTTCCATCTGAGATTATCTGAATACTGACATCTGCCAATACTCCCAAGCATGTAGCGCCATCTCTCATTCTTCAGCATATAGAAGAGTATCTGATGCATGGTGGGCTATTGAATAGGAAACAAACCAAATAGTAAGTGGATCATAAATGTTTAATAATGTCTAGGAAGTATTTCAATAGTATGGCGCTAAGGCCAATAATATTTAAGCCACTGGGATATACTGGTATATAGTACCTGAGAAATTGAAAGGAAAGTTTAAAAGAATGAAAGTATAAAGTCTTTCCTGACCACTCTGGATTTAAATTTTCATCAACAGTGTGCCTTTCTGCTGTGCATTATATACTCACTTCCTTGTGTTTGTTACTTTTATCTGTATGATCTGCCAAGTTAGCACCTTTGTTTTGCCCACTGCCATACTCCAAGCATCTGGAATAGCACTGATTGTTAATAAGCACATAGCAAACATTCGTCAGCTAAAGAGTAAGAGTTCAGAGAAGCATGCACATAATGCTAGAGAACTTTGTTAGAGTCGTATTTTTTAAACCTAAAACAATAGTTGGAAGTGAAAACTGACTGATGGGCTGATGGGTTATTTTCACTTCTAAATCTTTGTGCTTATACAATGCTTGAACTTGTAAAAACAAACATAATTGCATATTACTTTAAAACTTATGCTTCAGTAAACACTGGCTAATACCAGACTCCTTACGGGTGTATTAGAAGGATACCTGAAAAGAGCTAAGATGCTGTTCTTTTATCTTATAACAAAGAAAAGACTGAAGACTGAAAATGGATATCCAAAAAAAAAAAAAAAGTATGTTTCAGGGCAAACTTGATCACAGACAAATTTCCCAATATATTTTGAAAAAGAAAAAAAAACATGGCCTACAGAATTAACTAACTAGAGCTCATCGGGGCTCACAGAGACTGAATCAATAATCAGGGAGCCTGTATTGGTCCTCTGTGTATATGTTATGGTTGTATAGTTTGTTGTTCTTGTGGCATTCCCAGCAGTAGGTGTGTCTCTGATTCCTTTGCTTATTTGGAGAGCCCTTTTCCTCCTTCTGTGTTGCCTTGTTCAGCCTTGATATAAGGGTTTGTGCCTAATCTTATTAAGTCGTTTACCTGATATCCTTGGGAAGACTGTTCTTTCCTGCAGGTAAACAGAAGAGTGGTCTAGGGGAGAGGGGAGGTAGGAGAGAAGTACTGGGACAAGAAGGGAGAGGTGAAACTATAATCAGGATATAATATATAAGAGAATAATAAAAAAAACACACAAGCTGGGGGTGGGGTGTGTTGGAGTTAGGCCGTTAGTTTGTCTCCCAGCTATCTGGCAGCTCAGATTGAAATAATCACATAGAAACTATATTATTTAAATCACTGCTTGGCCCATTAGCTCTAGCTTCTTATTGGTTAACTCTTACATCTTAATTTAGCTATCTCCATTAATCTGTGCATCAGCACAAGATCATGGCCTACCAGCAAAGTTTCTATGTCTCCAGAGGAGGCTTTATGGCTTCTCTCTACCTTCTTTCTCCTTCAGCTATTTTTCCCAACTACCTAAGTTCTGCCCTATCAACGGGCTAAGGCAATTTCTTTGTCAACCAATAGTATTCACAGAATACAGACGGGAAATTCATATCAGGGGTGTCACATGCCTTTAATCTTAGCACTTGGGAGGTAGAAACAGTCATCTCTGAGTTTTAGACAAGCCTGGTCTACAGAGAAAATTCCAGGACAGTCAGGGCTATATAGGGAAACTTATCTGAAAAAACAAAAACCAACAAACAATCAGAAAAACATACAAACCACAAAAGGGTAAGTTAACACATAGTCTGCAGAGGGAAAACATTCCAAGCAGACTCAGATACCCAGAACTGGAATTATCAGACAGGCAACTTAGAACATGTGTGAGTACTTAGTGTAGTGAGGGTTAATGAAAAAGTAGACACCATGCAAGAACAGGCTGCTATACTCCCCAAAAAGATTCAAATTTTGAAAATAGTAAAAAACAAACCAACAAGCCACTGATAAAGAAATGGAGAAAGAGTCCGATGCGATAGTTAGTAGACTGGACAACTGAGGACAAAAGGAATGAACTGAAAGATGTGCTAATAAAAGGTTATAGACTAAAACACAAACTAAAATCATTTTATAGAAATGTTAATAGCTGCCAAAGGTGTAAACGTGTTTTAACTAGAATACCAAAAAAGAAACTTTATGTGAATTTAAAAATACTGATTGACAACCAACTCTATATCTAGAACTAACCACAAAATATACATATTGAAAAGCACACAAAGATATATATTTTTATTGCAGAAAACCAAAAATGAATATTTTGAAAGCCAATGGTGAAGTGAGAACATCTTACTTACGAAGGAAAAAAAGTAGCTATTTCAAAAATTTCTAAAGAGATCTCATCAGAGACCACGTAAGCACTAAAAGAACAGAACATATTAAAAGTGTTAAAAATCAATGAACGACAAACCTGGAATTCACTATTCCATGGAAGTATATAAAGTACAGATAATTAAAGCATTTTCTGTTAACAAAATGGGAGAGAATGGATGGCGAATAAAGCAGCTCTATATAAATTGTTAGGAGTGGTGGTGACTGCGGCTCTACCTTTGGAGAGCACTTGCCTGGCATTGTGAGTGTTCTGGGTTTCATGGCTAGAGCCACAGACAATATAAAAATAACATGTTACAAGAGTTCTTCTGGGAAAAGAAGAATGGTATAGGTCAGAAACCTGGACCTACATAGTAGAGAAAAGAAGAGAACCGGAAAAGAAATAAAGGTATAATAAAAGTTTATATTTTCTTGTCCTTGGTTAATCTCAGCGATGACTCTTACAAGTACCAGCAACAACAATGTGCTAGAGACTGAAGGGCAAGGAAGGAACAAGAAGTAAACGCTGTGAAGGTTAGAAGAGAGGATTGAGGACACACCGTGAAGTGTGCTTGTGAAGCATTGTGCTGTGTTTGAAGGCGTTATTTAGAATCTTGTACATGTACATTTCAAACTTCAAAACAAATACTAAAATATGATTTGTGTAGTTTATGTATTCAGAGGGAAAAGCAAATAAATCATATAAGATATATAATTATGCTCAGAGAAGGGAAACAATAGAGAAAGAAAACAAAAGAAGCCAATAAGAATACAAAAGACTGTACAGGTATCAATCTAAATTTACTAATGGACAGAAAGTGTGAAAACAGACAGCAAAAATTAGCTTTCAACCATATATTCTCTAGAACAAACTTGTTCTAATTAAACACGCACACACAAAGATGTTTTAAACAAATAAAATCATCCAGAAAAATATCAGGAAGTGAATGACTGTATTAGTTTTAGACAAACAGGGCTTCCAGAAAGGAAGGTTATTGCTGACATTATAACAACGAAAGATCAGCTCTTCCAAAAGACATAACAGTCATTAAGGGTGTGCACCTGAGTGTCAAAATAAGTGAGGAAAGCTGTGATAGAACAAGGAGAAGAAGACAGGTGCACCATTCCAGTTAGAGAGTCAACACCCTTTTTACAGTCGTTGTTAGACTGGAAATCAGTACGGGTGGAGCTTAACCAAACAACACCATCAGTCAACCTGATCTCAGTGACATTTATGGAAGTCCCTATCCAGCTGCAGAATAAACATTGTTCTTAGGATCTCAAGGGAAATTCATCATGAAAGACCATGCTCCGGCCCTCAAGACACACGCTGACATGTGTAAAACAATGGCAATCATACAAAGTATGTTCTCTGATCCAAACAATCAATAAAGAAGTCAGTGACAGAGAGATGGTTGGAAAATTCCAAAATCTTTGGCAGGTTGACAATACATATAAATGACACTTAAGCCAAAGAAGAAATATCAAATGAAAAGAAAAAAATTAAAGAAAAATACTTTGAAATAACTGAAAATGAAAATAAACCATCTATAGACAGTTGTAATTTAAAATTAACAACACAAAACATTATCAATTAAAATAGACCCCCCCCAAAAAAAAAGATGCAGTGTGGTGGTGGCTGGCTGGTTTATCAGGTAAACTAGCTATTATGCAAATGTGAGGGTCAGAGTTCAGATCCCTGCTGCCCACATAAATGCCAGACAGAGGATCCTCAGAACAAGCTAGCCAGTCAGACTAGCTGAAGTGGGTGGTGATTTCTGGGCTCAAGTGAGAAACCCTGCCTCAATATACAGGGTGAAGACACCCAGTTTCAACCTTCATGCATTATATGCATGCATACACATTTCAGCCAACACACGTGCAACAAACACATACATCACACATACACACACAGAGAGAAAAAGGTTGCAATTTTCAAAGTATAAATATAGTGAAATAAATGGATAGTCACAGGTAGAAAACTATAGAATTCTGATGAAAGAAACCAAAAAGGATCTAAAGGTAGGAAGGAGATTGGTGTTTACAGATTAAAAGGCGGTATTGCTGAGATACAAATTTTTCCCTGTTCATACAGCCATCCAACATTCTCCACATTAAATCATCTGCAAGCTATTTTGTAGCTATCTGTGCTCATGTGCTTTAGTTTATATGGTGACTTATTCCACTTTGTGTTGGCATAACAGGATATAAAAGACTAGATTATTTATAAGGAATTTAGGAATTTTCTTTCTTGTTTTAAGGTAGAGATAACAGAAACTAGTGAGGGGCCACTTACACTGTCCCACGGCAGTAGGCAGAAGAATAAGTACATAGGAGAACAAGCAAATTCCTGTAAGTTATTTTTCTAATGATATTAATAGATTTATGATAGTAGACACTTATGACCTAAATGCGACCTGATATACCTAGTCTTCTAACACTACTGCTTTATAATTAAGTTTACAGCATACAAATTTGGAAAGACATATTAAAATCATTGCATAAAGAAAGACAACAGATCCTGAATATTCAATATAATATTGAAACAGAATCTTTTAGAAGACCAATACTATCCAACCTCAAGATTTAAGATACAGATATAATGATCGAATACTGGGAATAGCACCTCAGAGTTTTTCACAAAGTTACTCTTACCATAAGATCCAGCAATTACATTCCTACATATTTACCTAATTGCTTTGAAAACTTATATTCACACAGGTATATATATCAACTTTATTTCTAAGCTCCAAAGAACAAGAGCAAGCAAGATATCTTTCAAGTGAGGAATTAACAAAAAAAGAAAGAAAACTATGGTACAGTTTATACAATGAAATATTATGCAGCAATAAAACAGTGATATATGAAGATATCAATATATTAGTGAACCTTAAATGCATATGGCCAACTGAAGGCACCCAATTTGAGAATATTGCATACTTCACAATCCTACACATACATTGTGGGGGAGGCCAAAACCATAGGCATGAAAAACATTGTTGATTGATAGGCATTTGGTCAAAGGAGAAAAGATTGACTGGGTAGAGCAGTTTACAGGAATTAAGCTATCCTATATGCCAAACATTATGTATTTTCCTCAAACTTATGTAACTTTACAATATAGAGTGATTATTTTGAAACTTTTAAAGCTATTCAGAAAAATTGTAGTAGCCCATAAAGGAAGATTAACTATGAGAACAGCACTTAACTGCATTACATGTGTGTAAGGACCTACTACAGGGCTGAGGGGGGAGCAGAGTACAGAAGCAGAGATAGCAAACATAGGCACTACATTTGAAAAAGCAAGAAGAAAGGGTTTTGAAAGGTTTTACCATAAAGGAAAGATGAACGTTCGCAGAGATGGTTGGGTTTAATCTGGTCAAAACATGACACAATATATCCATGTATTTAAATATCATGTTAATCTATTAATTTATGAATTTTTATATAGCAATGAAAATAAAATTATTTCTTAAAAATGTTCCAAGAGAATTAAAAGGTAATTGATGTGAAGCCTTTATGACTAAAGGCAAAAGGAACTACACAGAAGTCCCGTGTTCACGGATGTCTGGATTAACAATTCAGAAAACATCATATATATAGCAGATGGCAGTTGGTAGGAACCAGGTGTTTTACTAGTAGAGTGTGAATTTACAGATACACAGAAGGAGAAAGCAAGATTGATTCACGTAGTAATAAATCAGAATCACAGACATTGGTATGAGCTCTCTGTAGCTTAATAAAGACATAGATCTTCACACTATAGAAACATTTACTGATATGTGCATACTTATGAGTATATATATGTGTACTTCTTTGCTATGTCAGCAAACAGAGTCTAGAAACAACACCATCCTGGTAGCAGTGAATAACAGCATTCACAGCAGACACCAGTATCATTTTCTAATAAGAAACTTAAGGAGAAAAGGTGGTCTTGTCCTGAGGCACAAAATATTCAACACAAATCTTGGATTATTTTACAGTATTAAGAAACTGTATTAAGAGATTAAGAAGGCAACTCTTAAAAAATATCCAGTAGAACCAATTAAATAAAATAATTCTTCTATCAATAAGTTGTTTCAAAAAAGATTCAGTAACCAAGCCAAAGACCATCATCCAAAGGCAGAGCAATCTGAGGGCAAAGCCTTTGTATCTTGAAATTATATCACAAAATATCAAGAAAATACATGTAATTCTATACTTATGCCAACAAACATTAAAATAAATGATAAATGACATCAAATAAGCTAACATTATTTGCAGAATTTTTAATTATTTTTGTTGTTTCTCTGTCCCCAAGGAGGGGAACTACTAATCCTTGTGGTCTAGGTATGAGTCCTGATGACATCCTCTGAAATAGCACAGACTGGACAGGAAGCAGGGGAGGTACCTGATGACATACAAACCTGAGAACACTCCTCTAGGTAAGGTGAGGAACAACAATCTCCTTCCTATGGATACCTTTAATATGATGTGATCGAAATGGCATTCTTTGGCTTAGCATTTTCTCTTAAATATTCATAACCTCTGTCTAACCAAGAAAGCCCAAAATGCCAGTAGTAGAGAATGCTGTCAAACACTTGTCCAATTTTCAGACCTTTCAACATGATCAGAAACAAGAGAAATTGTCACAGTCAACGGGAGTCTAGCAAGTTATAAGGACAGATGAGATAGTATGGAAGAGATCACGGACAGAAAAAGACGTTTGATAAAATCTAAGGACATATGAATAGAGGTGAATTTCAGCTAATAACCACAGATCGTATTGGCAAGTTGATATGACAAGGTACATCAGACAATGACAAGCAAGGCTAATAGCAGAGACGGGGTACAGGCTTTGGAGGAATTCTCTGTTCTAGCTTATTAATTTCTCTGTATATCTAAAGCTATTCTTTTAAAGTCTCTTTTCAAAATCTGGCTTTAGAACTAAATCTGTTCCAACACGATGACGTAAGTGAATGAAATTAGTTAAACACTTCGATGAGAAGAGAACTAACCCAGTTTTTACATAAAGATGTTTATTGCTGCTAAGAAAAGCTATTAGACAATAGAACAAGACGGTTCTTTATACACAGGGCAGAAAACAGCACAAAATATATGAAGCAGGGACACAATCATGTTTCCTTGTAGGTACCAGTTTAAATAGATTAAATAATACCTAAAAGACAGGTATAGTCTCTGGGAGTGTATGTGAGAGTCTCCAACAGTGATGATTTACACCAGGCACTCTAGATCTGCAGACCTCTGGGCTTGGCTGAGAGCAGCATCATCAATTTGCCTTGTTTTGAGGTTCCAACTTTGTACTGAGCCATGCTACTGGCATGACCTCCATGCTGCAGATGTGTTCTTAAGGGGGGGATTCTTAGCCTCCCTAACCATCCAGACCAACTTCGCTAATGAATCTTTTGTTCATCTATGTCTGTTGGTTCTCCGCAGGAGAATGTGGACTAATACAAAAGGTTAATGATTAGGAGAAAAGGAGACATTTAAAAGGGAAAAAAACACAGAAAATTGACCAGAAGACCAATTTGTCTGATGCTGTGCAGTGGAAACAGAAATAGATTTGAGTGTCTACTTAAAAGCTTGGTAATTTGTCAAAAATTGTTGCTTTTGTACTCCCCATAAACCTTTTAAGACCAATAGTTTGTAGAGTATTTTTTTTCAAGTAAACTTGGAACAACCTTTTAAAATAATACTGAACAGAGTGAAATACTTTGATGTTGGTTATAAAGATTTTTCCCTCCAAAGCTATGGGAAAAAGGGTTTGTTTTAGAGATATAAATTTTCAGGATAATATTAAGTCTATATATAATGTGATTAGTCCTGAATGGTTCGTATTTCATCTCTTTTTGTAAAATACCTTTTTAATTTGTAGGTGTATGGTGTGTGAACGTGTATTCCTTTGTATTTGTGTATGTGTGTAGGTGTGTGGTGTGTGAACATGTATTCCTTTGTGTTTGTGTATGTGTAGGTGTGTGGTGTGTTCATGCATATTCCTTTGTGTTTGTGAATGTGTGTAGGTGTGTGGTGTGTGCATGCATATTCCTTTGTGTTTGTGCATGTGTGTAGGTGTGTGATGTGTGCATATGTATTCCTTTGTGTTTGTGCATGTGTGTAGGTGTGTGTATGTGCGTATGTATATCTTTGTGTTTGTGCACATGTGTGTGGGATGCACGCACATGTATGCACTTCTGTGTGGAAGTCAGATATTAACATTAAGTATCTTATTCTATCATTATCTATCTTATTGATTAAAAAACAGGGTCTCCCATCAAACTTTGAGCTCACCAATTTGGCTAGACTGCTCAACCAACAAGCTCCAGGGATCCTCTTGTCTCTGTTTCTCTGGAACTTTGCTTGTAAATATGTGAAGCTGCACCCACCTTTTTATGGAAGTGCTAGAGATCTGAACCCACCTCCATGGAAAGTCACTTTGGTCACTAAGCCACATCCCTAGACCCTGTACGATCTTTTTAGTGAAAGATCAAATGTGGCCAGATGTTCTGTAGGTTTCTTTTACTGTAACAAATCAAAAGATGAAAAAGCAAAGGACTTTGATGTCCCCCATATCTTTTTTAAAAAAATCATAGATATGACTGTGTAGTGACTTAGATCTTCTAGATACCAGAGTACTAACCTCTGGAACTCAGATCTTTCAAAATTACACTTGGTTAAGCACCAGCATAAACTCCAGAAAACACAGATTTTAAATCCCCCACTTGTGGCTGTTACTTCACCTGCTAGAATATAATTTTTCTCTTTTCTAACTTGAGACAAATAGCTTTTCAGTTTTATTATAAAAATTAAGGGATAAACAACCTGAATTCCTGTACCATAGTAAGCCCTAATAAATATCTTGAATTATTATTTAAATAATACTTAACAAGGTTGTAACATGAGGGGCCGGCTTGTTGGGATAACTGTTCCCGCCCGGTACCCCACAGCCGCAAGTCCCAGAGAAAATCAATCACACAGAGATCTCTATAAGTTATAAAGCTGATTGGCCCATTATCAGGTCAGGCTACTTATTAGCTCTTATAACTTATGTTACCCCATTATCCTTATCTATGTTAGCCACGTGGCTTGGTACCTTTTTCAGCGTGGCAGCTCACATGTTGGCTCTTCGATGATCTGCGCAGGAATGGCGGAGGGAGCTTCCTGCTTCCCAGAATATTCCTGTTCTCCTCGCCCCGCCTCTACTTCCTGTCTGGTTGACCCACCTATACTTCCTGCCTGGCCAATCAGCGTTTTATTAAAATACATGATTGACAGAATACAGACAATTCTCCCGCACCACAAGGTGTTTTTCTGATGGTCGAAAACAGTATACAACCTTTATAATAAGCCCTCCAACGTATGAGTATAAATAACTTCCTTGTGGCAGACCTTGTTAAAGACTTGTCTATACTTTATGTGTCTCTTTGGAAGGCTGACCTTCTATAATCTTTAAGTGGAATTCTTGGATGGTATTTTTTTTTTAGGTTGGCCAATCTGATGATGAAGGAAGTCAATATTATTGTCCCTTTCTCATCCTGAAATAAATATGCTAGCACTGCCTCTGCCTTGCATTATGCAGTGTGTATTAACAGAAGGAAGTGTTTACATGCATTTTGATTCCAAAACTATAAGGTTGTTATTCAAGTTCAAACTTGCTTTCAAAATACAACCCCTCAGAAAGAGAGAAGCCATGAGTAGTGTGAATGAAAGAGATACCACACCAGATGATGCCCACAGTCCTTGCCATTTTTATTCCCAATAAAGGCTAGGTTTCCAGAACCTGCAAACAGTATAATAAAAAAGATCACGTATAGAACCAGAGGTTACCTTGGCCTCCCTTTCTATCTCTGCATTTGGGGAGCCTTTGACATTCAAATCCTGTACATCAAGACCTCAAAAGAAGCTTCAACATTCAATAATGGTAAAGTCTGTAGTTGCAGCCCAATATCCATTTTATGTGTTTATAATGAAATGGCTCCATTGACAAGTGCTACATAACAAAAGCAGAATAGGAGGAAGCTTATATTCAGTCAAAGAATGGTTACTATGTTAACTAAAGGAGTACTAGAGAAATAGGAAAAGAAATATAGGTGGCCATGGTAAACTGAATTTCTTTTAAAGATCTCATTAAAGAATTACAATGGAAATTATACTCTGAAGCAAAAGTCTTGACAATGTCTAATAGAGCATATTCACATATACTTTTGCTTGGGACACAGTATGAGAAAGAGAGAGAGAGAGAGAGAGAGAGAGAGAGAGAGAGAGAGAGAGAGAGAGAGAAACAGGAGCATGCGTGAAGGGAGACTACATTTTTAAAATTGAAGCAATAAATTATACCTAGGATCTCCCCACAGACCTGTAAAGAGGAAAGTGAAAGCATTCCCTTCTATTTATTTTATAAGTACAATAAACTTTATCAGCTTTTAGTATTGGGAGCTTGTGCAATATTTATAGGCTGCTTACTTTTAATGTTATTCAGAAGATAGTATCAGGAGGCTAATGAAAAAGAAAATTGGGGTAGGGTTAGGGGTCTCTTTTCCTTGTATCCAACAATCAGGACTCATCATAAAGATTTATCATGCTGCATCCTGGACTCTCCACCAGAGTCAATATGAGTTGCCCTGTCTAGCCTGTGGTATAATTAGTTGGCCACAGGAGCGCAGTTCTGGCTTCCAGAGAAGGTCATTACAGGCTGATTTCTTGCACAGTCATGGGGCAGCTATCTTCCAAACCCTCAATGAGGAGACACTAACAGAGGCAGGACTGAACAGTGGAGAGATTTGGGGTAGCTAGGTGTCATTCACTCCTGGGGGAGAAGACGACAAAACAAACAACACACACACACACACACACACACACACACACACACACACACACACACACCTCTTTGCAAAGCCCCATCCACCAGAAAGCTTGGACTGCCTGTCCGGGCAACAGCGGAGTGATACTCTGGGCCTCGACGGTAAGCAGAGTTTTGACCGAGAAGTGGCAATGCTGTTAGTTCATCTACAATTTAAATGTCTGCAACAGGCATGCTTCAAGTTGTGGATCAGTGCAATGGTCACACTATACATTTAAAATCTGGACATTCCCACCCTTTACAAGTTCTTTCCAGTGTCCCCATATTTCCAGTGTGTCAAAAAATCTTGCCAGGTAACACTGGTTTATGAGGCTTTCCTAGGTTCTCCTCCTTCTTCAGAAGTTACCTGGGTCCCCTCTGACCCACCTTGCATCTCTGCACATACTCATGCCAATTGATCAGCTGTTAATCATTGACTTTATCCTGTCGTTATCATCCACGGAGCAAAACTGCTCCCAGTTTTGTCTCAAGCTGTTTCTAATCTTTCTCAATATGTCAGTTTTCATATTTACTAGAGATCAGTGCTTTAATCAATGTAAGATAAAATCTATTCAGAACGAAAGGAAACTTTTGCCTTAAACTTTATTTACCTCATTCAGTCCCAGTCCAGCTGGATTTGGTGAACTCCCATTAGAACAGGTACACTGTCTCAGTGGGTGGACCAACCCCACGTGGTCCAGACTTCCTTGCTCATCTTTTCCCTCCTTCTGCCTTTCAACTGGACCTTGGGATTTCAGTCTGTTGCTCTGATGAGGGTCTCTGTTTCTATCTCCATCTGTCGCTGGACGAAGATTCTATGGTGATATTCCACTCCTCCCCTCCTCCCATTTCCCTTCCACTTTTTCACACCCTTTCCCCCTCCCTCTCCAGTCCTAAGAGAAGTCAGGGTGCCCTGCCCTGTGGGAAGTCCAAGGTCCTCCCCACTCCATCCAGGTCTAGGAAGGTGAGCATTCAAACAGACTAGGCTTTCAAAAAGCCAGTACATGCAGTAGAATCAAAACCCAGTGCAATTATCAATGGCTTCTCAGACATCCCCCATGTCAGCCACATTCACAGAGATGTCTGATCACATGCTCGTTCAGTCCCAATCCAGCCGGCCTTGGTGAGCTCCCATTAGGTCAGTCCTACCATCTCAGTGGGTGGACTCACCCCTCGGGGTCCTGACTTCTTTGCTCATCTTCTCCCTCTTTCTGCTATTCATCTGAACCTTGGGAGCTCAGTCCAGTGCTCCAATGTGGGTCTCTGTCTCTATCTCCACCCATCGCCAGATGAAGGTTCTATGGTAATATTCAAGATATCCATCATTGGCTTTGGGAAAAGGATTAGTTCAGGCACCCTCTCCTCTGCTGCCCAAGGACCTAGCTGAGGACATCTCCTTGGCCACCTGGGATCCCGTCTAGAGCCAAGTCTCTTGCCAACCCTAAAATGGCTCCCTTAATGTAGATATCTTCTTCCCTGCTCCTATATCCACCCTTCCTCCATCTCCATCCAACAAGCATGTGATCAGACCGTACTCTCTGATTGTGACTGACAATGGGGGCTGACTGAGAAGTCATTGATAAGGGCACAGGGACTTGTTTTTACTGCATGTACTGGCTTTTTGGGACCCTAGTATATTTGGATGCACAGCTTCCTAGGCCTGGATGTAGAAGGGAGGGTCGTGGACTTCCCACAGGACAGGGTTCCTTGCCTTCTCTCAAGTAGGGAGAGGGAGAGAGGAGGAGCAGGAGGGGAATGGGAGGAGGGGAGGAAGTGTAAATTTTTGAATGGAAAAAAAAACTGTATTTACCTCTCAGGTGTTTCTAAAAAACAATCTTAATCACTTGAAAACCTCAATCCTTTGAGAATCTGCTCTTCTAAATGTTAAAAAAAACCAAACTTTTTAGAAGAAATCTCTTGTATCAATATACATAATTAAGATGGCCTACAAATTTAATTTAGAATTATCATTGGAGGAGTAGACCAAAGCCCTATTTCATTTTTACACAGAAACACCTGACAAGTCCCATGTACTAGAGGCCTACAGCCAATGATCAGTTTTATGGCAGAGGCTACACAAAGAAATTGTTTAGGTCTCTTTATAGCTTTCCAAGTCCCACAGCCTGTGCAGAATTGGACAAAAACTAGTGTCTTCTAAAATCATAGATGGCAAAAACAAAATCATCTCAGGATTTTCATATTACACTGAGATTTAACGAGAAATAGACTGTTATGCTCTGGTTTTGCTGTTTTGTTGCTCTTTATTTTATGTGGGATGAGTGACCTCACAGAGAGACCCACAGAGAGATCCACAGAGAGATCCACAGAGAGATCCACTTAGCATGAGCAACAAAAAGCAGGAAACTGTCCTGAGTCCTCAACATGGAAGCCTCATCATAGACAGGGTTCTCAACTTCTAGACAATCCCAGAGTTCCCACATGCCAGGAAAATAAAGCTGGAATTTGGACAAGCTGGTTTGTCGTTTATTGAACTTGGGTGAGAATTCTAAGCAGGCTGGCTCCATGGTCCAGTCAGTTCTGGGAAGTCTGTGAAAGCCAGTTTCATTCAAATTCCTGCTGAAGTCAATGTCCAAGGAAGGTAGAGAAACTTACACTTTGCTCAGCAGGGTCTCAGGCTCAATAATGTTGGTTTAATAAATTAATAAGTCCAAGAACTTTCTGGGAGATAACAGTAAGATTAAATTACATTTCATATGTCCTGGGAATCCTGAAATGTTCTCCAGGCCACGGCCATGGTAGAGTTGGAAAGGAAATGTTGGCCAGTGTCCCATTATTCGATAGGATCAGCTGCAAGTACTGTTTTAAAAATTAACTACATATTACAGATCGTTGGTAGTAATAAGCTATGAATTTACAACACTATACAAATTTGACATATTTAATATATTTTGGCTTTTGGCTACGCTCCCAAACAAAAGTGTTAAATTAGCAGGTAATAAGAATTACTGAGACATGAAAATTAGTTCAGGGGTTTTTTTTCTTTGGTTTTGTTTTTGGTTTCAGAAGATGGGTATTAGTAAGTAGAAAAACTGGAGAGCTTCATTGAGGTTATCTTTTGTGTACATTCTCAAATTTCATTTGTTAAGTTTTTCTCTTAAGTCACTGTTGGACCTGAAGAGATAGTTCAGCAGTTAAGAGCACTGGCTGTTTTCCCAGAGGACCCAGGTTTAACTTCCAGCACCCATATGGTAGCTCCCCACCATCATACTCCAGTTCCAGGGAATCCAAAGGCTTCTTCTAGCCTCTGTGGGCACCAGACATACAAGTGGTGTGTAGACATATTTGAAGGCAAAACACTCACACACATAAAACTTTTAAAAATTAGAATAGTTTGAGTCAAGTTCAAACAAAGTAAATCCAACCAAACGTCACTATCACAGACTGCACAGCTGTGCAACTGAACAGAGAAAATTGTTTGGAACTGATTTTTGCTAAATGTAATTATTGCCATAATGCCCCTTCCATTGCATCTCTGTAACGGGCTGTTTCTATTGATATGGAAGCTATTAACTGAATTCTTCTTGTTTACCCTGTGGCTGTTCTCAACCTAAGAAGCTCTCACACTTGTCTTTAGTTTGGAAACAAGTACATCACTCCACTGCGACCCCTCAACCACCCATAAACTGAATGAGAACATCCAAGTATCTATGATACATACCAGCCCATAGTAATCCAGCAGCTTGATGTTAAAGCACAAACAACCCCAAATTCAGAGAATACCTTGCTTTGAAGGCTGACCTTTCAGATACTTGTCTTTTCTGCTGTAACCGGTGGCTCATAAGTACTCCACGCAAGAGCTCACATCAAAGCAGAAAGTAAACACTTAGTAACACACAGGTAGCAAGTGTGTGCTCTTGGTCCAACATCAGATGTTCCACAGGAAACCTCTTATTGTCAGTAGTCCAATTATTGTGTCACATACCTATGCCTACATTCATGAAGTTCTACAGCATTATTACTGTATATCTGTAGATCTAAGTTCTATTCACTTTATACAAATTACTATCTATAAATTAGAAATAAAGTAAGATTATAACTTTTTATTTCCAAAATCAATATAGAGTACCTCAAATCTTAATGTGATTTGATCTAATTTGGAAAATAAGATATTTTTAAGTTCATCTTTTTATGCTAGTTATGTGTTCATCTATTGGGTCAGACTACGAAGAATACTGTGTAGATGTAAACATACCTGGAGTTGAAATGGTAAGCATAGTCAAATATCCAGAAATAGAAAAATAAATACAAGGAGGAATTCCAGCGTAAACAATGCTTACTGGAACGAAGCTGACGGAAGAAATTGAATTAGAGAGAAAGTTGAAAGTTAAGTGATGTTTGAATGTTTGATGCCAAACATTCATTTAAAAACAAATGAGTATGTCTAATGTATTTTATAACTTAAATTTTATTTCTATAAACCCGAACGTTTGACTTTCTGACTGTATATTAGCTGTAGCAGTCAACTTACTGTTGCTGCAACAAATATCTGAGGTAAATTATCTAATTGGTTAATTATGGAGCTGGATGAAAATAAGTATTATGGAGTTTTGATTGTTTGTATTCTCAGAAATGGGGAGGGGGATAAAA